>NC_132782.1:6590000-6906250 GCF_048418805.1 Vulpes vulpes
CCACAGTAGACTTGGAGGAAGCTTAAGAAATGTCTGGATAAGATTGCAATTAAAGGTTGTTCCATATTTGTGAAGAACAAGCTAACGAAACTAATATTTTTTTAGATGTTTTTTTTTTTCTTAAAAGGAGGCAAGCTACTCCTTTCTCCAGAAAGAATAAATCAGAAGCACGGTTCCTTCTGAACTTGTACTGTTTTCTCACTGGCCACAATAGGCTAGCCCTGGGACCTTGGGCAAACTTCTGAAAGGCTCTGATCTGTTAGATTTGGGTCTCATCTGTGATGTAGATTCTTTTGCATATACCCTGAAATTTTAGTCTTTATCACTAAATTTTAAGTTTTCACTAGCTTTTTTTTTAAACTTTTTTAAAATTTTTATTTATTTATGATAGTCAGAGAGAGAGACAGAGACAGACAGACAGAGGCACAGGCAGAGGGAGAAGCAGGCTCCATGCACCGGGAACCCGATGTGGGATTCGATCCTGGGTCTCCAGGATCGCGCCCTGGGTCAAAGGCAGGCACCAAACCGCTGCGCCACCCAGGGATCCCCAGTTTTCACTAGCTTTAATTGGAAAACTATCCAACGCTTTCCATGAATGGTCATGTAAGAGAGATATTAATAAAAATTCAATCTTATCAATGATTTAATGGCTACCTGACAGAAAAATGGATGGACCACAGGTGAAACTGGAGTAAAAATTTGGAAAAAAGAGGATGTTTGAAACATTTATACGCCTCCTCAAACATGTACACAATCATACAACAACTCACCTAACGTAAAAATACATAAGCTCATATGTATTCAGACCATAGTGTGAGTTTGAACATTTGTTTTGTCCAAGTAGGGAGTGGTGGTGAGGAACTCCATGCACTGCTTCATGGGTTTATCTCATTTATGCTGAACCAAATAGTCTATTCCTCTCTATTACTAATGAGATTGTTTTACTAAAACAAAAGGAAGCATTCTCAGCCTCTATATACCACACTTCGTTTTCCAGGTGCCATATTGACTGTCATTTATGTAGCAGGTGGAGTCTGCTAAGATCCTTCCACTCGCTGGGCCTCAGTTTATCTGATAGCAAAATGGATGGGGCAGGTGATCTCTAAGGTCTCTTCTTACTCTCTGGTCCTGATACCCTTCTCAGAGACGCAGCACTATTTGTGTGTGTGTGTGTGTGTGTGTGTGTGTGTGTGTGTTACATGTTTAACTAGCATGTCCTTATTATTTTTGTTTTCCACATACAGATTGCCACAGATCCTTTCCTTACTGCAATTTTTTTTCTAGTGGGGCTAGAGATTGTTCTTTTCTATTGATCTTTACTATTTCAAAGTTAGGCTGATGATATTTTGCCAACAAGAAGACATAACATCATGGCTTTGGAGGCAGACAACCTGTGTACAAATTCTGGTTCTGTTATGCATTATTTTAGGCAAACTATTTAAGCATACTAATAACCGCTGCATTGAATCATTATAAGGGTGAAATGAGATCATGCAGCAGTGCATTCAACCAATGGTAAGAATATAATTCGGGCTCAGTAAATAAGAGCTGCAATAAGTGCTCACTGCAGGCTTACGTTAGCCTCCTATTTCACAGGTATAACTGAATAATTTGATTTTGCATGTGCCCTCAGATGGATCTCATTTCAATCTGGGATACAGCTTCCATTTTTTCCCTATCATCTTAAGGAAAATATGAGAATTCCTCATTGCACCTGAAAAAAGAAGTAATAGTGAATTCCTTTTTTCCTTCACAGAGCTTTTTACAAGTATGAGGCTGAAAGAAAAGTAAAATTTTTTTTTTCCTTCTAGATAACTTGCTCTGGTTGAGAAGGAGATGGTGTTTCTAAGGCTGGCATTTCTTTTAGAGATAAACTGAAATGGTTCTTTTCATTGTGATCTGGACAAGGGTCCCATACTCATATAATTAGGTGCCAAGCTAGAGAGGGAAGGTGGAGTAAAGAAAGCCTAATATTATTTTAAACAACAGTTGCTTCTTTCTCAAGACTCTTTACATGGAGAGATAGTTTGGGAGGGGGGTTGGAGATTCTTATTTATTTCCAGGATGAGATCCTATAGCTGGCCTCAAAACTATGTAGCTAGCAAAGGTTTCCCAGGACTTTGCAGAAATAACTCCTATGGTACCAGGATCTGGTGCAGTTTTTATCTGGGTCTGAGTCACAGGAAATATGGTCATTATTTCCAGGTTCCCTTGGTTGGTTTACCAAAGTGTTTCAGGGTCACCTGTTTTGAATTCATTTCCTTTTCTTCAGTTTGGTAAAACTTACAGGAGTCCCATCAGACCACTCCCAAGAGCCAGCATTCAGTGGGTTTCTTTTATTAAATCCAATCCAGAACTGCCTTTCTTCTGTCCTGTGAAAAAAACCAAAAACTTGGCTCTTCCTACTCAATTCACAACATAATGTAAAAGGTTCAAGTAATATTTTAAAGTATTTATGTGCACAGGAAACAGCTGATACTCCTGGCAGGATCGATTAAGTCAATGAACATTTACTGAACATTTTCTATATGCAAAATCTGAGCTATGGCTTCCTATTTCTCTGGGCTTGTATGGTGTGCTCTTTGATGACATGCAATTAGGGGAGAAGTTAACTTATATTCAGAACACTATTTTCTCATGTTCATAAGGGATGGCAGCACTTTTCAATCATTTAAGAACACATGAAAGCAAGTTGGTAAGAAATTTTGGAACTTCTTTTCCCTAGAAGACTTTTTACTACTTTACTATATATTTACTACTTTCCTATGCTTTGATTTGTTGCTTTTCGGTCAAATGTTCATGTATTCTTTGAAGGTTAATTACCCACCACACCCTTTAATAAAAGGTACACAGCAGAGTTTGTTTTTTATTTTTTCAGATCCCAACATAATTTCATAGCAAATCAGTCTGAGGCACAGTAGATTAACTTCAGCATTCACCACTGGGTTAGACTTGGCGAGAAGCCCCACAGAGAATCATCTTTCCTCCTATTAGGTGGAGGACAAATACATCAAACCACAGAGTACTCAATAAATCAACCAATAAAGTCTAATTGTACAACGAACCATCTCACTAAGATAATATTCTGAGAATAATTTGGAGAATTAAAGATTTAAAAGATTCAGAAGTCATGACAGATGCTTTATTTTCGTTAGTGCAGTGAAGCAAGCCTATTCTGAAGCATCCCTTTCTCAGATATGTGAGCTATTTTGCTTGAACAATACAAATGAAAGTAAAATGTGACTTAGAAATCCATGAGAGCACTGGGGCCTGGCTGATGACTGCCATGATTACAATTTACAATTTACAAGGTTGTGGAGGGGGAGGATGCTGCCTTAAGGTTAAGCCAGGTACCTTCACATCAATGACCCAGGCTGGGAATTCATATCACTCTCCTGCCTTAAGAACTTTTTATTCCTTTACTCATTGAATTCAGAGTTCTACATTTTTCCTGATACATACTGGCTCCTAGATGATGAACTGGCATTAATTTTTTCTTCATCAGTTTCCTATAATTGTATCATTTTAAATAATATAATAAATAATAAGATAGAAATAAAAAAGCAGTGCCATAACAAGGAGAAGCATGTATGCTACTATGAGAACTAGTTTATTTGCTATAATCAAGCATGAGATTTTGTTAAACTCCCTGGCACTCTTGGTGCAAAGTAATATTATACTGCTTTTGTGATTAAGTGCTAATGATTAATACTTTGGTAGATGCTTGGCATTAAGTTCTACAAGAAATTTCAAGTGTGAGAACTCATATAAATAGACATAATGATATTTGATCTTACAACAAATTTGGATGCAGTTTGCACGTGGTTATTTCATATAGCAAACCTCCGTATACCCAAATATGAAAGGATGTTTTGCAAAGAGCTTAAGTCACGAAGCAAAGTTACAACTTAGAACAATGGAGACTATCCTGCATCCCTTGAATCTGTGGCCCCACACCAGACTGTGGTCCACTTAGTCAGGAAGCTTCTTGAACTTTTCTTCAGTCTCAGAGAATCTGATTTTATCAGAAAGGGAGACAGAACATAAGAGACTCCTAACTCTGGGAAACGAACTAGGGGTGGTGGAAGGGGAGGTGGGCGGCTGGTAGGGGTGACTGGGTGACGGGCACTGAGGGGGGCACTTGATGGGATGAGCACTGGGTGTTATTCTATTTGTTGGCAAATGGAACACCAATAAAAAATAAAATTTATATAAAAGAATAAAAAATAATAAATTAAAAAAAAAAAAAGAGAATCTGATTTTAGTATATGTGCTGCCAAAGCGAGCACAGGTTCAGAGAATCTGACTCAGCAGTTCTGGTGTGAGACCAGGGGGCTCTGTGTCAAAACGTGTCCAAGTGAGTGTGAGAATCAGCCAGATTTGAGAAACGTGGTTTTAGGTCAGGATTTCTCACAGGGGCTAGAATTTCCATGGGATGTTGATAAGTGTTCTCAAAAAAAGAGGTTTGTGGTAGAAGAAAATGCTTCCTTCTAGAAGCCTTTACAATGCTAATGCATATGGTAAATTTCCAAGTTTCTGCGTTGTTTTGCAAATATTTGACTCTTTTCCCCCAACAGTACTCTATGAGAGTACATTGGGAGATGATTTCAATGGCTCCAACCATTAAGAACATTACTATAGATGCAGGAGATGAATAATTTGATAGATGTTACATATTAATCATTGTTTGGAGTGTCCTAAATGTAACCTATGGGGAAGGCTAGGATTTTCCCAAAAAAATAGTTTTGGATTTTTTCTGTAATTTAAGCAAGTGTTTCATTGAGACTCCAGATTTCCAGAGCTTGGAGCATAGTACCTGATGTTACATTTGTTTTTATTTAATAAATGTATGGAGCCATTGGATTCATACTGCCTTCTCGGGGGCAGGATTTTGTCTGTCTTGTCTATTGCATTCTCCAACCAGCTAATCATTTAAAAGTACCCCTCCCATAGAAGATATCCCAAAAATGTATGCTAGCTGACAAGAACATATTACAAAAAGAGGCCAATGGATGAGAAGACTCACTAAAAGAGAACATAATGGCTGTCTTCAAATGTTCAAAAATATAATCAACTTGATCTGTATTGCTCTGGCTTACTAGAAATTTGATCTTTGAAACCAGCCTCCAACAATGGAATGGACTTTCTCCCAAATAAGGATCACTCTGAAAGGAATTGTGCGGATAGTAGATGACCACAGTAATATACTGGAAAGAATTTTTACATTGGGTAAAAGGTAGCACAATCTTTTCTCATTTCTTCAAATTTAAATTGATCTTCTAATTTCATGTAATTCAAGATTCTGTAAACCTATAAGATGGATACCAACAAGTGAATGCCTCTTTCCTCAAATGTAAAGTTCGGATGTTGGTTTGGAATGTTTTTTTCAATCAGTGGGATTTTTTTTTTCAAACAAAATCTTACATGGACTCATTATACACAAATAACTAGAAGTAGAGCTGGTGGGAGCTGCTCTGGTGAGTCAGTGATGGAACTAGGACCTCAGCCCACTTGATCTCCTAATCTTGGGGTTCTAGGACTCTCGGGATCGCCAGACAACACTTTGAATATCATGGGGTTAGATAATTAGAGTTTTCTGGAAAGGCTCTAAAATTCTGACATGAGATATACAGAAAAGATTTCAAATATCAAAACAACCATCACTTTGTTCTTTGTTTTGTAGAATAAGAACTTGGTGCAATATAAATATAAAACTATATGAATAAATTTTTCTTTCACAATTAATGGCTAATTGGTTTTAGGCTTAAAACAAATTCTTGAGATTTTAAACAAATATTTGGGATACTCATCCCTAATAAGTTATTACTGGGAAACAGAATATTTGATTGCATTTTTAAAAAATTAACAAATATTTACCTATTAAATTTTGAATGTAAAAGTTCATTCACAAAATTCTCTTCCTCAATATGAGCAAAGCTTGCAAGGTGAGCTCCAAATTCTTCACAAAATGCTTCTGCTTCTCTCCACGTTCTTTTCATTAGGACTTTTTCACTATGAAATACCTGGTTTAGTAGGAGGAAAAAGAAAGTTGACACTATTATGGATAAGGTGAGGTGATTTAATTCTGGACAAGAAAATAACAGTAATACAATTGTCATTATTCTATATTAAAAGCTTGACCTAGTAGGGAGAAATAACATTTATTGAACTAGGATGTGTCTAATCATCGTAAAACTATTTTCTCATTTTATTCTCACAACAAATTCACGAGGAGGATATAATGAGCTCAGTTTTATAAATAAACTCCTTGAGGACTCTTTTTTCTTCTTCTAAATATCCTGTAACTGACATATACTTGTCCCTTAATAAATGTTTATTAAGAGATGCGGAGAGTCAGGCTAAGAGAGGTTACAAATTTCTGGTCAAACAACTACAAATAGGCAAAGCTAGGATTAGATCCAGAAGTCCTTGCTTCAAGAGTCCATGAATTTCTATCCCACCAGATTACCTTCTGACAAGTTAGAATTGGCTGAATGATCATGAATCTGGCTAACCTATAGCTGGAAATGAGAAATGAGACCCGGGACCAGGACAGGTATATTACTAAGGTCTTTGGGTCTTAGCTGTGCCTAAATTCTCTGTTGTTTCTCAGCTGTCCTCACAGTAGCAGAAAGACATCAGTCAAATGGAGATGTACTTCTGATTTTATTTAGGATCAAGGGTGAAGGTCCGCAAATACAGAACTCCAGACCCGAGGCCTCTGTGCACTCCTCATTTTTATCTGCCTGACATTGTGCCAGAGTCTGTAATGCCAGGCAGGCATCCTGCGGCCAGGCTTCACCAGACTCTGATTTGCTGAGACCAGAATGAATAGGTTTCCTGGTCCTGTGGGACATAGCGCAGCCTTTCCATCTTTAAAATTATATGCCAAAACTCACCTCCTCTGGGAACTTTTTCTTGAATACTTAAAATTCATCAATCCTAGCACCATGCCCATCAAACACACCACACATTTGTTGACATGTCCGAGTAATTTGTAATGGAAAAAGCACTGGACTGGGAGCCCTAAGATCAGGCATTTGTTCCAACTCTGTCAATAAATAATTGTGATCTTGGGCAAATCACTTCATCTGGCTGCCTCAGTTTGCTAATTTCTAAGGTTCAACTTATTCCTTGTGAGGTCACTGTTATTGGATGAATTTGATGTAGGATTGTACATGTGTACATTAAACTGAATGCATTCTTAGATGTTTCATGACAAGAATATTGTAGATACTGATTTACATCTAGGATCTAAAGCTGATTTGCAAAAAGATGTTTATTCACACAATTTTCACACACACACAGACATATATATATACACACACACATATATATCAACTGTATCTATTAATTTGTTTGACCTTCAGGTGTCTGTCAAGCTGCAAAAGCTATTTTTAGCAGCATAATGGTGTTATTCCATAATAGAGACTTATTCATTTTCATACAAATGATATGGAATTGTACCATTTCAATACCCAGTGAGCATCTGCCTTGTTCATTTGGGACTATGCAGTCAGAACAGTATTGACTAGGGCCTTGATACCAATCTTCAAGAAGAGGACTTCAGTATTATCAGAGATATGTCAGTCTTTTGACTTAAACTTATTTTGGAATATAACTGAAACGATAGATACAGCCAATAAATATTAAGTACCTGCTGTGTGCTAGGCACTGGTCTGGAGTAAAGGAATTTGGGATACATGAACAAAACTGAAATAATGTTGGTTCCACTGAGAATGCCTAGGTACCCTTGGCATCACCTTGAAGCAGCTGGCCAAGCCAGGCTCTGATTCCCAGTCCAAATAGCAGGGGTGAAAGGGCCATCTCTCTTCCTGCTCCGTTTTCTCCTGTTTTCCCACTGGTTGCTTACACAGTGACATTGCCTTAAAATGTTTGCAGTCCTTCACTTCCCAGCGACCAGGTGGACTCCTTCCTCGCATGACAACACAGCCACCACTGTAGCCTAAAAGCAGAAAACAACATTTTTAAATACCAGAATTACTAGAACATTTTGTTCTTGGAAGACAGGTCTTTAGAGCATTGCACAACTGACATCTCATAAAGAAGCGCCACACAAGAACAAGAAAGATGAAGAAGAATGCTTTCTTAGCAGAACTATCTCATTTCTCTTCCTTTCATCTTTGAAGCAAACAATAGAAGATGAAAAAGTAAGGGAAAAGAGCCCATGAAGATTGGAATTTGGACATTTGAAGCTCAGATGGCAAATGATAGGGAGCTAGGCACTATTCAACCTGGGACTGAAATATCCCCAATATTCAATCAAGCCCCGAATATTTCAGTCAAATGCCAATATTCTTCTACTTTCAATTATTGAGCTTTTTTTTAACTGCTCAGAGAAAAATTTAGACCATCATTTACTGAGCACTTACTCTGTATACTGTGCTTTGAAACCCCATTGTGAAAAATCAACAATGAAAAATGCATCGTGCTTATCCTCTGAGAAACAGATTTGACAGAGAAAATACATAAATGATGGATTCAAGGCAAGGTACATAACAGAAAGCCAAACTGCAAACCACGGGAGAGTGGAGAGAAATTCCATATGGGGTGAAACTCTGGGGGTAGGAATTAGGCAGACATTAAGGAAAAGGGAAAGACCATCTAGTTCTGGATGAAGTTCTGTTCTTTTGTGTATGCTTGAACATATTGGAAAATGAACCATATTTTTCCATAGAAACAATTTCTATGTTAAGATGCTCTTTTGTCATCAAATCTATATAACTCACAGGACAGCTAAAAAATACACCTCAAATATCAGTGAATAGTAGAAAGCAATCCGATTCCAAAAATAGAATAAAAATTGAGTAAGAATGAACCTTTTTTTTCTTGAAGCCAAAGTGTTCATTTATCTAAATCAACTTCAACAACAACAACAACAACCAAATTGTGCACCTATATCTGCATACCAGGCTAGTCGGTATAGTAGCTGCTAGGGATAAAAGGACAAAACAAAACAAACAAAACAAATTCTTTATTTTAGTGTGAGGCATAGACACAAAGAATTAATTGCATTGAACATAATGTATGAAGTACTACAGTAAAGGAGAGTCCAGATTTCTTTGGGAAGATTCCAGAAGGGGTGATGGAGTCCGCTTCAGGATGTCAGTAAAGGATTTGCAGGAAATGACAGTTGAGCTGAAATTTGAAAGATAAAAAAAGAGAAAAGAGTTTTCTAGGGGTGCTTATAAAAAAAAGGAAGCAATTATAGATGAACATCTGAAGACTCTGATGACTCTGGACCTAAAGGCACTTTTAAAAATGTAGTCACTTGGTACTAGATATTTGTCTTGCTTAATTTCCTTCACAAGGAATGGCTTCAATTTCTTTTTAGATACAGAGCAACTGGCTTTATCCTTGTCAGCAATGGGTGATTATTTTATGCTCACAGAAATACTAAAGAGAGTGATATAGAAGACAGAGGAAGATATACAAAGAGCCTCTCCTAAAGGAATGGAAGAGTTTGTGGAAAAAGAGAAGGAATAAGGGAGAAAGAGAAAGAACCAGCGTTTGTGTCTTCAACAATCCTGAGTTCACGTCCTACGTTAGACACTAGGCATCCTACATTAGACACAAGAAGCTCACAGTTCTATGTGTGTGTGTGCATGCTGATGCGTCAAAGAGACCCAGAAAGGTGAAAGTGACCAGTAGTAAACAAGAAAACATGACTAGTATGACTTGTATAGAAGAAAAAAAAGTCAAGAGAGAGAGAGAGTTGGTGCATACACAGACCATCAGTCAGCTCCATTGGCCAGAACAGCTAATTAACAGTGTTAAAGATGAATGAATGAGGGATCCCTGGGTGGCTCAGCAGTTTAGTGCCTGCCTTTGGCCCAGGGCATGATACTGGAGTCCTGGGATCAAGTCTCACGTCGGGCTCCCTGCATGGAGCTTGCTTCTCCTTCTGCCTGTGTCTCTGCCTCTCTCTCTCTCTCTGTGTCTCTCATAAATAAATAAATAAATAAATAAATTAATTAATTAATTAATTAATATCTTAAAAAAAGATGAATGAATGATGGGAGCCACGCAAAGGGGAAACATTATAGCATGTAACTGCAACCTCTCAGGAGGAGATGTTTGCAATCCTGTTCAAGGAAGGAGGAGCTTTGCAATCCTGTTCAATGTAATTTTAGAATGCAGCTCATGATCCAGCAGGGTCATGAACAATAGAGGAGATGCTGCATACTCTGTGATGAGATTCTAATGAAATCAAAATGTGGAAATCTGCATGGAAGCCCCAAATGTAACAGGCCAATGGAGTTGCTCTAGTTGAAAGAGCAAGGCAAACGTACACTCCCCCTCAACGCCTCCGTCCTTCCTTCCCCAGCAGCCTTTGACTTGGCGCCTGAAGTTTGGAGTTCTAGTCTCAGCACAAATATTTAGTGACTCAAAAGCCAAACAGGTAATTAATCACAAGAAACCTTGTCTGAAATGTGAGGATAACAGTTCCTTTTCTTCTCACTGGTTTTCATGAAGATCAAATGGAATAATGTATTTTAAACACATCCTTAAAGATAGGAAGGGCTAAAACCACCCCTAAGATGTTGCTTCTATTCTTATTTTGACTTTTCATTACAAAAGCTGGGATTTTGTGGCAGAAGTTCTTCCTGCATGTTCAAAGAATTTTTAAAAAGCTCGAATCAGCAAGTTTAAAATGTAATATACTTTTTTTTTTTGTTGGTCTTGCATTTTGTCTTACTTTTTCACATCAGACAATGATTAAATAGCTTTGGTTTTAGATACTATAGATACTCAACTCATCTTCATTAGTGGAGAAGGAGATGTTTGTGATCTGCTATGAAGATGAAAAGTGCTGCAGGAGTGTTATTGGTATTCTAAAGTGGTTAACTTAATGGAACATTTGACCCAAATTTTAAAGTCTCAGCCCCAAAGAAGCAGTAAAGCGGGGTAATAAAGGGAGACTGGGCTAAGGGAGATATAAACCGAATTTATAATCCTATATTGTGGGTGTGCTTGCAAAAGCCAAATAATAAGGTAGGGTATGGGAGAGAGTGGAGGGGGTTTTTCTCCTAGAGAAATTGTTCTCAAATTCAATAACTCATTTCCCATTGGAGAAGAAAAACTATCATCCTATTCCTCAGTGGTGAATCTCACACTTAAACTGATTTTCTTTACGTGTCCTACCCTCCCTCTATCCCCCTTCACTCTCTCCATCAAACCTCAAATATGGATAACTTTAGGTCAATTAAGAAATTCCAATTCACTATTCTAGTCCTTCCCATTTGGCAAAGCCACTAACCATAGAAATTGAGCTGATTTGGAAAGCTTCTATCTATCCTCTCTGGCCAAATACCTGAAAGTAGACGAACGAAATCAATCTGTGGCCTCAGGGTAGGAGGGAACTGTAGCTGGGCCTTCAGAGCCTCTGGACAATTATTTTACTTGAGTATAATTATTTTCCCAACCTGCAATAATCCTTACTTCTTGGGTCCTACCCCTTCCTTCTCTGTCCTTTTTTTCTGCCGCATGGTGAGAGTTTGATGCAGAATTTGAAAACAGATTCGACTGCGTCTACCATGAGACAATGTCAAGGTCCAGAGAGGGCAGGCATATAGTAAAGAGCTGTTGAATGATTGAATCTTCCCTTCAAATTATGTTCCTCCATTTCCATGGAGCTCCCTCTCATTCCCCCTGTTACGTTTCTTTTCTGTGTGTGCCCATAGCCCTTCCTTCAAGATCTACAATCCCATTTTTACTTTGTATGACAGTTATTTACATGACTATAAAAAGATATGGACATTTCCAAAGAGTGCCCAGAAATGAGAATAAGTTTGCCCTCATTTATGTGGTGATTCATTTCAGAACTCTGGGAAGCCTTAAACTGGCTCTGCCTATCTATCTGCTGGCTGGAAGGCTTTTCCTTGCTATGCGGAGTCACTTTCAAGAAAAACAGATCTGATGTGCTCTCCTGGGATCCCAATTTCCCTGCCATTGGCAGAAGATTTCTACTGACTTGGTAAGATTGGGGTAAATGCTCTGGAGTTATCCCATATGAGTGAAGCACACCTTTTCTTTTCTTTTTAAGATTTTATTTATTAATGAGAGACAGAGAGAGAGAGAGAGAGAGAGAGAGGCAGAGACACAGGCAGAGGGAGAAGCAGGCCCCATGCAGGGAGCCCGACGTGGGACTCGATCCCAGGTCTCCAGGATCAGGCCCTGGGCTGAAGGCGGTGCTAAACCGCTGAGCCACTCAGGCTGCCCAAAGCACACCTTTTCTGCAGTAGCATCTAGATTTAAAAACAAAACTTTTGTCACAGAGCCTGAGTAATAGAGGGATGCAAAATAGTGTAAAATCCATTATACAGTATCTATGAATAATTTAGAAATTTCAGAATTAACTGAAGATTTATGTCATGGAAATTATAATTAATTACTTTTACTGTGACAATTGTCTTATAGTCATGTATTTGAAAAAGAAGTCTTTATCTTTTAGGGATAATGCTGAAATATTTGTGGATGAAACATTGCGATGTCTGGGCTTTGCTATGACAAAATATGGGAAAGGGGGAAGTGGGTGAGGGTATAGATGAAACAAGATAGACCATGAGTTCATAATGGATGACACTGGTTATGGGTATATGCGGGGTCATTACACCATTTGAGGAATGTAATACAAAGTTGAAAAAAGTGGCGGAACTGCGATTCCACCATAGATGGAATATTTTGATGATATGACATAAGGACAGAGTCTTGGCTAAGTTTTGAAAAAACAGCAGGCTTCCTGTTTGGTGGTCAATTTTTATAGTCAGTTTGGACTGGATTAAGATTCTGACATGAGGACCAAGTTAATGGATACTTTCATGACAGGCAGGGGAAAAAAAGTGATTTAGGATGGTGTTTCTGCAAACTGCAATTTAAAAGAAAAAAAGAAACACAGAGGTTTTTATATTGCTATTTTCTTCAGAAAAAGATTTACATTTTCATCTTATTCAGAGACAATTTACTCAATGTCAGTCAACACGGGCAGCCAAACTGAGCATCATGATATTATTTTTGCTTCAGGGAGAACAGGAAAAGAGTAGTGCCACTCAAATAAATTATAGCAGAAACTTATGAATGACAAGGAGCTCTGCCTCAGTTTCAGATTTTAGACATCCAAATATGCCCCGAGGAAGGTAAAAATCAAGACTTTGTCTACTCAAAATGTATTAATTTATTTTGACAGGTATAGACATTCCTAACAAAATTCCAAAGTATATTAGAAATGAAACCTGAGCTTTTTTTTTTCGGTAATAGTACGACATGGAACTTTACTATTCTCTGCATTTTAATATTATTCATAAATTTGTAGAATGAGTAGGTTGTTTATTGACTAAATTATAATGTTTCTTTTATAGAGCCATGCAAAGTCACTGGTTTATATATATATATATATATATATATATATATATATACCAGTGTTTATACACAAAAAATGTAATTTGTGTTAACTTCACCTTGCAGGCATCTTTAAAAAGTATAGTTTAAAATAATAATAAACTATGTATTTTAGAGCATTTCAGATTCATAGCAAAATTGAATGGAAAGTACAGTCATCCCTTATACCTCCTGCCCCATATATGTAAAACCTTCCCCACTATTGATATCCCATACCACAATGGTACATTTGTTAAAATTTAGAGTGACACATCATTATTAACCCCAAATCCATGATTTACATTACATTAGATTTCATTGTTGATGTTGTACATTCTATGGTTTGAACAAATGTGTATATATATATATGTGTATATATATATATATATATATATATATATATATACCACTGTATTACCATATAGAATAGTTTCTTTGCCCCCCAAATCCTCTGTGCTCTGCCTATTTATCCCTACCTCCCCTCCAAACAACTTTTTACAAGTATTCTCTTAACTGTCCCGTAGTTTTGCGTTTGTCAATGGTTGGTATCATGTAGTATGTAGATTTTTCAATTGGCCTTTTTCACTTAGTAATATGCATTTAAGTTTTTTCCATTTCTTTTATTTTTATTTTTTTTAAAGATTTTATTTATTTATTCTTGAGAGACACACAGAGAGAGGCAGAGACACAGGCAGAGGGAGAAGCAGGCTCTCTGCAGGGAGCCCGACGTGGGACTCGACCCCTGGACTCCAGGATCATGCCCTGGGCTGAAGGCAGGCACTAAACCCCTGAGCCACCCAGGAATCCCCTTTTCCATTTTTTTTAATGGCTTGGTAGCTCATTTCTTTTTAGCACTGAATAATATTACCTTGTCTGCTATACTATACTTTATCCATTCACCTGCTCAAGGCCACTTGGACTGATTATAAGTTTTTGTAAGTATGAATAAAATTTCTATGAAAATCCATGTGTAGATTTTTATGTGGACATTAGTTTTCAGTTTATTCGGGTAAATACCAAGGAGTATGATTGCTGGGTTATGTGATGGTAAGAGTATGTTTAGTTTTGTAAGAAACTGTCAAACTATCTTTGAAAGTGCTGTACTATTTTGCATTCCTACTAGCAATGTATGAGTGTCCCTGTTCCATAGTCTCATTGGCATTTGGTACTGTCAGTGTTTTGGACTTTGGTCATTCTAATAGTGGTATCTCATCACAATTTACAATTTTCTAGTGATACACGATGTTGAACATAGTTTCATGTGCTCATTTGCCATCTATATATCTTCCTTGTTTAAGCTTTGTCCATTTTAAAAAATTTATTTTATTTATTTTAGAGAAAGAGTGTGAACAGAGGGAGGGGTAGAAGGAGAGACTGATGCAGTCTCCCTGCTGAATGGGAAGCCTAACTTGGGGCTCAGACTCACAACCCTGAGATCATGACCTGAGCCAAAACCAAGAGTTGGATACTCAGCTGACTGAGCCACCCAGGTACCCCAGGTCTTTTGTCCATTTTTAAATCCTGTCCTTCGTTTCCTTATTGTTGCGTTTAAGGAATTCTTTGCATATTTTGGATAACAGTCTGTTATCAGATGTAGTATTTGCAGATTTTTCTCTAAGTCTGGTGGCTTGAATTCTCATTCTCTTTGCATTGTCTTTCTCAGAGCAGAAGTTTTTAGTTTTAACGAAGATTGTTTTTCTCATGGATTGTTCCTTTGGTGTTGTATCTAAAAAGTCATTGCCTGACCCAAGGTCATCTGGGTTTTCTACTATATTATCTTCTAGGAGTATCATAGCTTTGTGATTCACATTTAGGTCTGTGGTGCATGTCAGTCAATTTCTGGGCTCTCTGTTCTGTTCTGTTGATTTGTCTTTTTTTTTTTTTCCCCCTAATACCACACTGTTTTGATTACTCTAGTTTTATAGTAAGTCTTGAAGTCAGGTAGTGTTAGTTCTCTGACTTTGTTCTTCTCCATCAATATGGAGTTGGCTATTTTGCCTCCCCATATAAACTTAAAAATCACTTTGTCAATGTCCATAAAATAGCTTGCTGGGATTTTGACTGGGATAGTACTGAATCTACAGGTCAGTTTGTGAAAAACTGACATTTTGACAATATTGAGTTTTTCTATACATGAACATGGAATATCTCTCCATTTATTTAGTTCTTCTTTGATTTGTTTCATTAAAGTTTATAGTTTTACTCATATAGATTGTTGTATACATTTTCTGTTAGGTTTATTTATAAGTGTTACAATTTGGAGGGTGCTAATGTAAATGATAATGTTTTTCATTTTAAACTCCACTTGTTCATTGCTATTACATAAGAAAGCAGTTGACCTTTGTTCACTAATCTTTTATGCTGCAATCTTGCTATAATCACGTATTAATTAGTTCAAGGGTTTTTTTTTAATTGATTCTTATTTTCTACATAGACAATCTTATCATCTGTGAACAAAGTTTTATTTCTTTCTTTCCAATCTGTATACCTTTTATTTGTTTTTGTTTTTGTTTTTGTTTTTTTTGTTTTTTTTGTTTTTTGGTCTTATTGCATTAGTAGTGAGGACTTCTAGTTACAATGTTTAAAAGAAGTGTTGGTGTGTTGGTAGGGAACATTCTTGCCTTTTTCCTGATGTTAGTGGGAAAGCTTTTATTTTTTTCACCATTAAGTATGATATCTGTGCGTTTTGTAGATGTTCTTTATAAAGTTGAGGAAGTTCTCCTGTACTCCGAGTTTGCTAACAGTTTTTAAAACAAATAGGTGTTGGATTTTGTCACATGTTTTTCTGCACCTATTGATATGATTATGTGACTTTTTAAAATAGCCTATTGATGTGATGGATTACACTAATTAATTTTTGAATGTTGAATCATCCTTGTATAACTGAGATAAATCCCACTTGGTTGTGGTGTATAACTGTTTTTTATAGTGTTGGATTTAATTTATTAATATTTCATTGAAGATTTTTGCTACTCTCTTCATGAGAGACATTGGTCTGTAATTTTCTTTTTTTGCAATATCTTTGTCTGATTTTGGTATTAGGGTAATGCTGGCCTCTGAATGGGACAGCAAGTATTCTCTCTGCTTCTAACTTCTGGAAAAGATTGTAGAGAATTGGTGTAATTTCTTCCTTAAATGTTTAGTGGAATTCACCAGTGAACCCTTGTGGACCTAGTGCTTTCTGTTTTGGAAGTTATGAATTTTTGTTTCAATTTCTTTAATAGCTATAGGCCTACTTCAATAGTCTATTTCTTCTTGTGTGAATTTTGGCTGATTGTACCTTAAGGAACTGGTCAGTTTCATCTAGGTTACCAAATTTGTGGATATAGAGTTGTTCATAATATTTCTTTATTATCCTTTAATGCCTCTGGGAGCTATAGTGATGCTCCTTCTTTTATTTGTGATATCAGTAATTTGTGTCTTCTCTCTTTTCTTAGTCTGGCTACAGGGTTATCAATTTCATTGATCTTTTGAAAGAACCTAATTCTGGTTTTGTTGATTTTCTTTATTGAGTTCCTATTTTCAATTTTATTGATTTCTGCTCTAATTCTTATTATTTTCTTTGACTTACTTTGGATTTAATTTTCTCTTCTTTTTCTAGTTTCCTAAGGTAGAAGTTTAGATTATGGATTTTAGATATTTCTTTTTTTCTCATATATGCATTTAGTGCCTTAAATTTTCCCCCAAGCATTACTTTCTCTGCATCTTACAAATTTTGATAAGTTGTATTTTCATTTTCATTTAGTTTAAAAGGTTTTAAAATTCCTCTTGAGATTTCTTCTTTGATCCATGTGTTATTTAGAAATGTATCGTCTAATCTCTAAGTATTTCGGGATCTTTCAACTGTTATTGGTTTCTAGTTTAATTTACTTTAGCCTGAGCGAAGACATTGTATGATTTCTATTCTTTTTTTTTGTATATATTTTTTATTGGAGTTAGATTTGCCAACATATAGCATAACACCCAGTGCTCATCCCATCGAGTGCCTCCCTCAGTGCCCATCACCCAGTCACCCCAACCTCCCGCCCACCTCCCCTTCCACCACCCCTTGTTTGTTTCCCAGAGTTAGGTGTCTCTCAGGTTCTGTACCCTCACTGATATTTCCCACTCATTTTCTCTCCTCTCCCCTTTATTCCCTTTCACTATTTTTTATATTCCCCAAATGAATGAGACCATATGATGTTTCTCCTTTTCCAATTGACTTACTTCACTCAGCATAATATACCCTCCAGTTCCATCCACACTGAAGCAAATGGTGGGTATTTGTCATTTCTAATGGCTGAGGAATATCCCATTGTATACATAGACCACATCTTTATCCATTCATCTTTCGATGAACACTGAGGCTCCTTCCGCAGTTTGGCTATTGTGGACGTTGGTGCTATGGACATTGGGGTGCAGGTGTCCTGCCATTTCACTGCATCTGTCTATTTGGGGTAAATCCCCAGCAGTGCAATTGCTGGGTTGCAGGGCAGTTCTATTTTTAAACTCTTTGAGGAACCTCCACACAGTTTTCCAGAGTCGCTGCACCAGGTCCCATTCCCACCAACAGGGCAAGAGGGTTTCCCTTTCTCCACATCCTCGCCAACATTTGTTGTTTCCTGTCTTGTTAATTGTCCCCATTCTCACTGGTGTCAGGTGGGATCTCATTGTGGTTTTGATTTCTATTTCCCTGATGGCCAGTGATGTGGAGCATTTTCTCATGTGCTTGTTGGCCATGTCTATGTCTTCCTCTGTGGGATTTCTGTTCATGTCTTCTGCCCACTTCATGATTGGATTGTTTGTTTCTTTGCTGTTGATTTTAATAAGTTCTTTATAGATCTTGGATACGAGCCCTTTATCTGATATGTCATTTGCAAATATCTTCTCCCATTCTGTAGGTTGTCTTTTTTGTTTTGCTGACTGTTTCCTTTGCTGTGCAAAAACCTTTTATCTTGATTAAGTCCCAATAGTTCATTTTTGCTTTTGTTTCCCTTGCCTTCATAGATGTGTCTTGCAAGAAGTTGCTGTGGCCAAGTTCAAAAAGGGTGTTGCCTGTGTTCTCCTCTAGGATTTTGATGGATTCTTGTCTGGCCTTTAGATCTTTCATCCATTATGAGTTTATCTTTGTGTATGGTGAAAGAGAGTGGTTTATCTTTGTTTACGGTGTTTATCTTTGTTTATGGTGTAAGAGAATTCTGCACGTGGCTGTCCAATTTTCCCAGCACCATTTATTGAAGAGACTGTCCTCTTTCCAGTGGATAGTCTTTCCTCCTTTGTCGAATATTAGTTGATCATAGAGTTGAGGGCCCATTTCTGGGTTCTCTATTCTGTTCCATTGATCTATGTGTCTGTTTTTGTGCCAGTACCACACTGTCTTGATGACCACAGCTTTGTAGTACAACCTGAAATCCGGCATTGTGATGCCCCGGCTTTGGTTTTCTTTTTCAATATTCCCCTAGCTATTCGGGGATGATTTCTATTCTTTTAAATTTGTTAAAATGTGTTTTATGGCCAGAATGTGGTCTATCTTAGCAAATATTTCATGTGAGCTTGAGAAGAATGTGTAATTTGATCTTGGTGGATTAGGTAGTCCATAGATATCTGATAGGGGGAGTGTTAAAGTCTCTAATTGTAATAGTAGCTTCATCTATTTCTCCTTGCAGTTCTATCAGCTTTTTTTCTCATGTATTTTGACACTCTGCCATTAAGCACATACACATTCAGGACTGTTATATCTTCTTAGAGTACTGACTCCTTTACCATTACATAATGTTCATTTTTTTAATTCCCGAAAAATTTCCTTATTCTGAAGTCTGCTGTGTGAAATTAATATAGCTATTACTGCCTTTGTTTGATTAGTATTTGTATAGTGTATCTTTCTCCATCCTTTTAATCTACGTGTCTTTGTATTTAAAGTGGGTTTCTTGTAGTCAACATATGGTTGGGTCTTATGTTTTGATCTGTTCTGACAATCTCTTTTAGTTGATATATTTAGTCATTTGACTAATTATTATTACATGTTTGATTTATGAAAATTATTTTGATAATATTACAATAATGTTTATCTTTCCTCAGGGAAGAGCCTGAGGCCCCATTTCCTCCAGAAACAAATGTAGAGGTAACATATTGCCTATCATTTCTTCGGGTAGCCTGATTGAGACCCACAAGTAAAATAGGGACCAAGGCATCCAAATAGGAACTCATGTTGAGGCAAAAGGGTGTCAAGTCTAGGTTGGTGTCCTGTTCCACAGGGCCTAGATCTAGTGTAGGTTGTGGCTGGAGCCATTTGCTTCTCTGGAACTGACTAACCTGGTACAGTTTCATGTTTTGGAATCTAGAGCTGAGCTTATGAGAGTGAACTAATAGAACTCTAACTCTGAAATCTTGGCTAAGTTACCACAGAGGTCCCTGGAGGAGATGGATTAATGAAAGTCTTACCTAAGTAATGGGCCTGCATTCCACAGCAGAGTGGCACTGACTGTGGATTGACAGATATGTCCATATGTGCCCATTCAGTGTGCTTTGAAGTATAACAGACTATTCTGGCCTGAGTAAACCCCTGCGATTCTTGGACAATGAGGGGGATGGGGATGGGGAGAAGACTTTAGAAGGAAGAAACTGGACTTTCTGCTAATAAAGGCATATGTGATCTTGAGCAATGAATTTATACCTTGAACCTGTCAAATGTCACACGGATTATACTTTTAAAAATAGCCAGCCATAGGTCACCCCCTGAGAACCTGTGGTAATTGTTTTAATTGATTAGGCATAAAAGAAGCACCAAAGGAGGTGTATCATGGGGTGGAAGGAATTTTGGTCAAAGAAAATAGGAGGGAGAAGTGGTATTATAGTCCCCTCTACTCACGAGGCTGACGTGCATTCCAGTGTGTGTACTTCACCGGCTCAGACTTCTGCCCCGATGCTGTCTTCCAAGTGTATTCTCCTGTATCATTTTGGTCTTGAAGAGCTATCCAAAAATAGCTGTTCTTCGTTTTTACCACGCTACTGATCAAACTGGTAATAAAAGCCTGTTCAAACCTTAAAAATGGAAAAAAGGAAATGGTTATAGTAAATTTCTGGGCAATAAAAAAAAATGTCATTAAAGCATAATGAGGTGCACAAAATGGCACCAGGGTAAGCATTTCTGATGAATTCTTCAGAACATGGAGCAGAAAAATACTCAAAGACCCTGAACATTACTAATACATGCCAAATGTCTGTGCAATTCCCAGAAATAGATGAGTGAGGAAAATTTGAGTCTCAAAGACAAGGCTTAATTCTTTCAAGGAATAGAGTCCAGCTCCAGTTTCAGAGTATAGTTGGTAAAGTCCATAAAGCTAGCAAAATATTTCTTGGCACAACATGTCCCTGTTTTGTAATTAGGCTACAAAGCACATACCTTGCCATAATGTTTGTGCGGTGGGGAAGAGGAATGAACATTGCCAACATGGAGTTCACATGCACCCACCCAGCATACTTGCCTAGTGAGAATGGAACAGAGATTTGAGTAGCAATTTTATGGCTCCCAAATTAGTTTGTTCACAAGCACATGGAGTCATTGGCTTATTTAAATGTGTTCAGATGTGTGCATTCCCTGAAGATAAATTTAAAACCCTAGGAACTAAACCAAGGATGTACACCCACTAATATTTTTCCCACACGGCTGAGTGAACTAGTGTTCATTGATTGGTGGCAGTTCTCCTTTCCCAACATGAATGCATCAAAAGTGGAATCTGGAAAATTTGTATATATGCTTCCACATGAATATCTAATAGAAAAATGTGAGGATTAAAATTTGGCACTGAAATTTTAAACTAAGATGTAAACTACCTTGAAAAATTTATTTTCAACACATCTGAAGGTTTTTTTTCTTTTTTTTTTAGATTTTATTTATTCATTCATGAGAGACACAGAGGGAGGCAGAGACACAGGCAGAGGGAGAAGCAGGCCCCCTGCAGGGAACCCGATGTGGGACTTCTGGGACTCTGGGATCACACCCCTGAGCTGAAGGCAGACGTTCAACCACTGAACCACCCAGGCGTCCCACATCTGAAGTTTTGAGGAAACACATTTCAAACAGTGGTGACTTTTGGCCAGAACTGCTGAGTCAGTAAGAAAGGGTAGACCTGATGAGATTACCCAGGAAACCCAGGAAAGCAAATTAGATGTTTTCATCCAATTCTGGAATTTTTTCATTAGCATGCATACTTCAGTTGCTAAGGGAAACAAAAGCAATGGGGTCGTTCAAGAGTTCCAAAGAGTTCCAAAGGAAATGGAAAGAAGAGAGAAAAGAATACAAAGAACTAAAGTTTTTAACTGCCTTATGAACATCACTACCAATATTTAGTGATCTTAGGCACCCATGATACTCCTCTTTGCAGAGCATATGGATTTTTATTACGCTTTAGTAAATATTTTCTGTACTCTATTAATAATCGAAAGAGCACACATTTGAAATTAGAAAAGTTCTTTTTTAACCAGATTGCAGTGGCAGAGTTTTATGTAAATGTGTTTCAAAAGGAAAGTACATAAAACTAAACATTATCTAGATGCTATTGTAATTTTCCTTATGCTTTCAATGGTTCTTGCTCTCATAACTTAGGATCTGCTTTTCCTTCTCTTCTCTGAGACAGAGTTGCATTGTTATCATGCCCAGCCAGTGCCTTTGATTGCTGTCTTAGGAGGCCAGCAAGGCGCTTCATCATGGAGGCTATGGCCAGACCACCGTTACTGTGCTGGTTCAAACCCAGGAGATATTACTGGTTCTTCCATTACCTTGTACTATGGCATTTATTGGATAAGGGAGAAAAAACGTTGTCTGTGAACTTGGCTACTGGTGTCACTCTTCATAACAACATTTTGGTTTTGTTCCCTGTTGGTTTTAGATTTATTTAGTCTACTCTGATTTGCTATTTTATCACTATTAATGATTGCTTAAAACAATAGAACCCCCCCAAAAAAACAACAAAAAAAATATAGAAACCTTGTGCTTCTTAAATTAGCAAGTATCTTTTAAGTAGTTGCTTTTAACACTCATATATTAGATCCTAAAACCTTCAAATCAGGACTCTAGTTTTCTTGGTACAGTTTAGAAGGTATCATTGTTAATAAAGAAATTCAGGAAATATGTCTTTCTTTTAAATCATATATTCTAAAAACTTAACTTTAGATCATAGCATGCAGCCTTTGGAGTGTCTGTTTCCAACAGATAAAGAAGTAAGAGGACATTTTATATTTGTTACCACTCACTATTTGGTCCCAAACACTTAAAAGTGTTGTGAAACTCTCACTTACAGTAATAGAGCAGATGATCTTTTAAAGTCTTTTTCTTTTTTTTTAATTTGGACTTTTTGTCTGGTTTCAGTGGATTATATAATTCAAATGTTGCTGTGACATAAGACAAAAAGTAACCATATATACATATTTTTATATTATTACTTGAACCAGAATAACATATTATATCTAAGGAATTCAGTAAAGTAAAAATTGTTATTTTTTAGAAAAACAAATTGCATATGTGTAACTACTTATAAAAAAATCAAATTTTTAGGGAAATCATTCTTAAAATCAGAAAAATAATGTTTTCCAATCAACTCCTTAAAAAAGTTAAGAAATCAAATGTGCATTTTCAATGTAAATAAGAAAAATATATCTTGAATTTCCATCAGTTTGATGAGAAATTGTTACTTATGGTGCTAAACTTTACATTTTAATTTTAAAAGTGCAATTTGAAGGCAGCAATACATATTTTTGGGATACATTGGCAAATTTTTTCATTTCAAAATAAATTTTACATTTAAAAAATTCACACTTCAAAAGGAGATATTGTGTATTTGAATCTCTAACTGAATATATTTCTTTATCCATTTAGCCAGTGACAAAATGTAGCTGAAAAAAAATATGTTTCTTGTCTGTGAGTAACACAACACTTAGCAGTGTTTGTATTACCTAAAATGAGAAATAAGAAAAAAAGTAATGAACTGGAGTAGCTTCACTAGAGAGCTTATTTCACTTAAAAAAAAAAAAATATATATATATAGTGATACTTTTACATACAGTGATCCACTTAGGAGGTATTCAACTTTGAACTGAATAATTACAATGGGATTTCTTTTAATAACATAATTGTTAACATTTTTAATACCATATTCAAATAACTGACTCTATTGCTGAATGAATAGTTGGATTCTTATTTTAATACCATTTACAAAAATTAACTGAAAAATCATAAATTTCTTTCTTTTTTTTTTAAATAAAGAATAGAAATAGAATATTAGTAGCTTTAAAATGGGAGACATGCACATGATTATTACTACAAGAAGTTTTTGGTGGCATTCTTCAAGGACCTGAGATATTAAGTTTTTGGCTGTTGTTTATTTCAAAAGACTAGAGGAGAAATAGAGACTTTAAAAAGATACTTAACATACACACAAGAACAAATTCCAAACTGTTAATGCCAGTTACCTTTGTTAACTGTTAATGGGAGAGAAGTGGGATTGGTTGGGAGGGAGGAGGAATGGCAGTGAGAGGGCACTTTCATTTTTTAGTTTATATTCTTCTGGCTTGTTTAAATTTATACCAATGAGAATGTTTTTATTGCATAATTTTAAAGAGGATAACTAAAATCTGTTTTTAAAAAGAATCTTAGGGGTGCCTGGGTGGCTCAGTTGGTTCAATGTCTGACTCCTGGTTTCGGCTCAGGTCATGATCTCATGGGTTGCAGGATTGAGCCTCATGTTGTCAGGCTCCTCACCCGGTGGGGAGTCTGCTTGAAGATTCTTTACCTTTGTCCTTCCCCCAACTTGTGGATGCTCTCTCTATCTGTCTCTCTCGGATCAATAATTCTTTTAAAAATGTATATAAAATAAATAAAAATAAAGTTAACTGCATTCTATTATTCTATAGAACTAATAAATACAGCAAAGTTCAAGACGCAGAGTCAGCACACAAAAATCAGTTGCATTTCTATATACTAACAATGAAGAATCTGAAAAGGAAACTACAAAAACAATTTTGTATATAATAGCATCAAAAAATACTTGGGAATAAGCTTAACTGAGGAGGCAAAAGACTTGTGCATTGAAAACTACAACATGCTGATGAAAGAAATTAAAGAAGACCCAAATAAATGGAGAGAAATCCCATGTTCATAGATTGAAAAACCAATTGTTTAAATATCTATACTACCCAAAGTGATCTACAGATTGAATGCAGTCCATGTTAAAATCCCAATGATGTCTTTTGCAGAAATAGAAAAATCCATCTTAAAATTCGTATGGAATTTCAAAGGATCCTGAATAGAAAAAAAAAAAAAAACCCAAACCAAAACAAAACTAAAAGAAAAAGAACAAAGCTGGTCTCACACTTCCTGAATTCAAAACTTACTGAAAGTACAATAATAAAAAAACGTGTGGAACCAGCATAAAGACAGACATAGATTAATAGAATAGAACAGAGAACCTAGAAATAAACATTTGCAAATAGAGTCAAATGATTTTCCACAAGGGTGCCAAGACCATTCAACAGGAAAAGGACAGTCTTTTCAACAATGATGTTGGGAAAACTGGATATCTACCTGTAGATGAATACAGCTGGACTCTTCTCACTTTATACCATTTACAAAAATTAACTGAAAATGGATCAAAAACCTAAACACAAGAGCTAAAATTATAACACTCATTTAAAAAAAGGGGAAATTTTCATGACATTTAATGTGGCAATGATTTCTTAGATATGACACCAAAAGCACAGGCAACAAAATAAGAATGGATAAAACAGACTTAATCAAAATTTAAAAGTTTGTGCATCAAAGGACATCAACAGAGTGAAAAAAGCAACTCACAGAATAGAATAATGTATTTGCAAATTTTGTCTCTGATAAGGGATTAATATCCAGAATATATAAAGCACTACTACAACTCAACAAAGAATAAACAGTCCAATTAAAAAATGGGTAAACGGATGCCTGGGTGGCTCAGCGGTTGAGCGGCTATCTTTGGCTCAGGGTGTGATCCCGGGATTCCAGAATTGAGTCCCACATCGGACTCCCTGTGAGGAGCCTGTTTCTCCTTCTGCCTATGTCTCTACCTCTCTTTCTGTCTTTCATGAATAAATAAATAAAATCTTTTTTACAAAAATAAAAAATGAGTAAAGGATTTGAATAGAAATTTCTACAAAGAAGATATACAGATGCCAATTAGCACAAGAAAAGACACTCAATGTCACTAATCATTAGGGTAGTGCAAGTTATAACCACAAAAAAATACTATTTCATACCTATAGGATGGCTATTTTATAAAAACAATATAACAAGTGTTGGCTAAGAGAAATTGGAGAAATTGGAACTCCTCTGCACTGCTGGTGGGAATGTAAAATGGTGCTGCTGATATGGAAAACAGTATGGCTGTTTCTCAAAAAATTAAAAATAGAATTATCATCCAGAAATTCCACTTCTGGGCATACTACCCAAAAGAATTGAAACCAGGGACTTGAAAGATATTTGTAAGTTCATTTTCACAGGAACATTTTTCACAATAGCTAAAAGGTGGAAGCATCTCATGTCAATTGTATGAATGGATAAACAAAATGTGGTATATACATATTAAGGAATATTATTCAGCCTTAAAAAGGAAGGAAATTCTGGGCAGCCCAGGTGGCTCAGCGGTTTAGCGCCTCCTTTAGCCCAGGGCGTGATTCTGGAGACCCAGGATCGAGTCCTACATCAGGCTCCCTGCATGGAGCCTGCTTCTCCCTCTGTCTGTGTCTCTGCCTCTCTCGCTCTCTGTATCTCTCATGAATAAATAAATACAATCTTAAAAAAAAAAAAAGAAGGAAATTCTGACACATGTTACAACATAGATTAACCTGAAGGACATTAAACTAGGTGAAATAAACCAGATACAATAGGACAACTACTGCATGATTCCTCTGATGTGTTAACTTGAGCAGTTAAACCTCATAGAGATAGAAAGTAGAATGATGGTTGTCCAAAGCTGGGGCAGAGGGAAATGGGGAATTATTATTTAATGGGTACAGAATTTTAGTTTGGGAAGATGCAAAAGTTATGGAAATGGGTGGTGGTGATGATTGTGCAATAATACAACTGTACTTAATGCCACTGAACTGTACATTTAATAATGGTTATAATGATACATCATATATTCTACACATTTTATCACAATAAATAATTAACTTCAAAAGTGTTCAGGGGGAAAAAAGTGTTTAGGGGGTACGTTGGTTGCAGGAAAATAGCAGAGCTGTAAAAATGCTTGAGAATAATGCACATTTAAACCTAGGAGAAAATAAAATATTCTAGGATTTTTTACTTTTGGCAAAATGCAAAAAATTAAATGTTATTTGGATTATTTTATACCAAATATTCCATATTGACTGATTCATGATATACATGCATTTATACAATTATCCATGGTAACTCTGGAACTCAAGTTTTGCAGTCATGCCCTATATGGAAGTCAAGTGCCCAGGTCTGAAAAAATTTTGTTAACAGTTAGCAAGAAAATAACATTCTGATATTCGCAATAAGGGTCTGCTTTTCTTCCTCTCTATTCCACAAAGTGTTAAATGTCCCAGACCAGGAGCAGTAGGTTGATAACGAAAGAAATTAGAAATTTGTAGCAGGTGGTTCTAATTGTGCCCATCATATCTGTCCTCAATTGTGCAGAAGAGTGGAAAATCAATTAGCAACTACAAGCTTGGGCACTGATGAGTGACAAGAGTGTCTTAAGTCAAACAGAAAATTGGTAATGGAAGAAAATGATTACCAAGACTGCTAGTGGACACTCCTGGATCTGAGGAGACTTTCCCTCTACTGTCCCACCTTCTCGACAAAAAACACTGTTGAAAAATTTTGTTGTGTGATGTCACTCATAGAATGAGGTGTAGTGTGGGTCTTTGTTTCTTACCTGATGGAGAATAAATGAATGAATGAATGAATGAATGAATGAATAAAAATTAAGAATGTGGGCCGTTCCTTTCCTCAACTTGTATGTCTCTGTTGGAGTCACTGCTTTGGATGTAGACATGTTTGCAAGGCAGTGTACACACGTGATAACTGTCTGGGAGAGATGCCTCTCTGGGGCTAATGGTTAGAACTGCAGGGGCTTGACGGTTCATTGAGTAGCATACTAGCACAAGGTCACCTGGGTGGGCCTATGGGGTTGTGGATGGAATGCAAACAAATTTAGCTATGCTATAGTTCTGCTTTAGAGCTAGACCATACATTAGTATTGGCTACTGAATACAGTTTATAAAAAATAAATCATTTAAAACATACTCTTGTATCCAGTTTTGGAGGAAATGAAACCAGGTAGATAACAGACACTTCCTGTTATTTGTAGGAAGTCTCCAGGATTCTGAGAAAATGAAGCATTTCAACACTAACAGATTTCTCCCCTACTTTGGTCACACTGGCATTATAGGTTATCTGTAATGTCACTTTGAATTTATCCATTTATTATGTTCTTCCACCTTCTTCACTTGTTTCATATTTCTATGTTCTATCTCCTAAGCTGTTGGCCTGCAAGTGGCACCTGGACAATTACACCATGCCTTTTATTTCTTTTGTACAGTATGCCAGTGTTGAACACAGTGCCTCTCACAATATAGATATTTAATAAATAATTTTCTAATAAATTCTTGACCATTGGTTTTTTGCCTTGTCAGATAGCATATGAAAAATAATTAACACAGTGTCAGGTATGTGACAGGTACTCAAGGAATATTACACACAAATAAAGAAAAGAAAGAATAAGACATAAGAGACAGGTGAAACGAATTAGACTTATTTTCTTTAGTGAAAAACATAATTACGTTATAATTAACAAAAGAGCATAGCTCCGTTGATCAGGCTCCTGAATAAAGCCCAATGTTGGCTCACTTACTGGAGGACTTCTAACCCAAGGTGTTCTTGAAGCCTTTTGGGTGGGTGAGCGAGTTGAAGATACAGGCTTCCTTTTGCCTGGCAGCTCTTCTGGGAAGAAGGAAGATAGAGCCCAAAACAACACTGTGACACACAAGGGTGGTGCTGTTCCTGAAGGAAGGGTCTCCTGAGCACAAAATGTCTCACTAGGCAATTTATTTTGCCAAGTGCTATCAATCCAGTCATGTGTGCATGTACGTGTGCACGTTCTGTGCATGACTTGGAGGAAAGACTGGGAAAGAAGGTAAGAGGTAAGAGTAGGAAAGAAATCCTGGTGGCACTGAATGTTGACTTCCTCTGTGGGGAGAGCAGAGAAATCACAATTCCTCCTATAGGTTAGACCTATGTGTGGAGTGTCTCTAGATAAAACCGTAGTGTCAATTGTCTTGTTTCTTGGTCTTCGGTGGATATTTTTAAAGGCAACAGCCTCAGTAAGAAAGCAAGTGACTAGCTTTGCAGGTATAGGTTCCCATTCAACCACTGAAGGTTCTTCCTTGTTTTCGTCTTCAGCTTGGCTGACTCGGTTTCCCAGCCCTCATTGTTCTCCTGGTATTGATAATGACACTGAGGTCACTTCCACTATTGGTACTTTTATTCCCTATTACAATTCTATAGCATGTGGCAAATTCTGTGGAGTGTCAAAGGGACACAGTTTCTCTGTTAGTGTGGAGAAGACGCCTGTGCAGAGAGACGTCTACATCAAAGCCAACTTAGAGCTAAGAAGCAATGGGGAAGCATTTGAAAATCCTCCACAGTTTAGCTATACTTTGTTTTTTAAAAAAGAAAACCCACATCACTCACACACATTACATTAAAAACATACTTGATTTTTAAATAACATACCCTGTTTCCATTACAAGCCTTTAGATAAAATCTAAATACAACTGCATATATTAGCAAAGCTAAATAATTAATAAATCTTTATGGAAAATAAAAGTCATCTTAAATTTTCTCTTTGTTACTCAAAAATTGATTTTGGAATAATGTTGTATGATTTAAATTCATCTCAATCAATAATTTAAATAATTTAATACTCTAATGTACAGTACACTTTAGATTTTGACAAGTTACTGATTACCACTAGATTTTATCATCCCAGGAGCCCTCCTGTCAAAAAAGTACAGTCATGTTTCTGATAGAAAATTTCTACCTTACCTGTTTGTAATGGTCACAAGTGCAGGAGGACAGTGATAACCACTGGAGGCATGGTCAAAAGTTCTAAGGACAGTGTCAATTTTGTAACAGAATCCACCATGTCTCTCCCATCCCTTAAAAAGAAGGAAATAAAAAATCAAGGACATAATCTGATTCAAACAGCACAATATCGTTTTTGTGTATTCTCATTTACTACTTGCATAACTCTTTTTCTCTGATCCACTCAAAACTCAAAACTTGAATTTTTGTCTTGAAATCTTTGTGTTTTACCTGGTAATGCCATTAGCTACAGCCACTTCTATATTTATTTTATTAATCATTAAAACCTAAAAGTTTCAATTCACCTGAAATCTTAAAGCCTAAAACAGATGAAAACAAAGGGGCACTCACTCAAGATCTCTCTTTTTCTCTCTCTCTGCTTCATACAAACGGTTCTTACAGGATGGTGGAATTTAAGAGTGTTGGCTTTGAAGGAAGAATGCACGGGTTTGAGTACTGGCTCTACTCCTGCGCAACTTTATTTAGCCTCTAAATGTCTTAATTTTCTCCTCTGTAAATGAAGATAGTAATACTATCTATGGAGTTGTTTGGAGAATCAAAGGGAGACAGTGTAGGCAGCGACCTTAAACATTTATAGATACATATATACCTAAATGATAGTGCGTATTTTTTTCAATTTTCTTTTGTATTACTTATTTCATGTTATCCCACTAAGATTCACTGAGGTTAGAGCCCTGGATAAAGTCATAAGCTAGTGAACAAGCTGGCCTGGGAGTCAATTCTGGGCTAATATAATTTTATTTATAAACTATATATATTTATAAAATATATTTTTTTTTGTAAAAAATTATTCCTAAGTCAACTGGCTATCCTTTGAGAGAGAGAGAAAGCAAGCTTTGGCACTTAAAAATGACAAATCAATGTGCAGCTCCATGGCTCCGCCCTGGGAGCAACAAAGGGTGGCTCTGTTCTTTAAAATCATATATTATAGGAGACACGCATTCATTAGTCTTCTATACTTTAACTGAGTTATTTTAGTTCCTTTTCTTCTAGTACTACAAATTCACACCACTTACATCTATCTATTTTTATGTATTCACCAAGGTTTTTTTTTTTTGTATTTGCAACTTTTAAAATACACTTTATTCTGTGTCATGCCAATACTTGCCAGAGTTTGATCAGATATAAAATGATTTCTGCTATGTTTCTTATAAAAGGTCGCAGTCTTGCAGTAAATTAAAGAAAACCTTATTTTAGAACTCAGCTATTTTACTTCAAAACATATTATTAAATGAGGTGTGGATCACAGGATTTCCAAATCCAGCCAGCCGGAGTGTGCTCTGAACTCACTCCCTTAACCTCTCCCCATAACCTTGCCTATGTGAGTAATTGACAGCTCCAGCCAGAACCCCCTGGATCACTCCAGATGGGGTGGGAGGTTAGACTGCTTTTGTATTTGGAAGGACAGGCAGAGGAAGGCTGACAATTTGACCTTCCTAACAAAGTATTCCTTCTCCATTAGTAGTTTTCAGATCACAGGCTGCTTAGTATAATAAAAAAAAATCTGAGAACTGAACAGGCTCAAGAAAAGTGGCTGGGGGAGGAATGTGGCTTAGTAATAACCAGAAAAACAAAGGCTCTTTACTACAAGCCTTTGTCCACACAGTGAAAGTGGGAAGAATAATTGATTGTATTTGTATCTTTTGTACATGAGGTGCCATTTCACTTTAAACGGTGATGATGACAGTATTGAAACAATTGTTCACATTATACAAACCCCAAAAAATAACTGAGGGAAAAAAGTCTTTTTTTTTTTTTTTTTTGCTTTGAAATTATCAAGCAAATTTCCCCTCTTATGTAGTGACTTTCATTCCTGTGACTTATTCATTCCATAGCTGGAAGGGAGTATCTCCCATTAATTTTCACTCATTTTGCCCAACACTGCCCCCACCACCACAGGCAACTATCAGTTTGTTCTATATATTCATAGGTCTGATTCTGCGTTTTGTTTGTTTATTCATCTGTTTTTTGAGATTCCACATATAAGTGAAATCATATGGTATTTGTATTTCTCAGACTTATTTCACTTAGCATTATACTCTGTAGGTCCATTCATGTTATTGCAAATGGCACAATCTCCTCCTTTATTATGGTTGTGTAATGTTCCTCTCTGTGTGTGTTGAGGATGTGTGTGTACACCACATCTTCCTTATCCATTCCTCTACTGATAGACACTTAGGTTGCTTCCATATCGTGGCTATTGTTAATAATGCTGCAATAAAGATAGAGTTGCATATATCCTTTCACATTAGTATTTTTGCTTTCTTTGGGTAAATATCCAGTAGTAGAATTACTGGATCATATGGTATTTCTATTTTTAATTTTTGAGGAACCTCCATACTATCTTCCACAGTTGGCTGTACCAATTTACATCCCCACCAACAGTGCACGAATGCCTAAGGATTCCTTTTTTTCCACATCTTTACCAATACTTGTTATTTCTTGTGTTGTTGACTTTAGAGATTCTGACAGGTATAAGGTGATATCTCATTGTGGATTTGATTTGCATTTCCCTGATGATGAGCAATGTTAGGATCTTTCCATGTGTTTGTTGGGCACCTGTATGTCTTCTTTGGAAAAATGTCTATTGAAGTCCTCTGCCCATTTTTAATTGGATTATTTGGGGATTTTTTAGGTGTTGAGTTGTACAAGTTCTTTATATATCTTGGATGTTAACTCCTTATTGGATATACCATTTGCAAATATCTCCTCCCATTCTGTAGGTTGCCTTTCCATCTTATTGGTGGTTTCTTTCACTGTGCAAAAGGTTTTTGATTTTGATGTAGTCATAATAGTATATTTCACGTTTTGTTTCCCTTGCCTTAGGAGACATATCTAGAAAAATGTTTCTACTGCCAATGTGAGTGAAATTACTGCCTTTCTTCTCTTCTAGGATGTTTATGGTTTGGGGTCTCACATTTAGGTCTTTAATCTAGTTTGAGTTTATTTTTGTGTGTGGTGTGAGAAATATTTTATAAGTTGATTTTGACTGTACAAACTGTTTAGAGAAGTGCACTGAAGCAGTTAGCTAAAAGGAAGGAAGCTTTTGAAACCATTTTCACGGATTGATACATAAAAATATAAATGGGAATTTCATCATAAAATTAGAGAACTGGCTCTGACCTCCAAATTTACTCTGAACTTTAAATATTGGTAATGCTAGCCAGAAAAGGGAAGCAGTGTACCAAAGTTTGAATAGAACATCAGTTCTGTTTCTACTGTGTAAGGAGTTAATTTCCTTTTCAACGCAAATACAACATGTTTAGTTGCCTTGAAAACCAGAGTAAGACCAATATTTTTTTCAACATTTCTGATCAGATAGGGATTAGATCAGCAATCAACTCTAAGTAATTTGGGAATTGTGCTCATTAGATATAATGTTTGGTAGCATGTCAGCTATGGCACAGGTGTTATTAACCTAGAGTATGAAGAGTAATTCATATATTTACACATTGACTAATGAATAAAATGCAGTTTCTTGGAGAGATGGGTCATCACGTCATTGAAACATAAATAACTGGATTAGAAGAGAAAATAAAGAATTGCATAAAAAGCCAGGTTTGGGAAAATTTGGAGATGCATACGAATCTCTAATATTTAAACCCAAATTCTTTAGTGTATGTGCATGTGAGAAAGAGAGAGAGAGAGTGCATGTGTTGAGAACTTTACTGCAGGATATTGGATGTATTTTAAGAAATTTAGAACATAACTGTCTATCTTTTAATTTTAAACCTGAGATACTACACATTTTTTATTACTTTAAGTACTAAAAATAAGTATGTCAAGTACCAAAAATACTTTTTTACTTAAAATATGGAAGTATTTTTATTATCTCTTTCCCAAATAATAAATATATTGCAAACATGCGCTTCTTGCCATTATTGTATTCTATTCAAATACTTAAGTTTAAGAAGAGTGAAAAGGAAGGCAAGACTCTGAGTGCAAAAGTTCACTCTCCATCAAAGGAATGCATTTCTTTTCACTCTAGCAGTCTTCACTGGAAGACTATGAGAGGGGGGCATCGCATGGCAGTCATTGTTTATACAGGTGGATCAGTTATATTTTTAATTTCAAAAGAAAAGTAGTCAACAACCCTTCACAGTGCTGTAAATCCTTAATATGCCCCTAGTTAATAATTGCTTGGTTTGCTAAAAGCAGCCCAAGGTCAGAATAAAAAAAAAGGAAGGAAGGAAGGAAAGAAGGAAGAGAGATAAAGAGGGAGGGGTAGGAGAGGGAGGAAGGAGCAAAGGCAGGTGTGAGAGGAAGAGAGGTTCACTTTAAATTGCTGTTGCATAAATTATTCTAGTTATGAAGTCACTATACCTAAACACAATGTTAGTAGCACTTACCTCTTGACAGCCTGATTCAGTGTCAGAGAGGACATGGCCTGCTTTCTTACAAATGTAAAAAAGTGTTTCTTCACAGTTTTTAACTTTCCAGTGTCCCTCCTAAGTAGAAAAATGTTACAAGATGAATGAATAAACTTCATTATTGATGCTGATAGGCAACATCAGTTATTTTGAATAAAAATATAATTAATATTAAGTGTTTCAGGATGGGGTAATGAGTCAGGACTTTGTGTTGTCCTTAGAAGGGTTGATGCTCTTTCACTGTGCATTTCACTGTGCATGGGAGTGGGAGGCCTTGCTCTTTCCAGTGTGCAAACAATTCTAAGACACACAATCCCATGTTGGTGGGCAGGAGGGAGGGGCCACTCATGTTTCTTGATAATGTGCCAGGCTTCATGTTGGGTAATTGTCATATATAATCTCAACGTTGCTGTGAAGTAGGCATTATGGTTCCCATTTTATTTTTTATTTTTCTTTCTTTATTTTTTTATTATTCCCATTTTAAAGGTTAGGTTTAATACTTTGTACAAGGTCCTATAGTCAGTACAATTTGGAACCAGGATTTAATACCAGGCTTCGCCTGGATTTATATTAAGCTGCTCTCAATTTTTCTTTTAAAAGGATGGGTTAGAGCGGTGATTCATCAAACTTTACTGTGTACCGGAATTATCTGGAAGGGTTACTAAAGCACAGATGACCGGGCCTCATGATCATTGTGTCTCATTTAATAGGTCAGGTAGGACCTGAGAATTTGCATTTCTAACAAGCTTCCAATTGATGTTGATGCTTCTGATCTGGGGGCCACATTTTCAGAGCCACTTGGATGAAATCATCCCTGTGACCAAGGAAGAATGCTGCTTCCTCTCTTTAACCACTTCTAAGTATAAAATTGAATGCTTTGCTACTTACATGTATAAACCTGATGCTAGGGAAATGCCTGGAAGCTACCATGAATCACGCTAGATAACATTATAATAGCTGATCTTTGTGTTCAAGCTCCTTCTTTATTACTAATTTTCCAAAGCCTCACTCCATTTCTTCTTTATATGACAGGCAGATACTTTCATGTCGTCTAGTTCTGCAGACGGCTGCTCTAATATCCTACATTAATAATGATATACAATAACTGCTAACAGATTAAAATTTTATCCTCCCAAAGGATTTGTTATTTTAACACAAATCAGACCTTTAGGCTAAAACCACACAATTCAAATTTTAAATTGTATCTCAGGCAAGCAGGGTTTTTAGGGAACATGAATACTGTATAGGAGGCTGACACCTTCATCTGTAAGAGCAGCTCTGTAGCCCTCCCACCATGGAATATTCCAGCAAACCATCCAGCTAAAGGATAAGGTCAGTCATACTGTAGCTGCTTAAGAACAATTGGATGGATGGATGAATGAATGCATGAATGAAACAGTTCCTAGGATCTCACATTCAAATTAGGCATCACCCAGGCTTAGGTAACTTGTTAATTATAATAATTATATTCATATTGAGATCTACTTCATGGGAATAAATATTCTTTTTTACGCCTCCACTGTTTAAGGAGCTGCTGAGTTTCCAGAAAGGGGTACACAAGAACCACACTTACAACAGCATTGTCCTGATACATCCTATAATATTAATACCTGTCCTTACTCTCTTAAATATAATTTTCTGTCCAAATGTTAGCTCCTGTTCTGTGAAATACCGATGTCTGTCAAATGAAAAAGGAGAATGATGGTAGGAAATGAAGGTTATCTTAATTATCTCAAAACCAGTGAACCAATAAAGCATCAAATATTGTAGAATAAACAATGGTGGCTTTCAGTGGAGTTAGACCCAAAGACAAACATTTAGAGAGGTCATTGTTTGTCCTTCAAATGTGACTTGGGAACTGCCTCAGCATTTAAATTGTAACTGAGCATACCTACGACAGCCTGAAAGATAAAACAATGAAATGTGCCCTGCAAGTAAGTGCTTAGATAATTTCCAAGTTTCATTGGCATAGTTACTTTGTCAAGCTACTTAAGTAACATTTAATAAGCTGTACTTGTTATGGTATCTTGGTGGTAAGAAAGAGTGAGAATGTCTACCAAATCCTAATGACTTAAAACTCAACCAGTTAGCTTAGTAGCTATCTGATCAAAGAGATTAAGTATTCTCAACATATAATAAATGTTCAAATGGTTTGGGATTAAACTAATTTTGTATAGTCTAATCAGATGTTTTAGATAAATGAAAGACTAGAGCATAGAGATAAACGTGATGTTAAGACCACTGGGACCATTACCTTCACATGAGGAAAAGAACAAAATTTTCCATTAAGTCACACTTTTCAATGGGGTTACACACATTGTAGAAATCCTTTTGTGTTAACAGGACAGTGAAACTTTAAAACCATCAGTTTCTAATTTCCTGACATCTTAGATCTTCCCCTCCCAACTTCACCTGGTGGTCAATGGCACCATCATCCACAAATATGGTGGTTGCTCAAGCCAAACACCTATGCTGCTCTCACCCCACATCTGACCATCTAGCAACAATTTCTATCCTCCAAAGGATCTTTGAATTTCTCTGCTTGTCTCTACATTCGCTACCCAAATTCAACCCTGGAGAAACCTCCAAACTGATTTCTCTGCTTCCATTTTCCTCTCTCTGATCTACTTTCCACGTAGCAACTACAGTTACTTTTTAAAATGTAAATCCAACCAAGCCCTTTGTCTCTCTGAGCCTATGCCAGGGCTACAAGCCTCACAGTTTTGCATTCCTTCTGCTCCTTCTTGATTGAGTCTCTCCTCCGTTCTACCTTCAAGCCACACTGGTCCCCTTTTTGATTATTAAACATGGCAAGCCTTAGCCATGCTTTGGGTTTTACACTAGCTGCTGTCCCTGTCTGTGGAATGTTCTTTCCTTGCTCCTCAAGAGTTGTCTTTGTTGTTTTTAGGTTCCATCTTAAATGTCACCTCTTCAGAGAGCCTTTCCTGACTGCCCTGTCTGAAGTAGCAGACCCAAGCCAAGTTTTTTACCTTTGCGTCATGTATTTCCTCAAAGCTCCTATCACAACTATAATTACCATGTTTCTCTTGTGTGTACATGTTTACTGCCTAGCATGGAAGCCCCTGGAGGAACAGGGACTGTGTCTATCTTAGTCTCTGCCACAGGCCAAGTCCCTGATGCACATGATCCTCAATACAAGTCCAGCAAAGTGAGCATTAAACAAACAAATCAACTTACAGATTGCTCTGCTGAGACACATTGCTGGCTTCTATTTGGAAAAATTTGGGGCTCAAGTGTGTGCCAATTAGTAAAGGTGACTGAGGAGCCATTAGACCATTCAAAGGAAATTGGAATTTTATTGCTGCTCAAACCAATCCATGTTTCTGATGCATTTTCTGTAAGAGATAAATGTAAATTATAGGAATCCCATTATATGCAAAGGAGATAATGCACCGGGCCTGTTACAAATGATTTCTTCTTTATTCCTTCATGCAATAAAACTTGCTTAAGCTTTGATATAAAATATGTACTTAGATCTTTTCCTCCTATACTACCCCATCTGCTTGACAAGACCTTGGAAGTGGGACAGTGTGTGAGCTAAAACCAATGCAAGGACAAAGCTTAAAAGCAAGTCAGATTGCTGGGACTCTAATTAGTTCCTGCTACTATATGAAAAGTAGATTTGAACAGTATGGTTTTGCTTCTGCCTAGAGAAAGGAAAAATAGGAAGGTCGACTGGATTAGGAAAAGGGCACTTAAAAAAAAAAAAACCCACCTTTACAATATATTTTTTCTTGCCTTTTTTTTTTTTTTTTTTTTTGCCATGGGGAAAAAAGGAGCAGAAACTCTTAGAAGCGTTAAAATGGGAGCAATGGGGTTGCTAGAAAAGTAAATAAAGTTTGACAGCCCAGGTAAGGTGAAAAGACCCTAGGAGGCTGAGAGAAATGTTCAAGTGCTCCTATTCAGACAGAGGCAGCCACGGGATTCTTTTAATCTCAAATGCAGGAGGTAAGAAAAAGTGACAGAGAAGGATTTTTGTTTTCATTCTAAACTAAAAACCTAACTTTCAAAAGGTCACCAGAGTAGACTCTGGAGATTTTTTTTCATTAAAAAAAAAATTTACTTTAACTCCGTGATTTCAAGTTTTCCCAGCAGAATTCTATGTCAAATATATAACATAGGGGGAGACCTGCTCTGATGGACAGAAGGTGGGTGGAGGCCTAGGAGCTCAGAACTCCTGAATGTGCACACAGCTTGAAACTACCAAACCAAATAAATTTTCACTGGCTGAAGTTATTAAAATCCAGTTACTTATCTCAGAAATTCCATTATTGTTTCGATTACATGACCACAGCACACTACTGCTATGTAGTGGCCATAAAGCTAAATTGCAGGTTTAAGTTCTTATTATAAGTTCCAGAAATGACCTTTGTCCCTTAAAAAAAAAAAACCCTCTAATATATCTGGCATATGTGAGGTGTTACAAAATTTCTGAGCATATATTTTATAGAAATCTAATGAATTTGCACTCCTGAATATTATTTAGGAACTGGAGATATATGTGCCATAAATAATCACTTTTAAATAGCTTAACTTCTTTTCAACTCCATTAATAAAAATAGTAACTCCATTATATTTCATGCCTCTTAAATCAGAGACATTTGGCACTCACCATCTCCAAGGAGGGTTACAAAAAACTCCACATCTGCTAATGAAGCAATGTTTATCAATGTGCTGTTATCAGACTGGCAAGAATGCAAAGCTTCATTCCAGGTCCTTTTTTCTTTCTGAAGTTTATAGCAGTTATGACTGTGGGGATTCCAGCCAGGTTCACAGTGGGTAGTGTAATATTTCCAAGCATCTTTTTCTTTTTAAACCAACAAAAAACAATGTCATTTTCCACAATTTGTAAAATGTTACTTATTAGCCTTAATATAAATTTTCATCAACATAGGATTACTTTAACAATTTGAAAGACAGACATAATGAAAAAAAATCCCCACATAAAAAAATGGCACAATTCTGCTTCTTTTCCCTTCGCTCCCTTACTTTACCATACCCTTAGGCTTAGCCACTTTAAAAAAAATGAAAGTTAAAGTCTGATTTTAAGGAATAATTTTTAAAAATAATAATTCAGTTTATTACTTAAAATCTGGAGTTGTTTCTAATTATGCTGGTAATGATCCTTTTAGGTATGGTTCTGTTTTTATTTCTACTTTCTGAGTTAAGACATTAATTCCCACAGAAACTGAAAAGACCAATAGACCTTAAAAACAAATAATTGGGCTTCAGGTATTAGGCTGTAATTAGGTAGTATTTAAGTCTTAGTCGCACATAAAAGTTTGTATGTTATTTCGAGGACAAGGATAATAAAAGATACAGAGTGTGATAGGAGATCAATGAAGTAAAGAATTTTATAAAACTCTGTTCTAATTTATATTCAATTTCTAGGGTAACCATAAATAAAACTCAAAACTAGAAGAGAAAGGAAGCATATCTTGTTTATCTAATGCAGGTCAACTGAGAATGCAAACTTTTTAAAAAAATAAGCAGACAATATTTTCAATGCTTATGTTATTTTGGTCTTTAGTAAAAACCTAAGTGCATTTGTTAAATTCATGGTGTCTTTGGAATCTATTTACATATATTACATATATTTATTCATATAAAAACTAGCCTTATTATTAGCCTATTATTATTATTATTATTATTAGCCTATTATTAGCAAAAATATAAAGGAATTTGAGTGCATTGAAAGGACAAGTAAGGAACTCATGAAAACAACTTAGAGGGCAGCCCTGGTGGCTCAGCGGTTTAGTGCTGCCTTTAGTCCAGGGTGTGATCCTGGAGACCCGGGATTGAGTCCCATGTCAGGCTCCCTACATAGAGCCTGCTTCTCCCTCTGTCTGTGTCTCTGCCTCTCTCTTTATCTGTCTCTCATGAATAAATAAATAATAAAAATCTTAAAAAAAAAGAAAACAACTTAGAGTAAAAACACTTACCAATCACTTCTTGATCAGTGTGGTTTAGGTATTTTTTACATATATAAGGCAAGGTGGATTCACAATCTCTACTCCTCCAGGCACTTGGCAAAAATGAATTAAATGTTCCACAGTGATATTCAACAAATGGCTCAAAATTTATTTCTGAAAATACAGTGTGTGTGTTTAATGTTAGAGGCAAGCCAGTTATTTTAATATATATTGATGTCGCTTTATTTATTCAAATATGATATATTTGATATATATGTAAATATAGATTTTAGCATCAGGGAGATAGCCCTTCTCTTTGGCATGTAAGGCATATCCTATGTTATATTATATCTATGATTTAGTATAGGTTTTAATCCAGACATGACAAATGATTTCACAAAGATAGCAATACCGATTTTTATTGTTTTAAATAAATATTTTGCAATTTGTCGCTATTTTATTTTATTTTTTATTTTTATTTTTTTATAATAAATTTATTTTTTTTTTTTGGTGTTCAATTTGCCAACATACAGAATAACACCCAGTGCTCATCCCGTCAAGTGCCCCCCTCAGTGCCCGTCACCCATTAACCCCCACCCCCACCCTCCTCCCCTTCCACCACCCCTAGTTTGTTTCCCAGAGTTAGGAGTCTTTATGTTCTGTCTCCCTTTCTGATATTTCCCACACATTTCTTCTCCCTTCCCTTATATTCCCTTTCACTATTATTTATATTCCCCAAATGAATGAGAACATACACTGTTTGTCCTTCTCCAATTGACTTACTTCACTCAGCATAATGTCACTATTTTAAAACAGCTGACAGGAGTCTTGACTCTAACCCAATCCTCCTGCAACCTTGGCTAAATAGCTTACCTTCTTGACCTCCTTCTTGTCTGGAAAAGCTTGCCTGATGGGAATTCAGGCAAGCTTTAAAAATGTTTATAAATCACTTTTGAAATAACAGGACTTATATACCCGTGGGAAATAGCTGCTGTGTAAGGGTGCAGGATATTGTCACCCGTTGAAGGCGCATAAAACGCTGTAGGTACCTGGGTTCCAGTTCAGATAGTTGAGTGGTGTTCTATCCGACCACTGCCAGCCAGCATGTTCATCCAGCTGATTCAGACCCATCCACATTTCCACTGCTTCACTGCCCAAGTGCTCTGAAATGAAGAGAAATATAGGGTTTTCAACCCGTGGAAGCAAACAACCCCTTCCCCACAATGTTACACTTCTTTCTAGTTTTGTTATTCCTGAAGGATGCAGTCATAAATGAACTCCAGTCAATGACAAAAGGTTTTAAGTGCTGCTAAACCCCACTCTGATGCTTCAGAGTAACAAAGCCAGCTTCTGCCGACTTGAGAAAAACAGCAGTCTCCTAAAGGCTCACTAAACAGCAATTCTTTAGCTGTGAAGTCTTCATCCATCCAGAAGTGCTGCCCCTCAGTGATCATCAATCCTCCCAAGACTGCATATTTGCAAATTTGAGACCATCTGATCTGTGTGAGCTCATGCTCACACATTTAGATGGGGGAGGAGAAAGTGTCCGGAAGTCCACTCCAGAAAGTGCCCCTCTGTCTTCCTTCTCTTGCTATGTGTGCCTGGTGCCATGGTAGCCTTAGCTTGAAATCTCCAAACTCCAGGTTGCTGAGGCCACCATAGGCTCCAAGCAAATGTAGAACAAGAAGAAGTGATGTTAAATCTGTATAATGTGCATATGTGTGTGCACATAAAATTTTCTGCACTCAAATATTTTTTAAGTATTTCACAGTTAAATAATTGAACAATGGGCAGAAGCTTTTCTTTAGAGATCTGGCAAGGAAGAGAAAAACAGGGAAGTATTATTGGTGAATGGAGGCAAGTCCTCAAATTTAAGAAGGTATGCTAAAGCAAGCAAGGAGGGGGCTGTCCAGCATGAGAGCCAGTAGGAGTTGTCTGATCAAGAGGAGAAGCATAATCCAAAGGACCAGAGTACCCAGAGGGATCGATAGCAGGCTGGAGCCAGGCTATGTTGCTTCTTTCAGCCTGGGTTGGGAGAAAGCTTTCTAGCAGGCTGCCTCCACAGCCCCTGCTCCAAACCCCTAGGTCACAGCTCCTCACATTTTAATTTAGCCCCATTTTAAAAATAGATGCTATGTATAAACATGTGTATTGTCATGCTTATATTGAAAAACGTGGTTATCAAAATTGTAGAATTAGGGGAAATTTTTCTTTTGTTACATGAATTTTTAAAAATTATTCTAGCATAAAGGAAATACAAGAAATAAAAATTAAAAATAAAAGTCAACTCAAAATGTAGAAGGCCAACCAGAGAGAAGTATGTCATGGAAATTAAGGGATGGATATTTTTTCGATTGGATAAAAAGTCTTACACAGTTGTTTAAAGGATGCTTTTTAAGTATTTAAAATAGGGATTTTTATTAATATTGAGGGCAAAATGCAACCTTCTAAACTAAAATGTTAAGAATGTCTCTGGATTTGGGGATTATGGCTCCCCTAAGAGAGAATGAGTTCACCAAAACTGATCATATACAATGCCGAAAAGAAAGCCACGATAATTTCAAAAGAATCTGCACAATGTACATTATGGTCTACAGTTATATTTCAATTATTTTGATTAAAAAAATAAAAGCACTGTCTTTAAAATCCCCCCAAATTATTATGAATAAAAATTTAAAAACTGTGTCAGAAACATAGTGAAAGTGACTAATTTGGGGACAGTTTCGAATATTGTTATTTAGTCTTTTAATCTACAAAAGGGAGCATTTTCCTTTTCCTCTTATGGTTCATCTGCTTCAGAACCCAATATATTTTGAGCTAGATGCAGGGGCCCTGCCCAATACCCAGGCCCTGACAGTCAAGGCTTATAGATGGGGTGACTATCCCAGTTTGCCAGGAAAACTGACAGTTTATGCTGGTAGTCTCAGAATACTTACTAATTGCACCCTCTTTTACTCTCAAAAGAGTCTCAGTTTGAATGATTAGTTGTATGATCCCCAGATTATAAAGATCATGTATTCCCATAACAAGCCTGGGGCAGCCCCTGCGATTGAGCATGTCAGTACAATAGTGGGAAACTGGAAGAACCTACCCCACTTAGGAAAGAAAAAAGGGGCTTTATAATTTTGAGACCCCAGAAATCCCTAAACAAAAACAGCAAACCATTCACAGGTCCCACCCTTGCAAGCTCCTGCGGCATTTATACCAAATCTCTTCCTGATGTCAATTTGATTACTCTCTTCACTAATACTATCTGATTAAATCATATTACAGTTATCGTGACAGGAGGTGGCAGGGAAGATGGATTGACAAGATAGAGAATTTTCACATTTCATATTAGAGCAAGTGCCTAGCGATATTTTCAAATAACCTAATTAAAATACTTAAATAGTAATTATTCTGAGAATTATTTTGAATACTCTCTGTACAGTTGTTTTAACAATACACATAAAAAAATCACTGGGTAATTTATAATTTGTGTTTAAGGTCACAAAAACACCTATTTAGGTTTACAGCTAAATTGGCTTACAATTCTGTAATAATAAACTCAAACCTCAATTCTTTTGGATATTTCTTGACATTTGTGACAGCTTAGATAATTCCTTATATCATAATTAATGTTCACCAGCGATTAGCAAGAAACTAGACTATTCTCATCATTAAAAAATACCTTGGTCAGAACAGGGTTCTGCCTTTATGAATAGACTTCTGTTTCCCTAAACAATCCCGAAATCTAATTATAGAATTTTGGTATTTAAATCAAAGTCTTTGACAGATCTTATTTCTTTCATCGTTATTCAAGTGTGTTGAGGAAGTCCAAACCTTATTAGAAATCCTGACAGTCAAGATAGATAACAATTATAATTCATACATGGTATGCAAAATTTTCTGTAAAAACCATTACAGGCTAATAATGATACTGGAAATTGGTGTTTTCCTGCAGTAGGACTCACTCAAATCAGGTTCGATCATAATTTCTTACTTTTGCATGTCTGTGGGGAAAGGGGCAAACCTGCACTGTTCAAGCATTTGTTATATTCATTCTGGAAGGTATTAATGATTTTAAAAAGCTTTAAAATGTGCTTCCTCTTCCACTTAGTGAACCTAGTTCCACAGACTTATAGAGAAATAATTGGGGGTCTATGCCCAAAGGTAAGTGCAGGAATAATGAATAATAGCAGCAAATAAATAGAAACAAAATAAATAATTTTATCTATCTATCACTATATAATTGTAGGAGGTTAAATACATATATTATTCCTAACCTATAATACTATGTCATCATTAAAAATTATGATGCAGACATGGATAAGTGTTCATCATATGCTGGTACATGAAGAAGTAAGCATATTATCAAACCGTGTGCATAGTTGTTAAATGGTTAACACACAATGAGTGTTTGTTATGTGTGCCAGGCACTTTTGTAAGGCTTCATCTGCATCATGACATGTAATCCACACAACCAACAAGTAGCACTGTTATTATTTCCATTTGATAGGAGAGAATTTGAGGCCCAGACAGGTTAGGTCACCCATATAGGTAGCTCTGCTGCAAAGTAGAGGCAGGAGTTAAACTCAAGCTGGTGGTTCTGTGGCCCCTGCTCCTGGCCATTCATGCGTTTCTTCAAAAACTATTTTCCATGCAAGCTATATGCAAGCCATTACATGTTTCCCCCCCAGAAAAACATGGTTATCTCCAGATTATGGAATTATGGGATATTTTTCTTTCTGTATACTTGAAATTTAAAAAATTATTCTAGAATAAACATGTACTACATGTGCAATATTATTAGAAAAAAAGCATCAGAAAATTTTAATTAGAGAGACTAACTTGGGCAGCTGGGGTGGCTCAGCGGTTTAGCGCGCCTTCCGCCCAGGGGCTGACCCTGGAGACCCAGGATCGAGTCCCACACCGGGCTCCCTGCATGGAGCCTGCTTCTCCCTCTGCCTGTGTCTCTGCCTCACTCTCTCTCTCTCTCTCTCTGTCTCTCATGAATGGATAAATAAAAAAAAAAAAAAGAAAAGAAAAGAAAAAGAGTGACTTTGTGATACTTTCAAATGTTTCTAAAAATTTTTAAAAAGCTGTGTGTACCCATCTACAAACACATTTAATCCACAGGGAGAAGTGAGAGGAGAGTTTAGGTGATGGGTAAACACAAGGCTTAGTCCATTAGCACAACTATTTTGACATATTATTGTCTTGTCCTGTTAGTTAGCAGGTGTGTGCTTTTGCTTTTCTAACCAAATTTTAAGTTCTTTGTCATCCATGAGAAGTCCTTTGTATTTGTGCATATTGACTGACAGGTGAGATTTTGTTTAATTAACAAGTAACTTATTTATTCATTAATGGAAGCTGAATAGCTACGATCTCCAGCAGAGCAGGAATTTGTTTTTTTATTTTATTTTGTTTTATTTTTATTTTTTAATTTTTTTTAGGAATTTGTATTTAAGTTTGTAAGTGTCCCAGATCCACCTGCTAGAGCTGCAAATTGTTCTGGGTCCCTTGCTGGGGCCTCAACTTCCTTTCTCCAAGGGAGAGAAGATAAGAAAGATGCCCACGTGCCAGGTGGAATGGCCCAGGAGACAGGTCACAATTTTGGGCACGAATTGGCACCATACTAAAAAAAGAAAACATTCTCTAAGGGACTTTTTTTAAAAAAAATATTTTATTTATTTATTCATTAAAGACAGAAAGAGAGGCAGAGACACAGGCAGAGGGAGAAGCAGGCTGCATGCAGGGAGCCCGATGTGGGATCACGCTCTGGGCCAAAGGCTCAACCACTGAGCCACCCAGGTGCCCCGGGGCTTTTTTTTTTTTTTTCAGAATATATTTTTGCATACCTGAACATAATTGTTAAGTCATTTTAATTGCATTAATATCAGTGTGCGTCATCCACCTACTTACTCCTTATGAAATTTTCTTCGTTCTCATCTGCAATACTTAATAAAGCTCCTCCTTGCATCTGACATGAAGAATGTGCTTCACTCCAGGAAAGAGAGGAAAGCAGGTTGAATTGGTAGCAAATGTGTGAATTGAGATCCTTCTCCCAGACAGCATCACAACCCACCTCTGTGGACGCTGAAAATAAAGTCCATTAAAACATTAATTATAATCTTATTTTATCTATACAACACTGCATTTCTAAAATGAATTTGAGTGGAATGACTCCAACTTCAACCTCTAAAACTTCAATGCCTTATTGATTCTTGATTAGGTCTTTATCATGAAATATGCATTGTTATCCCACTGGCACTTTATAGTTCAACTCTTTCAAGATTTAAAGGAAATTCAAGAAATTATTAATAAAGAAGATCTGATCCTTTCTGGGAAAATAAGAGAAAGCATTCTTAAAAGAATGAAATAGAAAGGAAATATTTGTGAAAATAACATCTGAGTTCCCTAAAAAGTAGTCATTTAGAACTTTATACTGAAAGCTGCGTGAATTTAAATGTTTATTTGAGACACATGCAAATGTTGTTTCAAAAAGTCTTTTCCCCACAAATACCAAAATGCTAGGTGGAATAAAAGGGATACAATTGAAATATGAGTCTATAATGAACACAGGTTTTTAAATAAACACTGAGAACAGGAACACTGATACCCAGTTTAAGATAAGGTTCTTTCAACCGAAAGGAAGAGAATCAAAACGTACTTTTTGTACATTTTGTACAAATACTTACACAAGTACTATGTACTTATAAAACATTACATAGTATGCTTAAAAGTAAATTTTATGAAGTATGAAAAGTATAACTGAAATTTGAAGTTTATTGAAATAACAGAAACAAAAGACTTAGTTTGGGTAATTTTGCTAAATTTTAAATCAAACTCCAAGGTGAACTAAGCAGCACAGTAATTACCCGAGATCATATTCAGCCAAAGAATTTCAGAATGGAGAAAACATGAAACATGCTGCATCATGAGTGTAGCTGATGGACAGGCAACTTGCTAAAATCTAGAACGGTATTTCCCAAAGTGGGATCCACAGAGTAGTGTATTTCCACGAGCTCTCCAAGAGGAGCTGGGACATAATGCATAAATAACCTCCTCTGGTAAATGCAAAATGTACAATAGCATAGTAAAGGCTCTGAGAAGGTCTGTAGTAAAGAAGCAGCACAATTTTAATTTGGTTATACTTCAGACTTATTTGACAACAAAATGTTTCCTTCCCCATAATACTTAGATGGTTCCCTTGGGAAGGTAGAAAGTTTGTTTCCATGTCTGATCACAATGTGCTTTCCCCAGAACCAAGTTAGTTAACTAGAAATGATTAAACCAAATACAAATCTAAAGTTGTCTATATAGCTTTCTGACTGATCTATGTATACATAGAAGGATCCAAGATTGGAGGAGGGCAGAAGACAAAGCTATCACCAAGTAAAACTGAAGGAAAGGAAAAGAAAGAAAGGAGGCATATTTCAGTGATCATCTTGCCCTGGTATCTGAAATTTCCCCATGGAGAACGAATCTTTAGAGATTGTCTTCAGTTAAAATGCTAGGCCATCCTTGAGATGGACAGAACAGTAAGTGTGAACGGACATCCGCTCAGCTCTGCTCATGTGGCGTGACAGTTGAGGCCATGAGACAAGGGGCAGGAGGTGTTTGCAATTTCAGTGTGCAAGAAAAGCATTTAGCCAGCTTGTAAAGAAAATGCAGATTCCTTGGTCTTAGTCCTAGAGATTCTGCATTCGTAGGTCTGGGGTAGGATTCAGGAACCTGCATTTTAAACATATTCCTGGGGCAGCCCGGGTGGCTCAGAGGTTTAGCGCTGCCTTCGGCCCAGGGCGTGATCCTGGAGTCCGGGGATTGAGTCCCACATCAGGCTCCCTGCATGGAGCCTGCTTCTCCCTCTGCCTGTGTCTCTGCCTCTCTCTGTGTGTGTGTGTCTCTCATGAATAAATAAATAAAATCTTTAAAATAAAATAAATAAACATATTCCTGATTCTAATACAGGTGGTTCACAAAACGAACCCATGGAAAACACTGGCTTGGAAGAAAAAATTAAAGCACTTCCCAAGGAGTGCAGGTCTGAGTAGCCCTTTACTACTAGAAGGTAGTAGGATGTCAGAGAGGGAGAGATGTAGGTAGAAAATGTCAGGAGGGGAAATTGGGGGAGGATGGCAGGAAGAGAGATCTGGGAATAGAGTAACTGCCTCTCATCTCCTGCTATAAGGAAAGATCCGATAATAAATCCTTCAGCCCACAGCCATATCATGATAAGAAAAGGTCTGGAGGAAGCTTCAATTGCTCTCATTCCCATTTTTGCCAAAAGTTGGTCCTGCTCTTTCAATAGGACATAGATTGAGCTGTGTAAATACAGCTTTTTGCAGTAACCTGCCTGAATTCTGTGCTTTAAGCAGTTGAGAGGAGAGGCTTGCCGGTGATCCTGTCTCTGTTGCAAATTACACAGCCCAGTTTTGTTAGATTTTGTTTTGCATTATCTCCACCAATTCCTCTGTTTTTAAAAAGATTTTATTTATTTATCTGAGGGAGAGAGCCACGCATGAATGGGGGTGGAGAAGAAGCAGACTGTCTGCTGAACAGGGGGTCAGATTCAGGGCTACATCCCAGGATCCTGAGATCATGACCTGAGCTGAAGGCAGCCGATTAACTGACTGAGCCACCCAGGCGCTGCTGTGTCAATTCCTTTTTTTTTTTTTTTTTTAAGATTTTATTTATTTATTCATGAGTGACAGAGAGAGAGAGAGAGAGAGAGAGAGAGGCAGAGACACAGGCAGAGGGAGAAGCAGGCTCCATGCAGGGAGTCCGACACGGGACTCCATCCCAGGCAGGTCTCCAGGATCACACCCCGGGCTGCAGGTGGTGCTAAACCACTGAGCCACCAGGGCTGCCCTGTGTCAGTTCTTAATGTCAATTCTTAATGTTAATCGAAAGGAAACTTTCAGTCAAACTTTTGCTGCAAGTGCCTATATTCTTCTAACAATTAAGTTCATTTGTCATTTAAATTTGGTTTTAACTAAAATGGAAGAATTTGTACTTCTACTTCTGCAGTAAGATAGAAGTCTCTCTTCTCTAGATGGGCTGCATGCCACCCTATGGATCTTATTTGAAGGTTTTATGGTAACAAATGGGATGAAAGTGCCACTCTGGGCCTGGGCACGGTCGTGTGCTGTCCTGATCTCCCTTCAGGATCAAAGGCCTTAAGTAAGACCTTCTCTAGCTGCCAGCAGACACATCTCATTGTTAAACCTTCTTCAAGGATTGCCTTCACTGAAAAGTCTCTTTGCCCAATATCACTCTCCCTTCCCAAAGGCAGCCTGCAAATCATGATTAATCAGTGCAGGGCTATCGATCCCTCCTTGCACCTCAACTAGGGGTAATTCCAGTATGAGAACTTCTCATACAATCAGTCTAGAGATCTCCAGGCCTGCATCACCATCCTGCACAATGCTACTTTCTCCCCTTCCTCTCCACGTGTTTTGATCCTGAGAGCACACTCCCAAGAGAGCCCCGAGAGAGTGTTCATCTCTGCCACAGAGACTGCTTCCCAGGAACCTGCTTGCACAGGCTCCCATCTTGGTCTGGGGCATATGCACTTAATATTCTTAGTTCTCTTGCTTCTTCATACATAGTCTCTCTTCCCAAGCCACTGAAAATGTGAGATTGAAAGCTGGCGTCTCAGGTGCATTTAATTATTCTTGAAAAATTCTACTCTAAGGACTAGAATCATATTGTTATATTTCTTTGCATCTGTGGTTGTCTTTATATTGCTGCTCCTTAAGCAACAAATAAATTGTGAGCTCCTTAAGGGAAGCAACTGTGTCCTATATATCTTTGTATTGCCAACCATTTGATGAAAGATTACCCAAATCCTTTGCATGATGTTTTAAATAGGTGATTTTTTCCCCTCCCTAAATATACCTCTCTTTTAATGCACTGAGATTTATTCATGTCAACACTGATTTTATTATGGATTTTGCTGGGATGCAGCCATGCCTCCTCCTCTTTTAACATGGCTGGTTTTTCTTCTCTAGGGATACAGATTTGCCATTGTCCCAGGTCAACTGTTCCTTGCCACTTTAAAAAAATTTTGAATTCTTAAAAAAAATGAATTCTCATATGGTTAAAGCAAGTCCAAGCTACAGGGTTATTATTTTTCTCTCTCTTTGGCCTCTTATATACTCATCACAGTTATTGGATCTCTGCTCCCTGCAAACTGCTGTGTTGGTAAATCTCATGTAAAAAGAATATCAAGCCAAGTCAGGACTTCTTGCTTTATATTCTTAATGCCTTACACACTTCTTGGGTAGCCCTTATCACAACTGAAATTAAATGATGTATTAATTTTTCTTGTTCATTCTCTGTTTTTCCTGATAAAATATAAATATCAGGAAAGCAGGTACCATGTTCCATCTCTTTCATGCTATTCCCCAAGCTTACCTATCAGCATTTATAGATAATTGGGTAGAGGAGAATATACTATCAAAGGAAACTGAGAAGTGGTGGCCACAAAAGAAAGAGAAAAACTAGTAGATATGGGTCCTAGAAGCCCAAGAAAAGCGATGGTTTCCATTTTGTTACATGTTTCTAAGTCTTTAAGTAAGTTAAGTACTGAGTCCATAAATGAGCATGGAGTGCTGTTTCAACAAAGGAACCCAGTCATCTGCCTTCTCTGTGCCTGCTCCCAACAGATGAGCACAGAAAAGTCATTCTGATCAGTTGATTATCAACCATCCTGAATACTTTCTGGAAACATTACTAGTTTTCTCTAGTAAGCTTGCTCTCCAAGAGCCACAATGCTCATTTCATACCATTCCCATTGTCCAAACTTCTTACTCCTTCTTCCCTCTCCTCAGAGAGAAAGTCCACAGCCTCTGGACCAGTTTCTCCTCCCCATCACCTAATGAGTCAAACTTTTTGGGCCTGCACCATCCTCTCCCTCTTCCCTTCTATAAAGAAATTGTCCTTACATCTATGAAAGTCCAGTCTGTCCATTTATGATCTGGATCCTACTTCCTTTTGTCTTCTGAAAAGCAATGTAACCAATTGCTTTTACTTTCCTGCGTCTTCAGCCTCTCTCTGTTAGATTATTTCTACATGCATTCAAAGATGACCTAGCATCTCTCTTATTCTTAAAAAATAAGAAACAAAAATACTTCCTCCCTTGGAATCCCTGTTCAAGCCATTGCCTTTTCTCTACCCTCGTTAGTCAAATACTTTTACACACATACTGTCTTCAATTTCTCATCTCCCATTTACTGTTTCAAAAATGACAGTATTATTGAGATATACATAACATGACATGTAACTCACCCATTTAAAATATATAATTCAATGATTGCTAGTATATCCAAAGAATTGTGCAATTGTCACCACAATCAGGTTTAGAATATTTTCATTACCCAGTACCCATTAGCAGTAATTCTCCATTGCCCCGTCAGTCCCCATCTCCACCCTCAGTTGAAGGCAACCACTAATCTAGTTTCCATTTTTATGGGTTTGCTTATTCTGAGCATTTCATATGAATGGAATTCTACAATATGTGGTCTTTTGTGACTTGCTTCTTTCACTTAGCATAATATTTCCAAGAGTTGTCTATGTTGTAGCATGTACCAGCACTTCCTTTCTTTTTAATGCCCAATAATACCCCACTGCATGGCTATACTGCATGTTATTTATGCTTTTATCAGTTCATAGACATTTAGGTTGTTTCTATTTTTTGGCTTTGTTATTATCTTTTTGGTTGTAGCCATCCTGCTGGTTGTAAAGTGGCATCTCATTGTGTTTTTTGTTTGAATTTCCCTGATGGCTAATGATACTGAGCATCTTCTCATGTGCTTATTGGCCACTTGTAAATCCTCTTTGGAGAAATGTCTGTTCAGACACTTTATCCATTTTTAATTGAGTTGTCTTTTTATTATTGAATTCTAAGAATTCTTTATATATTCTAGAAATAAGGTCTCTTATTAGATATATGAGTTCTAAATATTTTCTTCCATTCCATGGGTTTTCTTTTCACTTTCATGATAGTGTCCAGTGAAGCACAAAAGTTTTTAACTTTGATGAAGTCCAATTTATCTATTTTTTCTTTTGTTGCTTGCATTTTGGTGTCACATCTAAGACTGCATTGCCGTAGTCAAGGCCATATACATTCCCTAAAAGTTTTATAGTCTTCTTTTCCATTTAAGTCTTTGATCTATTTTAAGCTAATTATTTTTTTATGCAGTGAGAGATAGGAGTTCAATTTCATTCTTTTTAATGTGGACATCCGGTTTCCCTTACCCTTTGCTCAAAGGCTATTCTTTCCCCATTAAATTGTCTTGGCATCCTGTCCAAAGTCAATTAACCATAAATAAAGATTCACAATTTTATCCAATTTCTTTAAGTTTATTTTTTGGTAATCTCTTCACCCAACGTGGGGCTCAAACTCACAACCCTGAGATCAAGAGTTACGTGCTCTTCTCACTGAGCCACGCAGGTGCCCCTATTCAATTTTGACACGACCACATTGTCTTGATTACTGTAACTTTGCATAAGTTTTGAAGTAGGGAAGTGTAAATCCTCCAACTTTATCCTTTTTCATGATGATTTTGGCTGTCTTGGGCCCTTTGAATTTCCATATGAATTTTAGTATAAGCCTGTCACTTTTTGTAAAGGAGCCAGCTAGAATTTTGATAGAGATTGCAGTAGTAGTGCCATCTTAGCCATATTAAGTCTTTTTGGTCCCGCGAACATGGAATGTCTTTACATTTATTAGGTCTTCTTTAACTTCTTGCAATTATATTTTGTAGTTTTAAGGATGTAAGTTTTTCACTTCTTTTGTTAAATATTTTCTGAAGTATTTTATTCTTTTAGATGCTACTATAAATGGAATTGTTTTCATAATTTAATTTCTAGATTGTTCATTGCAACTATACTGAAATACAATTGATTTTTGTATATTGATCTTGCATGCTGTGAATGTGTTTCTTAGTTGTAATAGTTTTTTAGTGGATTCTTTAGAATTTTATGAGTACGAGATCATGACATCTGCAAACAGAGAGAGTTGTACTTCCTCTTTCCAATCTGTATGCCTTTTATTTCATTTTCTTGCCTATTTTCCCTGATTAGAATCTCCAGTACAATGTTGAATAGAGGTGGTAAGAGTGGATATTCTCATATTATTCCTGATCATAGAGGGGAAGCATCCAGTCTTTCACCATTATTTATGTTGGTTGTGAGCATCTTTTTTCATAGATGCTCCCATCAGGTTGAGGAAATTCCCTCCTGTTCCTGGTTTTTGAGTGTTGTTGTTGTTTTTAATCACATGAAGGGAGGTTAAATTCTGTCAAATATTTTTTCTGCATTTATTGAGATAATCATATGGGGTCCTTTATCCTATTGAGACGGGTATTATATTAATTGGCTTTCAGATTTCAAAACACTTTTGCATTCTTGAGAAACGTTCCAGTGGATTATGGTGTACAATTCTTTTTATATGTTGTTGTATTCTGTTTCCAAGGATTTTGTTGAGGATTTTTTGCATCTATATTCATGAGAGATAGTGGTGTGTAGTTTTCTTTACTTGTAATGTCTTTGTTTAGTTTCAGTATCAAGGTAATATTGGCCTCACAGAATGAATTGGGAAGTGTTTCTTTCTCTTCTATTTTTTCCATTTGCCCTTTAACCCACTCAATCTAGCAATTAGAGTATATCTTGGTAAGGCCATCAGTGACCTCCATGTTGCCAAGTCTAGCGAACACTTAAGTTTCAGATCTTGTCACATCTAGCCCATCAGCAGCATTTGGCAAGTTGAGCTTCCTGTCTTGGCTGATGTACTCTCTTTTCTTGCCTTTACATGCCCGGCTATCTTCTACCTCTTTGGCTGCCTGTTCTCAGTCTCCTTTGCTGGTTCATTCTTTGTTCAAACTAAATGTTGAGGTCTTAGGACTTGGCCCAGAGTCCCCTTTTTTTCTATTCTACACATACTCTAGACTATCTATCCCATTCCTATAAATCCCTTAACTACAACTCTCAAATATATACAGATCTTTATGTCTAACTGCCTGGTCCACATCTCACATGATTGAGTGATATATAACATGTTCCAGTCTGAATGCTTGATTTTCTCTTCCAAATCTGTATCTCCATTAACTTAGCTATGCATATCAGAAACCTGGGGTCTTAATTAACACCTCATTTTCTCCCTTATCCTTTATGTTTGTCCTTACCACCAAGTAGTCCACCTCCTGGTTAAAAATCTACATGTGATTTTTCAGGCCTGACCATAGGCTATCACAAAGGCTTTACCTGGTAGACCTCATTATCAGACTTGGTTTACAGCCAGTGCACTGAAGTCTCATAAGGGAGTTTCAGTCAAAGACTCAGGCACATCATATTCTTCACATTCTTAGCTCTGGCTCCTTCATTTCTAAGCCTCTTTTTCTGAGGCCTTGGGATGACAACCTCTTCAGGTACCTCCACTGAGGTTGGGGGATGGAGGAGGGGGAAACTTGAAGACATTTTTATCCACTCTCAGTGCCCAGTCCTTTTCTACTCCTAACTTTTCCCCCTCCCCTTATCCTTGGCCCCAGAGTCCACAAAACTGAGGAGGCTTTTATTTAGGCCTCCCTTGATAGTCCCGTGCTGATCTTTGTGACCTTTGAACAGTGTGCCTTTCCATAAGGAAAAATTGAACAAGTGGAGTTGGTGCTTCCTCCCATTTTAGGCTCTTGCTTATATCTCACAGTAAGTGATTGAAAGCTTAGCTTTTTCATTTTAGTCTTGTTGCTTTAATCAGCTACTCAGACACCTGACAGCTCAGCTTCTTTCCAGCTCAACTGTGTTGCTTAGAACCTTATTCAGTCTTATTCAGTCTTATTCAGTCTAATCCAGTTTGGATCTTCAATACACCCATTCTCCAACCCACTTTCTGCTACCTGACCCAAGTCATCACTATCCTTGATTCAACTACGCTGGGGCCTCATAAATGGTCTTTAGGATTTCCTTTTTGCTCCCCTTTAAGCCATTTGCCATAAAGGAGTTAGAGTGATCCTTAAAAAAAATTTTAAATCATTATCATATCACTGCTTAAGATCCCTCTATAGCTTCCATTTATAGTTAGAATTAGGTAAATCTTTACCTGTAGGACACCTTGAATTACCATGCTTCTGAATGAGTTGGCCTCTGCCAACCTTTCCAAGAGTAGCTTGCTCTTCTCTCCCTCCCTCATCGTCTTTCCTAGATAGCAGTAACCTCTTTCCCTCCTCAAAGCCTTCAGACATTTGGAGAGTGGCCCGCTGGGGGTGAAGGTGGGGAAGCAGTTGCCTTGGGTAGGTGAGAGTATTTAATCATGGACATTGTTTAGATCTCTCAGTGCATGTGCATGGTGAGTCAAAAGTAGATTGACCTGTAGTTGGTTTTATTATTATTTTTAATTCTATTCAAACAATATATTCCCTTTACCACCTGTACATCTAGTAGTGCTGACCATTCCCATAGCCTTCCCTTCCACTTGCCTCATTGTACACTGCTTTACCATGCACTTCTAGGTAGATACTTCATCCTCTCACTTTCCATCTTGATAACTATTATTCATTTCTTGGACTAGAGATTTAAATACAACTTAGAAAAAAAGCCTTCCTCGACTTACAAATTTAAGTTAAATTTCTTACTGATAACACTGTTTTTGGTTTTGTTTATAAATAGCACTTACCAAAATTTATATATTAACTTAGGTATTATACTTGAATGTGAATTTCATTTGGATAGGCACTATGACTTTTATCTTTCACTTTCATGGTTATATTCCCAGCAGCAAGTTTGGCACATAGTAGGTGTTCGATACAGATGTGTGGGAATGAGTGAATGAAATGGAGATCAAGCTTGCATTGTCAAAGAAGTCAAGGAGAGACAATGGACTGAGTAATGAAAGTAAGATGAAGTATAGATATTTCTTTTTAAAAGTCTGTCTATGGTGGGGTAAAAGGTATGGGTGTTTTCAAGAAGCAGGAGAAGTGGGGATGAAGGTGTTATATTATTTTTAAGGTTTATTTTAAGACTTGAGCAGATTTCTCTTACACTGTTGGTGGGAATGCAAACAGGTTCAGCCGCTCTGGACAACAGTATGGAGGTTCCTCAAAAAGTTAAAAATAGAACTACCCTATGATTCAGCAACTGCACTACTAGGTATTTATCCAAGGAATACAAAAATACTGATTCAAAGATGCTCATGCACCACAATATTTATAGCAACACTATCAACAATAACCAAATTATGGATGTCCATCGATTGATCAATGAGTAAAGATGTGATATATATATATATATATACACACATATATACACTATATATATATATATATATATATATATATATATACACAATGGAATATTACTCATCCATCAAAAAGAATAAAATCTTGCCTTTTGCAAAGATATAGATGGAGCTAGAATGTATTATGCTAAGCAAAATAAGGTAGTCAAAGACAAATACTACATGATTTCACTCGTTTGGAATTTAAGAAACAAAACAGATGAACATAGGGGAAGGGAAAAAAGAGAGAGGGAATCAAACCATAAGAGACTCTTAACTACAGAGAACAAACTGAGGATTGGTGGAGGGAGGTGCATGGGGGATAGGCTAAATGGGTGATAAGTTTTAAGGAGGGCACTTGTGATGAGCAGTGTGTGTTATACAGAAGTGGTGAATCACTAAATTGTACACCTGAAACCAATTTTACCATATGATAACTAACTAGAATTTAAATAAAAACATACAACTAAACAAAAAGACTTAAGCAGGTTTAACTGCTAAGGGAGAAGGATCCAGTAGAGCGGTGGGCATTGAAATCATCTAGAAGACTTGTTAAAACAGATTGCAGGACTGCACTTCTAGAATTTCTGATATAGTCATTTGGGGGTGTTGCTGATAATTTGCATTTCTAACAAGCTTTCAGGGAATGCTGATGCTGCTGGAATGGGGATCACACTTTGAGAAACACTGAGAAACAGGTTGGAGAAAGTTGAATGGGAAGCTCTGGAGTCCAAGCAGGAATATCTGTCCTAGGTAGAAGGAGGAACACTATTGTGTAGGATGCAAGAAAAAGATGAACGCAGACCTATGTAGGCTTAAAGGTTAGGGAACAGAAATTGTCAAAACTTCTCCTCTGATGGATCCTGTTTTCATTATAAGTAAGAACTGAGATACTCTGATGAGAATCAGGAAGGAGAATGAGGGGTAGGGTAAGAAGTTAGAGGAAGTTAAGGAGGTTGGTATGGTCCTTATAACGAGCAAGAGAGCATAATGACAGGAGAAATAACAGCATTGCAACCAGTGTTGGAGACGTCGGTGAGATTCATTCATAGAGTCATACATCTATGTTGATACCAATCTGCTCCGTTACACCATTGAAGTTACTGATAAAAGAAATCGTATCAGCTGAATAAGGTTCAAGGGCAATCAGACAATTCCAGCGGTTTATATCTTAAAAATATCTCTAACTAAACATGACTATCCAGCTGTGTAAAGTAAGACACACAGTTAAGAGGGACTAGCTAGGCAACTAGAGTTGCCTCTAAACAAATCCAGAGAAATTCCTATATATCTCCTTGTTCCTGAAGCTCTAAGGTGACAGGTGCTTTATTTTACCCCTCACTGCCAGTGTGTTATATTTGTAGTAGTACTAAACTTAAGTTTTGCTCACTTATAATCAACTTTTTTTAAAAGGAAGCATTATTTTACAGTGAGATATTAAAAATCTCCATTAAGAAAGATGAGATACAGAGGTACAAATCCGCACCTTATTCCACTCACTCCTTTCTGTCCTATCCACTTGTTGCTACCATGGAAAAGCTATCAGCTTGCTCAGATTTCAGGCTCTGACACATCATTTTGAGTTGTGTTGCTCACTAGGAACCAAAAGTAACAAGAAAGCACAAGTCAGCACTGTACAAATAGTGCTGGTTGTGGTAAAGGTCAGGAGAACTGGAATCTAGCAGGCTGACAAACAGAAGAAGCTTCTGAACTATAGGAAGACTGGGGGGGGGGCGGGTGAAAAGCCCCAAACACCACTATACCCAGGCTTCCACCTGGGAAACCATAATTGAATACAAGAGACAGAGGATGGTAACAGGGTTCTTCACAGAACCTCAGGAGAATACTGTGGTTAAAAAAAAAAGTCCCTATGAATACCCACCATTTTCTTTGATGTGGATGGAACTGGAGGGTATTATGCTGAGTGAAATAAATCAATCGGAGAAACACAATTATCATATGGTTTCACTCATATGTGGCATATAAAAAATAGTGAAAGGGACTATAAATGAAAGGAGGTAAAGTGGGTGGGGAAAAATTGGAGAAGAAGACAAACCATGAGAGACTCTTAACTCTGGGAAATGAACAATGGGTAGCAGAAGGGGAGGTGGGCAGGGGGCTGGGGTGACTGGGTGATGGACACTGAGGGGGGCGCGCTTGATGGGATGAGCACTGGGTGTTATACTATATGTTGGCAAATTGAATTTAAGTTAAAAAAAAATGTCCCTAGGATTAGGGCCATGTGAAATACATGTTAATGTTATTGATACTGGTTTATTTTTTATTTTTTTATTTTTAGAGGTTTTATTTACTTGAGAGAAAGAGAGAGTGCACACATGCACACATGAGTAGGGGGAGGGGAGAAACAGACTCCCTGCTGAGCAGGGAGCAGACTGGGGCTCAATCCTAGGACCCTGAGATCATGACCTGAGTAGATGCTTAACTAAATGAGCCACCCAGACGCCCATATTTATTTATTTGAGAGAGACAGAGAGAGAGCACAAGTGCAAGAGTAGGGGAGGGACAGAGAGAGAGCAGCAGTGAGGGAGGGAGGGAGGGACAGAGTGAGAGGGAGAGAGAGAGAATCCCAAGAAGCCTCTGTGCTGAGCATGGAGCCCAACATGGGCACACTCCCATGACCCCAAGACCATGACCTGAGCTTAAATCAAGAGTCCCATGCTCAACTGACTGAGCCTCAGTGCCCCTACTTATTTTAAATAATAACATGTATGACAGCTGGAAATGGAAAGGGAAGACAATGTAAATAATATGGCATCTGATTCAAGAATCTAAGGAGCATAGGGATTACAAACACAGACACCTACATACAGGAATTCGGATTCAGACAGAGAAGGCTAATGACTAGACAGTTATTAAACAATGAAAGACTTTCACGCTGGCTGATGAATAGCTGCCATCCTGAGCTTCTTGAGTGCCCCTTGCTGTCTCAGTCTCTCTCTCTTTTTAAAAAGATTTTATTTATTAGAGAGAGAGAGAGAGAGAGGGAGAGAGAGAGAGAGCACACAAATGGGAGAGAGAGACAGAGGGAGAGGGAGAAGCAGACCCCCGGTGAGCAGAGAGCCTAACTTGAAGCTCCTGCGATCATGACCTGACCTGAAGGTAGACGCTTAACCAACTGAGCCATCCAGCTGCTCCTGCCCCAGTCTCTCCTACATTTCTTCCTTCATCACATCTCCTCACACTCCCAAAGCTGAGGGGTTGAAACTAGCACTGAGCCTTCAGGATTCTTAATCTCTATGTTAAAGTCTCCACTTGGACTGGTCAATAGTCCCTATCATATTAGTTGTTAAGTGTCTTAATATCACTGCTGTATATAGATGTATGTTGCACAGAATTATCTGCATACTGTGAATTGTCTGATGAAGAATTATCTGCAACAGCATCATTTGGGTAACTTGTCAAAAATGCAGATGCTTGGATCCCACACACTGGACCCACTGCATCTCTGAGAGAAGAGCCAGGATATGTATTTGTAACTATTTTCCAGGTGATTCTAGAATATCATATCAAATATAGTCTGTATTTTCTAGCATCGAGCAAATCTAGTATTACATCTAGAGGCCAAGTTCTTTGAAGGGAGGGTCCTAATCCTAACACTCTTGGTATTCACCACTATACTAGCTCAGTATAATGATCTACGAGCTTTGATAATGATACACGTTGATGGTGATGGCAATGGCTAATCTTGGTGAGTGCTTACAATGTACTAAAAGTACATGTGCCTTAGAGGCATCATCAAATTGGATCTCAGTAATCCAAAAAGGTACTACTATTATTATCTCCATTTTATGGCAAAGAAACTGAGACTCAAGATCTCATTGTTGAAGGGAAACAGACACTAATCTTGGTCTGCCTGACTTCAAAGCCTGTATTCTCTCTGATTTGCTTAAGTCATCCTAGTTCTTAGATTAGAAAACAATTCTACAGATAACCTATAAACCATATTCTTTGAAATTCCTCTCTTCAATTTGCTTTTGTTTCAAATTTATTTGTTTCATTTTGTCATATATGTGGAGTGGAAGTAGGCAAGGAAGAGGAGATAGTAGAAGCTATATTCTCGGACTTTCCGGGGCCAAGGTCAAGGACATTGAATACAGAAAGTAGAAGATATAGTGGTGCTTGGGTGGCCAGTCAGTTAAGCATTTGATTCTTGATTTCAGCTCAGATCATGATCTCAGAGTTGTGGGATTGAGCCTTGTGCTGGGCTCCACTCTGAGCATGGAACTTGCTTAAGATTCTCTCTTTCCCTCTATCCCTCTCCCTCCTCTCTCTCTAAAAAAAGTAGAAGATATATATATATATATAATATATATCAATATTTTTCAATATTTAACAGCTATTGGAAAGCTTTTAGCTAAATAAAAATCAAGTCTAACTGAAAAAAGTTAGAACATTGCAGCTGTCAGATTTTGAGGTTATAGCTCGAAATTGAGCAATAAGAAAAGGGAATCAAGATGAGAACTCACTGTTGAGAAATAATGAGGGCAACTGTAATTTGAGAAAGGTCATCAGCAGACCAGGTGATGCCTAGACTTGACAATGGGCAAGACAAGCAGTCTGGACATGGAGAAATTAAGGCAGCTTATAGGAGGGGGTGAATCGAAAGTTGGAATAAAGAATGAGTTTTATATGCATTCAGGTTTGTTTTGACGTATTTTGCCCGGAAGCTGGGATTAATGAGCACACAGAGTGTTATAATTTCATTCTAGTTAAAGCATCCTTATGCACTGAGCTTAATGAAGAATGGCTAATTAACATCTTTTGAACATAAGAGGGAAAAAAGAATATACATCAGAATTGTCTTTTCAAGGCAAAACAAACACAAAATCAAAATCCGGATAAACAGAATCAGGGGACTTATTCAGACTTCAATATGTCAATCCTGGTGCTTTTTCTTTAGATACAGATAACTTTCTAATCATGCTTGATTCATTCATGACATATGGGGAAAACTAGAGCTTATTCTTACTGGGATCTGGGCAAAATCCCCACTTCTCATCTCTTTCATAGCGGCTTGTCGTGGCACACCACAGTAAGTCGTCTTCCCGCCCTTCCTGGGTGCATTCATGATGCCACTGTCGGTTATACTGGAAAGGAAACATGCACGGCATCCCGTGGGCATTCCCTTTGATTGTGTACATATCTAGAAGAAAAAAATCAAAGTTAAATAAGAATAATGTCAGCTTTATCTTTGAAAGCTATCATATAGAGAATGCATTTCTTATTGACTGAAAATCTACGATGGCGAAGGCCCTTGCTATACCACAGAGAACCCTCAGGACCTCACTGTCTAGAGTGTGTAGCAGTACAAGGGAAAGTGCTGGCTTCAGAGCACGTGCTGGTAAGTGGCTTGTTTAGATATTTTCTTACCTGTTTATTTACAGTGGTGCCCTGCCGCAGTAGCACATGTGTTTGTCAGTGGATGGGAAGGAAAATTAAATGAAGATCGACTTTAAAATAACTTCTGGCTCCCAAATATATCAGGGATCAGCATCTGAACCTCAACAGTTTTATCAGGATTTATTTTTTAATCGGAATTTATGAATTCATTCATTCAACAGATATTTATTGAGCATTGAATGCGCCCAGCATTGGGGATGTACTGGAGAGCAAACCTGCAAACATTCCCTTTCATATGGAGCTTCTGTTCCAGTGGGGAGAGACAAAGAGAAAGCAAATATATAAGTAAATGTATAATTCTGGGTAGTGATAAGTGCCACGAAGAAAAACAAAGCAGGACGGGAAGACAGAACAGCTCTGTGTGTGTTTGAAGGATGGAGGGGCACCATTTTGGACAGGGTTGCAACAAAGGCGTCTCTGAATGAGGACTGGGTGAAGTGAAGGAGCAAGTCTTTGCAAAAGAGTTGTTCTGGTAGGAAGAACAGCAAATATAAAGGGCCTGTGACAAGAGCCTGCATGGGGTAAATGGGGAAGTGCAAGGACGTGCAAAAGGAAGTGGCATTGGGGAAATGCTGGCGCATCAGCTCACAGAGGGCTGGCTCTGCCACATTGTGGATTTGGGCCTTGACTATGAGGGTGGTGAGAAGTCACTAGTGAGTTTTGAATGAGAAAATGACATGATAAGATTTCCATTTTTAAAGACTAACTCAGGGTGCAGTGTGGCAAACCGAACCTACACAGGAGAAGGGAAAATGGGATGACTAGCTAGGAGGCCTCTACAAGAGTCTAGGGGAGAGGAGTGTGAGGAGGTGTCCTGTCAGCTGCTTTCTCAGAGTATTGCAGTAACTGAGTATCCTTAGCCTTAATCATGACTCAACGGGGGCTTTCCATGGTGAGGGGGCTCAGGGCCACCCTCAATTAAGTCAACAGGTCCTGGAGCAGAAGGGCCAGCTGTGGAGGTTCCCACTCCTTCACCACAGTTGGCAGGGGCTAGACTGAGCACACACCACATTGCCAGGCCTGGAGGTTTGGGCCGTTTAGGAAATACAGATATTTCAGGGCACATCATCTTATTTCAATACCCTGACTTCTACTCAGTGCGTAAGAATGTGAGTATATGGCTAAAAAATGAATATAAAGCAAAATATTAAGTTCTTCCTTAGAACAATAGACTATTCAGAGTGCTGGCTTGCAGCACTTGCTTATTGTGAGTCCTTGCAAATGGCTTGCTCTTGGCTCTGTCAAGAATTTTACGCCAATAAAATTCATTTACTGTAGGTACAGAAGAAAGTCTTGCTTTGAATCTTAAGAGTGTCTTGCTCTGTTTCCTAGGACTGGTATAAAGTCCTTAGAAGGGTATGCTCTTGTTAAGGCATAATTCTACAGAGCACCATCACCATGAGGTCAGGGGCCACATCTGTCTCGTTGGCTTGTGTAAATTAAGTGTCTAGCACTGTACCCGAGAAACAACCAGTGCTCAATAAATATGTGAAGGTTGCATAGATGAATGAATGAAGAGAGCTACAGAGCAAAAATCTAAGAAACAGGTTTGAGGTTTCAGAATTTATGCCATTTTCTTTGTCCTTTTATTTCCTGCCCCAAATGCCAAATATTAAGGAATTATGGAGAAATAAAGCCCTTACTCCTGAAATCATGGTTTCCCATCCCTTGATACATGTCAATTGCTCCTGACAGTAGTCTGTGGTTTATCTTTAAATGCCTTGGGCAGCCTGGTGGCTCAGCGGTTTAGCACCACCTTCAGCCCAGGGCCTGATCCTGGAGACCTGGGATCGAGTCCCGCATCGGGCTCCCTGCATGGAGCCTGCTTCTCCCTCTGCCTGTGTCTTTGAGCCTCTCTGTCTCTCTCTCTCTTCTGTCTCTCTCTTCTGTCTCTGTCTCTCTTTTATAAATAAATAAATAAATAAATAAATAAATAAATAAATAAATAAATGCCTTGCCCATGAATGACATGGATGCGAGTGAGGAGGTTCTGAGGTGCTCTGTAGTCATGCTCATACATGGGGCTGAGTTTCTACAATAAGGGAAATGGTGGCAAGAGAGGTTCTTCTGTTCACCCTGACCAGTCTTTACTTTAAAGACCTTTTCTTCCCACCTTTATTTTCTTTTTCTCTCCTATCTTTCTAGTCTTTCTCCTCTTTTCCATTGATTCCCAGTTATTTAAGTGTTTTCACCCCAAATACCTTTAAATTCTGAGTTTGCTTCTTTAGCAGAATTTAGAAAGTTCATTCTAAGACTCAAATAATCCTTTAATAAGAGTCAAGTAAGCAACTAAAATGTATTTAGCAGAAGTCCCTTGAGGCTCTAGGTGCTGTCATATTATATAATTTACAAATCTTTACTTTAGGGGTAAACATTCTAAATATATCATTTCATAAATACTTTTATTTAAATTATTTTTTACCTTTGTGCAGATATTCACAAATGCTTCCACCATCTGACAAATAGGAAATCCACTTATGAAGATATTTCCATGAGGCCACAAGCATATTGTTGTGATTCACCTGGACTGTGTACTGGAGAGGGCCGATGATCATGTTCTTGTTACAGTGCCATCTCAAGGAAACGTGAGTGGAATCACACTCATATATGCTTAATGGCTGCTCTGGATTAGATAAATTCAGGCCCAGGCAACCACTGCCTCCTATGTTAAAGAGGTGGTGGTTTGAAACCCATTTCCAAAGCATGTGCTTATTTGGTGGCTTGCAGTTCTCCAGGGTCAGTACAGATTTGTCTGCTTGAATGCATTTCTTGAGGCTCTCACTTTGGATAAGGAACATTCCTTTATCTGAAACAACAAAATAGAAAACGTAGCATGGAACTTTCATATATTATTAACTAGTGTCATGAGGATCCCAGTGTGCATGCCCATGCTGCCATGTGCTATAATTTATGGTCATTTTGAACGGATCTGGAGTTGATAGATGTGTCCACCAGAAGGACTTTATTTGCACAAAACAGAGAGATTTCTTGGGAAACTTAAATGGACTTGTTGGAACTAATGGGAAAGTGACCTAAGACATCCATGGTCATATTGTAGCAAAGGCTGCCTGTGACTCCACAGGGGAGTGGTATTATGGTGAAGGAGCTCACCACAACTGGAGAGAGAACAGGGATTGGTAATAACACCAGGGGCTAAAGGGGAGGGACATTGTGTGCCCAGAAGTTTGGTGACACTTTGATTTTCTTCAAGCAAGTGCCTGAATATTAGAAACATACCAGCTGAATCGAAAAGTCGCTTAAATAAAAAGTTCTACCATCAAATTCCTACAGAAAAACAAAAGGGGATATAAGTAAAGTGCTGTTTTGTGTCTTGATACAAGATGCAATGCTGGTGGGGGAAAAAACTTCTCCATATTCATTCTCTTTGCTGGGTCCATGTGGAATAAAAACATGAGGACATTTGCTGTGGCGATGGCCTTTTCACAAGAGCAGCCTCGTTGGGTTGGACTAGCAGTAGATGAATGCCCAAGACGCTGGTTCAGGCCTGGTACCATTCGTAGATACATGAAAAGTGGTAGAGTGCTATGGCAGTGGCAAAAACCACACACGCCACAGGAAGATATGGAGAAAGTAGCTTTTGTGACATACCTCTGAGCCTCTAACCCCCTGGAGCCAGAAGAAGAGATTTGAGTGAATTCCCTGCGGAAAAGCTGGTGGGGCTCAGCCAAGGAATGGTGTTAGCTACGTGCCCACTATCTGACTATACCTAGAGTCACTGGTCTGGAAGACATCTGCTATGTGGTTATGAACTTGTCCTCTCACAGGTTTTTCAAAGGTAGAAATCATCTAATTTTTTCAGTCTAAGCACAGAATGTACTGAGGACATTATAGAAGTTCAATAAATACTTAATGTTGATTAAATGTGCTGACAGCTACAGAGGCCTGCCTGTATAGGCTCGGAGGCCTAGGGTTCCTGGGTTCCTCAACTCAGAATGTCGGTCAGGCCCAAGAGCTCTTTTGTTCTTTCATTAGGTAGGCTCTCTTCTTATATTTTACCTCCTGTCCATTCTTTTGAAAGCTGAAGGGACATTATCAGCTTTCCTTAAAATGCCTGTGGTTTGGGGCAAGTTGTGTTGTGTGGCCAGGGCATAGAAGTAACAGGCAGAGGCCTTCTAGAGATTTGGAACAGTGCAGAACAAGCCACCTTGTGCGTCAGTGCATGGGGACAATGCTTCATTTTGGTAAAAGTTCTTTGTTTTTTTCAAAGTTACTCAGGCCAAGAACTGATTTACAGTAACCAAAATCACTTAAGACATTGTTAAAAAAAAAAAGATTGTCAATGTATTAATAAAAGCTATACCTCGTTTAATAATTGATAACCTTATTTATAACCATACATTTGAGGAGTTGAATTAGTTGTCAGAAAATTGCTTTGATCATCATATATCAGAGCAAAAGAGAAGCGAGTGTGTGTTTGGACGGGGGAAGAGAATGAATGGTTTTAGGGAGATTTCATTTAGATCAGGAAATTTGTTTTCCTAATGAAGACCATGTCTATATGGTTATTAGTAATACTCATTCAAGATCAAATCTACCCCTTGCCAGTGCTGTGTGGACTCTGATAATTAACCTTCTCTCCAACTCTCCTTTTCACCTTTTCATGCTTGGGTAGAACGTTAACCTTAATTTCTGTTGTAACCTACTAATTACTTTCCAGCTAACCCAGAGTTTCATTAATTTTTCACTAAAGGATAATTATTTTACTATAATTGTTCTGTAATTTAGCTTCTATCTCATATACATGTTCAAATATCTCCACCTATTTACTGGCTGGATCTCAGCCCTCTGGGCCTCAGTTTATACACTAAGATGGGTGGACAGACTAGTAGTTGACGTCTCTCAAACAGGCAGACTAGTCTGGAACTTTGGGGAATTTTTTAAATCTCAATGAGCCTTGCCTTTCCCTTTTGAAATGGGAGCATGCGTGATACTGACCTCACAGGGATAGCAAGAGTATTGCGTTAAATAACCCATGCAAAGCACATCACCCACCACTTTGGCATAGGAAGACTTCAGCAAATTGATGTTGTTATTATCGTTACTATTATCTTTTTGGCTTCCCAATTCTCGGTCTGCAGAGGCAACTGTAGATCCGATGGAGCACCTGCAGAGTGCTAACTTGAGCGTCCCCAAAGACTCCAGTCATTTTCAGAAAAATTCATCTTTACTTTAGCTTTTGCAGCACACAGTGTGTATAGGCTTTTTAGTTTTAGATAATCCTGAGATCACCTTTTATGGAGTAAAAATACTCTCCGAAAGCCAAAAAACAAATTTCTTGTCTTGTTTGCTCAAATATCTATGCAATCATGAATTAAGAGTCTTCATCTGTTCCTCTTTCATGCTCATCTATCTGAAAGTCTATTCTGCAGCTCTCTTATGAGAAAGAGAAAAACACATGATGTTGACAAAAGGTGTATGGATGAGTGAATGGATGGTCTGTAAATCAACATGGAAATTATATATCACTAAAATTTTGGGTGGATAAGTAATGTTTTTAAGTGTTCAAATTATTAAATGTTATGAGAAAAGGAGTGTCGGAATCAGAACTTTTAGTTACAGCAGTGATCATAAAAATACCTTCCTGAAGCAGAAGATATTAGATAAACTTAATCCCATGCTGCTCACTTTTGGAGCGCTATTATGTTTTCATGCCCAGCTGCCTTTAGAATGTAGCTTTGGAAAAGTTCCTCGGAATGTATCATAAACAAGTAGCTGTGGCTTAACAATAACAATAAATATGCCATCTCCAAAAGAATACTATGCCATACGAAGCTAAAAAATGGCCCAATCCCATTTTCCCATTAAACTATAATAGAATCTGGTCCTGGCACCATTAATCTCTATAAATTCACTGAAGAGAAAACAATTGCTTTCAAATAGACTATGAGGAGACCCAATATAGGTATCAATATTCTGATTATTATTATATGCATATAGGGGTTGTCTGTAACAAAAACATAATGTGAAGAAAAGCCCCCAATCCTTAGTGTCTATAGTCAGGTTTTAGAAAGGATGAAAATCAAATGTGGGAGGAAGCAAGATTGATTATATATGTCAAGGACATCAGTTCTGCTTGAACACTGATTAAGTGATTAATGAAGTACTGCCAGAATTACTAAATCTCTTTGCAGTAAAATGTTATTATACTTCCCTTCATAATTATAAGTTTAAGAGGAGAAAAGGATTGATTTACTAGAAGTGACTTATAAACTAATTTTTATCCTTTTTTGGAGAGGGAATAAAATAGAAGATAGTGGTTCTACTTTCTACCTCTGGGTTCTTTTGAGGAGGAGATCATTTTAGATCCACTCTTTGGCCCCACAGGATAACATGCACTTTTCTAAGAAATGGGAGGAGAATTCTTCCTTGATTAAATGTAGGACTTCAGTCAAAGGTAATCCTTTCATGACTGCATGTAGAATATTACTTTATTTCACAAGTATTCGTTGGGTACTAGCCACGTGGTAGGCACTGTTGTAGGATACCAGAGATAGAAAGAGGCATTATTTGGGGCAACTGGGTGGCTCAGTGGCTTAGCGTCTGCCTTTGACTCAGGTCATGATCCTGGGGTCCTGGGATGGAGTCCCACATCAGGCTCACTATGGGGAGCCTCCTTCTCCCTCTGCTTATGTCTCTGTCTCTGTCTCTGTGTCTCTCATGGATAAATAAATAAAACCTCTCTAAAGAGAGAGAGAGAGAGAGAGAGAGAGAGAAATTATTTTCCTAAATATCTGTCCCTTAAAAGTATATCTATTTCTTCTGAAATCATGAGAATTCTGGTTAATGAAAAAGAAGGAAGTTCCATCAGTTCCAAAGAAAACATTACAGCTACATTAGAGTATCCCTTAAAGGCAAGTGATGAAAAACAAAAGAAAATAGCCCAGAAGTTGAAACACTTGACTGGATCCTCAACTAGTGTCCTATATGAGATAGACATAGGTCCTCAGTGTCATCGGATCATTCTGAGTGGGGAGAGTGTTGGTGTATGCATGCACTTGTCCACTTTCCAGGGAGGAGACAGAGAACAACGCTGTAAGGAATGAGGTCATTTGGAGGAGACTAACTCTAACCATAAACCTGAACCATAAACTTTAGAACTGGTGGGACTTTAAAGGTTATTTAATTGAGTCATTCTTTTACATTTTTTCCCAAATCCTTTTTGTCTTTGAAGTTTAATAGCCACATGTTCGGTGAGGACCATAAAGGTCTTAGTCTAGCTTTATTTACACACGTTAATTTATAACCTATAAAGGAGAAAACAAACTGCTGCAAATTGTTGCCAAACAATTTGAAGTAGGAGAGTTAAAATTTCAAATGATTTTTCAGTCCCTAGTATGGTATGTGTTAGGAACCCTGCAGAAAGGAGGATATGTATGTCATAGTGTTTGCCCTTAAGGAATTGATGCTATCCCTGAGAGCACATCATGAAATGTACAGAAAGAATTATACCTTAATGCTGAAGTATATTCTGGTGTCAGAGTATAAACAAACACAATGAGGCAGAAGCCGGATCTAGAAGGGATGATTTGGCCTATCAGAGATATCTCTCGCTTTCTTTCAATCTCTCTCTCTCTCTCTCTCTCTCTCTCACACACACACACACACACACACACACACACACACGCATTTTCGTTCAACAGTCCTTTATTAGGGACCTAACATTTGTCACACGTGGAGGTACTTTGGTGAAACTAGCCAAGCAAGATGCCTGTTTTCACTGCAGAGAGAGAGAGAGAGAGAGAGAGACAGAGACAGAGACAGAGACAGAGAGTTCAGAGTAGTGGAGGAGGTCTATAGATGCACAGCCAGGGAGTTGGGCAAGGGGGCATTCTGGAGCAAAATCACCAAAGCTCAGAAGTGACAAAAACAATCAGCTTCAGGGTGATGAGAGCCCACCTATAAAAAAGACTTTGGTGGCTGTAGAATACAAAGTTAGGGGTCATTTTATGAAGAAGTTGAATTTTATTCACAGATATGTCTATTAGTCTTTGGATGAGAGAGAGCTTTAGGAATGAGAGAAGGCACGACTGAGGCTGTGGTGTAGAAGATGAATCAGCACGCTGAACAAAAGCATTTATTGAGCACTCACTGTGTGCCCCGCATTGTTTTAGGTGCTCAGAATATAGGCGTGAGACAAACATCCGAGGCCTGCAGTTCTTCTTTCGGTGGGATGAGATGGTCCACCAGTGGAACTGGAGCACAGTGTGGGGACTATTGCTGTGATCCAGCAAGGGGACAGAAGCTGTCAGTTCAGCTGGTTGTGGTGGGAAAGGAAAGGAGGAGGGAAGAAGGGTGAGACTCTAGTCACTTAGAAGAGAATTCAAAGGAGGAAGAAATGACAAGATTTGGTGATTGATGGAATGTGAGGATTCTGGAAAAGGCAGCGGCAATGATCTGTTTTCTGGTTTCAGCTGTGCAGTTGGCTGGTAAATGCCTGCCGATGCCTGTGATACCACGAGGTTGGAGTCTAAAGCCTGGGGGCTACTATTACCGTCTCATCTGTCTGTCTGAACAGTGCTGGCGGGTGGGAAGTACCTGTAGGACATTTCTCTTGAGGCCCCCACCACTTCGCTTTTGACACCCCTTCTGATCACCTCCACCTATACTGTGAGCACCTAAAACAATGTGGGGCCCACAGTCAGTGCTCCACCTGTCTTGTGGTGCCTCCTTCTGCTTTAGACAGCTCTTCTCTTAGAAACGGCTGAAGGTTTGAAGTGGTAAGTGAATAAGGTTTGAAGCTTTAAGACTTCGTTGGGGTTTCAGTACTTTTCACACACAAAAACACTTGAAACAAAAAATAAAACAACAGTTCCTAAAGAAATGCTCTTTTGATGGTGGGACTTTAGGCAAGCAAAGGGCTTTCTGCTATTCAATAAATTCCATCATGAGGGGGGCTCTAATCCAGGCTCTGTGCTCCTCCTCGTTAAAGGGAAGTAGAAGGAAAAGTTCACATACACGGTTCACATCAAGTGCACTGCTTAAGACAAGCTATTAGGAAACTGCAGCTTGCCAAATGCAACCCAGTTTCAATTTCCCACCCCATTTCCCTGGGGTTAAAGCTCTTCTATTCTATCCACCCACACAGCTGGTGCTCAGGCACTCTCTGCCTGTAGTATCTCTTGAGTCTGTTCAGTTCTTTTCTGTTCTGACAGGTGCAGTAGTCCCTCCTCCCCCCTTATCTGCCATCTTGCTTTAGGCTGTTTCAGTTTACCCGAGGTCAACCACGGTGAAGGCAGCAGATGATCCTCCTTCTGATGTGTCATCAGGTCACATGTGGCCTAATACTATGTTAGAATATCTATGGCCCTCATCTCATGACATAGATATTTTATTATCTCACATCATCACAAGAAGGGTGAGTACAGTACAATGAGTTATTTAGAGAGACACCACATTCACATAGTTTTTATTACAATATATTATTATTGTTTTATTATTCGTTACTCTGGTTAATGTCTTACTGTATCTAAATGATAAATTCAACTTTATCATAAGTATGTATGTATAGGAAAAGCCATAGTCTACATAGGGTTTGGTACCATCTGCGACTTCAGACATCCACTCGGGGTCTGAGAATGTATCCCCTGCGAACAGAAGGGACTACTCTATTTCAGTTTGGACATGGAAAGGGTCCAGAAGGGAGGGCATCTCTCCCCTGTAACCAATCTGAAAGGTGAGCAGCATCTCTCTAGGGATGTATTGGCCTTTTCCAGCTACACAAATTTGGATTTGTCCTGTCCAGTGAACAATGGGTTCAGATCTGATTGTGTTCCTTACTTAGATTACTCTGTAGCAGGAAAGGATGCTGTAAGCCACTGAATCGAGTTCTGTTCATGGCTGAATGGTGCAGAAAATCTGGATTCTTAATACGACTTTCCAAACCAATAAGCAAGGAATTTCTGATGCTTGCGGCATGTGCATTGTACTTGAAAGAACAGTCCCACAGAACAAAGTGGAAAAGTGTGCCTGCCCCTCCTGGCTCTCTGCACGCATGTTTGCATTTTATCCCAAATCATCTGAGACTTGGTGTTCATCTCTTAATCTGACAGCACCCACCAAGGCCTGTGGCTACCTCTCAATTGCCTTCTATTAATCAACTAAAAGGTAAAGTACATTTTAAAATATCTCCTTATCCCATCCAGAACTTCCATCTCTTTATCTGCCCTAGCACTGTCCTTGATTTTGCGCATTGTTTATTCTCCTGCAGCTTCTGAACCTGGATAATCACCACCTCCACAGGCCCATGGGATCCTTCTCGATAAATCTTTTTACGTGTTCTCTCCCACTTTCTCTCTAATCTTCCCAAATCGCCACTCCCAGTTCCATGGGGCACACAATACTCTTTCTCACATGCGGGGAAACATGAAACCCAGCTAATCAGCTGTACTGGCTCCCGTTTTGTGGGGACTCAGATTACCTGTTACCAACCCCTGTGTGAAGTGGGTTAACCGTTTAGACTGTCCTTGCCACCCCCACTCCCTGCTTACTCGGATTCCCTCCCGTCCCGTCCTCTCTGCCAATCTCATCTAGCAGTTAGCTGACCCTTGCAGAAAATCTCATCTCTTCTGCAGTTCTTTCCTGGATCTCTGTATCTTACCAATGAATTTTTAAACTGAGTTGAAAACCTTTGTCTTCCTTTTAGCTTTTTGCCTATCCCTCCATCATTTTGTCTTTAGCTTGAAAGTACCTAACAGACGTTGCTGGTATAAAACTCATTATTCACAGAAGTTCTGTTACCCTATAGACTGGCTTGAAAATATACCCTCTCAGTCACCAGGAAGCCTCGCTACAGAGAGCAAGTTACAGCAGGACACAGTGAGACAGAACATAAACTTCCCTCACAAATGCCTGCATGTAGAAGCCCTGAAGATATGATTCAAAGACTGGGTCACCAAAACAAACAGAAACAGAAAACAACTCCACCAACAACCACAACAATCTTGGAAATGATGTGACATTATTGAACACAAACGTGTTGACACTGAGCTCATCCATCTTAGGTGTTTTAAGAATACACTCATTTAAGAAAAATACACACTTAACTTACTTAATTTATAGGGAATAACACAAAAACAAATCAACTTTTAATGGCAGATGTAGTGTTAGTCCCTGGACTAGTTTGCTAGGGCTGCAATAACAAAGTCCCACAGACTGAGTGACTTAACAGAAATTTACCGTCCCACGAATCTGAAGGTTAGAAGTAAAAAAATCAAGGTGTCAGCAGGATTGGCCCCTTCTGAGCCTGTGAGAAAAAAATCTGTTCCAGGCTCCCTCCTTGGCTTGGTGACGAATGGCTTCCCCCTGGGCGTCTTCATGTTATCTACTCTCTATGCATATCTCTGTGTCCCAATTTCCCCTACTTATAAGGACACCAGTCATTTGACATTAGGGTCCACCCTAATCACCTCATTTTGATTTGACTACCTCCATATAGGTCTTATCTCCATATAAGGTCTCAGTCCCAGGATATGGGGGTTAGGAATTCAACATACCAATTTTGAGGGGGTTACAATTCAAACCATATTAGTCCCCATGCTTCTGGTTCAGTCTGGCCACCTACTCTGCAGGGCCCAGAGTAAAATAAAAATGTGGGGCTCTACCTGGGGCAGGGAAGTGAAGGCAATTTCCACTTCCCCTGAGCCCACAAGGGATTGCAACCTCTATGTCAGAAAGTACTGGACTCACACTCAGTACCTGGACTGGGGATAGGTACAGGATCCCCACTCAGTCCTCACCAAACACGCCTGGTACTGTCAGCCCAGGGTGGGTAGCCGCTGCCCTGCTCTTCCCTGAGATGCCACTGGGCATCCGCTGGCAGACCCTGGGCCTCCTGTCCCCTAACCCGAACACAACCTGGTTGGCACAGTGGATGGAGAGTAGGAATGGGGAGGCAGCAACTTAGAACCCATCCAGGGGATCTGGTTAGGGATGGGTGGGTGACAAAAGTGGGACTGAACTTGAGCTGAAGCTTCTAGCTTCTGGTTCATGTTTAATTGTTCCATGAGACTTCATGCCCAGAGCGCAAATTTAGAGATTAAAATTATCGAGAATTCCAAGACTCAAAACCACAGGACATCAAACTCCAAGTGTAATGCCCTGCTGAGCAGGGGACTCTAAGTGTCTTCATTGGCCACATACCCATGAACCCACCCTGTTCTTACTTGAACAAATCTACACTTTGGAAGAAAGGCTTTGGCAAACTACCGAGCACAGCTTTTAGGACAGAACTGTTTGAAGCTGAACAGTAACTGCCTTGGTTTCTCCATCTGTACAATGGGTGTAATAATAGCACTGGGTTCATAGGTCATAAGGATAACTTCAGTCACTTTGATCACCTTATAAATGTTAATAAAAGAAAAGCAAATCCTAACACTGAACATGGATAGTGCCAAATAAGACAACAATGTTTTCAGTTAGATAACCACTTTGAATTTCCTCTTATATTTTCATAATTGAAAAGGAAAGTTCTCAATGCCAAAAGCCAGACATAGTAAAAGTTTTTACTAGCATATTTCTTTTTTACGTTAACAAGCTTTTTTTGTATTTATTTCATTACTTGGGAGGCTGAGTGTGTTTTTAGATTAGCCATTTATCTTTTTTATTTTTATTTTTTCCATTTATCTTTTTTAAAAAATTGTTTTCATTTAAATTCCAGTTAGTTAATATACAGTGCGATATTAGTTTCAAGTGTACAATATAGTGATTCAACACTTCCATACAACACCCAGTGCTCATCACAACCAGTACAGTCCTTAATCCCCACCACCTATTGCACCCATCCCCCACCCACCTCTCCTCTGGGAACCATCAGTTTGTTCTCTATAGCTAAGAGTCTGTTTCTTTGTCTCCCTCTTTTTTTTTTCTTTACTCATTTGTTTTGCTTCTTAAATTCCACATATGAGTGAAATCATACAGTATTTGTCTTTCTCTGACTGACTTATTTCACTTAGCATAGTACCATATTTCTTTGAAACTGTAGTAGTCTGGAAGATCTCATAAATTTAAAAATCGTGTGACCACACATCAAAGCAGAAATCTCTTATTTGTTTTGTTTAGCTCTGTATCACAGAACCCAATTTACAGAAATTTAAATGATATTCCTCCATTTTTCTTGAGTGGCTTTATATTTTTCTCTGAATGACCTAATACCATGTCTACTAGGCCTTCTTTTGTTTATTTCTTTTATGAACTATATCTCCTTTCAATCTGAATAATTAAAGAAATATAATTTATGTTCCTAGCTTTGTACTGGAACATCTCCTAAAGGGCTTTCAAGGATAATTTCGAAAAGAAAATGGAGGCAAGGGTCTGTAATGTCTCAACTATATTACTTTGATAGATCATAGGAGGATTTATCACACAGGGATGAGTTTAAGAGGCAAAACAAAGAAATCATTTCTTCAGAAAACTGGAATAAATAAGCAAATTGTTAGGTCAAGGAAGGGGAAATGAAGGGACAACTGAATTCTGTGTGACTCTGTTGTTCTGGTCATTGGCTTGGAACCTGCATTGTGTGGCATCAGTTACTGTAACAAACAATAATAGGAAGAATTTAGAAGCTTAATGAGAAAAAGAAAAGCACTAGGAAAACTAGAAGTCTATGCTGACTCTCAAAGGCTCCTGAGGAAAATAGGCAGTCAGAGAAACTGGGATGAGAAAAGTATGAAGTGGAAGAGATTCTGAGACAATGATGAAGATGGGAGAAACGGAGTCAGGTGGTGGGAGTGACTGATGGCCGGGTAGGACAGCTGAACCAGTGTCTGATCAGGCTTTTACTTAAATTCCACATCTCTAGATTAGAGGATGGCTCATTGCCCAGGGGTGTAGGAATTGCCTAGAACAATTTTTAAAAAAATCAATAGCTTTTCTGCTTTAGGAAAATATTCACTCTTACATGTGGATGTACTGGTAATTGCAGAGAACAAGAGGCTGGCTTCCTTTTCCTCCTGTCACAGAATCAAGTCATACGCTCCCATCAATGAACTATTTTATGAGGTCACAGGCTATGGGGAGTGTCTGTTGTATCCGTACTTGAGTGCCTGGTTCGAATTACCATTTTTCAAGTTCCTATTGGGGCAAGCTCTCTAACCTTCTTCATCAGTAAAGAAGGGTATGTATTAATAGTACCTGCCTCACTGTGGTGAAGGCTCAGTGTGTTAATGTATGTAAAATAGCACAGTGATCATTCTCCAAATGTCAGGCACTATTAGGAGCAGTATCAGAAATGGAAGCCACCGGGAAATCTCGGGGTCACCGCGTCTGCCCACTGCTGCCTCCAGGTGGTGGCTCTCAGCACCCTCCTTCACAAACCTCTCCCATATGGCACTCAGTCTTCCCTTTCTCAACACTGGGGTGCACCATCCTGAACCTCTTCCTTACATTCACTATGACTTTGATGCCCACAGGCTCCCTGTTGTCTTCTCCACCTCAATGCCTTTAACTTCTGCACAGATGCCCTAATACTCTGGCCCAGTGTTTTCTCCACCACAGGTCATGGCTCATCAATGGGTCATGATATGAATGTAGTGTGTCATAAGCCGAGTTACAAAATGAGGCAGCATGGAACCGAGTCAATGAGTAGCAGCACGTCGTGTAAAGGTAATGGTATTTTTTATTTTTAATTTTTTATTTATTTATGATAGTCACAGAGAGAGAGAGAGAGGCAGAGACACAAGCAGAGGGAGAAGCAGGCTCCATGCACCGGGAGCCCGACGTGGGATTCGATCCCGGGTCTCCAGGATCGCGCCCTGGGCCAAAGGCAGGCGCCAAACCGCTGCGCCACCCAGGGATCCCGGTAATGGTATTTTTTAAATGAAACTTTCGTTTCACATACATATGTCGGTACTGCTATGAATGCTGGGTTCCTCAACTTCCTCTGCTCCAAGGACTTCTTTCACCCATTCCCCACCTCAGTGACCATGCCTGCAACCACACCTTGGACCTGGTCACTACTAAGAATAGTTCCACCTTGTTTTTTCCATTGAATAACCACTGCTCCTCCTGTTCTGTCATTTCTCCCGTGTCCTTCACTAAGTTTATTATTTTAAATTCTCTTCTTCTTTAACCCATATTTCTGAAATCTACACTTTCTGCTTCTCAGTATTCCTGCTGTGACTGACTTAGCTCAGGTCATCAATGTCTTTCTTCCTGGGCAGTCACTTTAACCTCTCACATGGTCTCTTTGCTGCCTTCCAGAATTACCCTCTTCAAGTCCCAAACTGACCCTGGCATTCTTAAGCTTAAAAGTGTGATCTGGTTCCCTTTTGTCCAAACCCATGAGACTCCTCTCGGCAGTACCCAATTCACGCAACCAGAATTTATTTCCATAAGCAGAGTGCCTCTGACCAAATTCTTCATTCCCTCATCTCTTGCCTGCATCCAAATATAGATCTGTCACAACTGCTTGTCCTGTCACAACTACTTCTCCTGCCACAACCCCGTCCTGGGGATCTCCTCCATCACAGTCCCTGAGGGAGCAGATCCCTGCGTGCACCTCACACCACTCTCACAGCCTACTAGCTATAGGAGGCCTTCTGATTCAGGGGAGAGTGCAGGGACTGGCCAGCATGCTATGACAAGTGTGGCCAGATTCCTCTCCTAGAAGATTGAGCAACTCTACCCACAGAAGCTCTGGGAGCTACACATGAAAGGTCTTGTAGGTGGAAGCAGAAGAAACCAGTCCACAAAAAGTGTACCAAACAGGGACCAGCAAGCAGCCCCTGAGAGCAGGAAACAGAGAAAGTAGTTTTATTTCAGCCAGTTGTCAGTTCTCAGGAGGCCTGGTTGCACAGGAGAGCCTGCCCTTGGGTCCCCCTTGAGATCCTAGTGTCCCTATATCCAGCCTAATGTTTGCCCGTGTGACCTTCAGTGGGTCCTCTTTCTTCCATCCGAAAGAGCTCAGACTAGAACTTTCAGCCTATTGCCGAAACACATGATTCTGTGCCTTGGCACACATTCTATGCTTTCCCCCGGGATCCTCTATCTCCTTTTTCCCACGTGGCGACTACCTACTTATCTTTTGGGAAAATAAATGCGTTTTTGACTGTGCAGCCCCTCAGGCCAGTCCCTTCTCAGTATGCCTTTAGAACTTTGCTCATACCTTGTTATCTTAACATCTACTGCACTGTTTTGTAATTTTTGTATTTCTGTATCTGTCTCTGGACTCTCAGCCTCTTGAGGACATATCCTACTCATATTTTTACCCCTCCCCCCCAAATCTGAGAGTGAGTAGCAGATTCTATTAGTTCCTACCCGCACTGCCTACCCTGGAGGTCATTTGCCCGAGACAGTGCTCATATTTTGTGACTGACTCTGTGTCTCCTTGCCTGACAGCGCTCATGCAGGCCAGAGACCGGGAGACTAGTGCCCCAGGAGGAGCCCTCCATCGGTGAGGAATGGGGTTGGTGGATGAATTCCTCTGTTTCCTGCCCCTCAGTGGATCCACGGCATTTTCCACAGTGACTGAGAAGGGCACCTGTGAAATTGAGCCCCTTCCTGGTCTCATTTCCTTATTCCTTCATCGTGTCTTCTAGAATCACCTCCCAAATAAACTACTTGCATTGAAATAAGTACATGTCTCAGAGATTGCTTGTGGGTGAATCTAAACTACGAAGAGAGACAAGGCACATAGTACTCAACAGATAGTGAATACACAGCAGAGGTCTTCAGCCCCTCACCCCTCTTCCTGTTGACACAGGATTTCAAGAGATGACTCTACCCCTCTACCCCAGTTCACTGTCTTCTTCTAGACATGCCCCCATGGTCATGCACTATGACCTCAGGCACATCAGCACCCTCACTTCCCTTTGATCATTCAGAAAAGCCTACCCTGACTGTCCATAAGGACTAACACAGCCATGGGCTCCCTCCAGTCTTGCCCCTGGGAAGATAAGTGCTGCTGTGGAAAGTCTCCTATTTTGGGGTAGGTTGAGGCCATTTCACATCATTTTCAGCTCTCAATATAGCTTTAAAATTCTTTTATTCCCATTCATTTCCTTTAGCAACCTCTACAGAAACTATGTCCACCTTTCCCCGGAGCCCACTCCCATCTTCATCCTCCCACCTGCCCTCCCAGTGTTGGGGGTACTTGAGTGAATGAAGTTACAAAGTTACAGCACTTGCTAGAAGAGCTCAGATTCCAGAATCACCGTGAGGCATGTATGATAGCCAACTAGAGGTAGGAGGCACACGGCAGACATGCAGTACAGTGCGGTGCACAGGGCAGTATGTGATTGTTAAAGGTCTATCAACCTGTCACAATGGTCTGGATTGGCCAGAGGAAGATGGTGTTGTGGTGATACTGAAACAAAAGGACAACACTTGAGTAAGTACTATTATTCCCTCCATTCTTATATATGAGGAAACTGAGGCACAGAGAGGCGAAGTAACATGTCCAAGGTGACATAGCCAGTAGAGACAAGATCTGGACCCACACAGTCTGGCTCAGAGACCATGAACTTAACTATTATACGACACTATCTACTGATTTTTGAACACAAAATTATTGATAAATGAAAAGTCCCCACGATAGCATCCATCATCTGCCTCCCAAGACTGGGATGTTTATAATATATATCAAATCAACAATACACATGAAACAACTCAGATGAAAAAGTGCCATATGTACAATCTGCCTTGAGTTACTACATATCCCTTATTAGTGAATATCAAGCTGAGATGCGTGCATATGTCATCTAGCTGCTCGGTGGAGACCAACCATGGCTAAAAATAAGTCAGCGTGGTTTGGCGCACATGTGGATCACAGCAGTAAACCCAGGCACCCCCAACACATGGTCAGAAACCTGTGTAAAAGCTGTACCTCAGCTTCCGTGTTTCAAAGACGGATGTCTGGAGCGGACAATGTCTCAAGTCCCTTCCAATGCTAAGATCTGCTTTTTTCCATCTTTGTATAGACAGGAAACACTTGATTTCAAAGCCATCTAGATCATACTTAAAATTTTACCGATGGGGGAAAAACAAAAAACCAAAAAACAACAAAAAAATTTTACCGATGGGGATGGTGGAAGTCAGGGAGGGGAATCTGTGCAAGGACTTGCACAGTCAACGTCACACGGTTTCCGATGCACACAGCGTGCACATTCAGGGAACACTAGTAACAGCATTTCCTATCTCTCTGCTAACTATGTCGGGTTTTCAGATTTGCAAACTGTCACTTGGAATGTACGGGAAGTAGCAGACGGTTTTCACTTCAGAGCGTCCTTGACCACTGAGAAGAAGGCACTGATTAGAAATTATCTCCGGCCAGGATTTGGGTCTGCTACATATAGTAGGGATTAGCTCATTAGTGCTAACCCTGGCTCAGAGGATCACCAGCACATTTTTCTCTGTGTGGCCTGAGTCCAGCTTCCGTCCTAGGGTTGCGGCCCCCTTCTAGATCCCTAGCGCTCAGGTGCACTTGAAAATGTAAAGGAACAAGCCCTTGGTGGAGATGGATCATACAGGACCATTTCTATTGAATTTACCATGAAGGTTGAGAGGTCTCTCATCTTTGGCCGTTTTAGAATAAGAATTACTCAACCTGTCCCTGATAAGGCCTGCGGGGGGGCTAGAGAATCTAGTCCAGAAAAGATTGCCTCAAAAATGAGCGCACAGTATGTTGAGAAGTGAACAAAAATGAAGGCGTTGGTCACACCTTGTTTCACTTCTTTCCAAACTCATCCTCCAAGGCAGACAGGACAGGAGCTGCCTGGAGGCTCCTGGTTCATTTACCCGCCCCCCCCCCCGCCTCCTTCCACAGAGGGTCCTTCCCTCTGGGCCCCGCCTCTGTGCCTCAGGGGCACCCATGCCGGGTTGTCCCCTGTGGGCCCCGGCGGGCAGCCTCTCCTCGTGACTCCTGACACATCTTCTGGGAGTCCCATGCCTATTGGGTGCTGGTTGGACGCTGGGGGGATGATCTCTGCGGGCACCTGTGCTGCGGGGCGGGGTTAGGAACCTGGCTCCCAGGCTGCCAAATGCCCTGCAGACCACCTCGTTTCAGCCTGGCCACAGACCCAGCTCTCGGGGTCAGCCCCGGGGGAGCTCGAGCCGCACCTGCTCCAGCTCACACCGAAGACCAGTCACCCTCCCAGGGCGGCCTCCTCCATCAACAGGTCTCCAGGGACTACATTTTGAGCGTCACCCAGTCTGCGCCCGGCAGCCTCTCGCAGGGTGCCCCGCGGGTGCGGGTGCGGATGCGGGGTGCCGGGTGCGGGTGCGGGTGCGGGGTGGGGGTGCAGGGTGAGGGTGCGGGGTGCGGGTGCCGGGTGGGGGTGCGGGGTGCGGGGTGCGGAGTGCGGCTTCGGGGTGTGAGTGCGGGGTGCCGGGTGCGGGTGCGGGGTGCCGAGTGGCGGGTGCGGGGTGCGGGGTGTGGGCTGCGGGTGCGGGGTGCGGAGTGCGGCTTCGGGGTGTGGGTGCGGGGTGCCGGGTGCGGGTGCGGGGTGCCGAGTGGCGGGTGCGGGGTGCGGGTGCGGGGTGCGGGGTGTGGGGTGCGGGTGCGGGGTGCCGGGTGCGGGGTGCCGAGTGGCGGGTGCGGGGTGCGGGGTGTGGGCTGCGGGTGCGGGGTGCGGAGTGCGGCTTCGGGGTGTGGGTGCGGGGTGCCGGGTGCGGGTGCGGGGTGCCGAGTGGCGGGTGCGGGTGCGGGGTGCGGGTGCGGGGCGCAAGGCCCGGCGGGCGCAGGAGCGGCGGGTGCGCACGGCCTCCTCGGCGCCCCCGACAGCGGCCTCCCCGAAAGCACGGTCGCCTTAGCCTCCTCCCGGGCTCCCCCGCCCCCGATGCGCGGATCCGGCCCCTTGGGCCCGGGGACACTCACCCTGCCACCGGAGCAGCGGCTCGGGGCTGAGCGCGGCCACCGCGCCCCGGGCGAGGCTCCGCGGCGCCCCCAGCAGCAGCAGCAGCCGCAGCCACAGCATCGCTAACCACTGGGCTCGCCGGCCCGGGGGGTCGCAGGGGCCCCGCACCCCCGGCGCCTCGCGCCCCACGCCTCGGCCGCCGCGGCCCGCTCCGTGGTCCCCGCGCCGCGGGAGGACACTCGGGGCTCCGCGCTGCGGGCGGGGAAGTCGCGGAGGTTTTCCCCGCCCCGCTCCCTGGGGCTCGGACGGGGAGGAGGAGGAGGAGGGGGAGAGGGAGGAGGAGGAGGCCGTGGACCGCCGGCCCGTCCCAGAAATTCCTGCCTTTGGGGTGGGGACGGAGGAGGGGTGAGGCCGTCCCGTGCAGGCTCCTCCTGCTTCCAGCTCCTTCTCTCCTTCCCGGGGGAGGCCGAATAGCGGCTGGGGTGGCGGGGGGGGGAGCAAGTTGAGAATCTCCGGGACAGGAAGTCTGACATCTGGGCTTGCAAACCACCCGGATTCTGGAAAACACTGCGGGTTTGGCAGCAAGCAATTTGGGAGTAAACTGAGCTGCTCCGTGAACCCAGACGCTCTGTGAGTTCTCTGGACCTCCCCTCCTCCGGAGTGCGGACCATGGAGACCCGTGGGGTGCACCCGGGTCCTTCCTCCAAGTACCCCAATGTTCTTCCATTGTTGATCTCCTTTTCTTTTTTCAATGCCATCCCCCACTTTCCATCTCCTTGGATCACCTTCACCCAGCAAAATAGCTGGGTTATCCCACTTCATAGCAGTTGTTCCACTTTACAGCCAAGAAAAGCCATCTCGAAAGGCAAAATTATTTGCTCTAGGCCACTCCTTAAGATAGCAAAAGTTGCTCCCTAAACTAGTTAGTAGGAAAAAATTAGAATGTAGTTTTTCTAGCTGTTGTCTTTCAAATAACCAGCAGAACACTAGGAACATTTAATATTCATGAGAACAAGCTAACATAAGACCTTTCCTAAATAGGACCTTGGCCTTAATCACTAAAACATTAGAGGGAGAAGGGAGCTTAAAGAAAAATAATAATAATAATTAAAAAAAAGGAAGGTGGTGGAATCTTGGGGGACCTTTCTCAGCCTTATTGGCCAAGATCAAATTAACATTTATGAGTAACAGCATCTGCTATAGTCTACATTGCATCTGCCTTCACCAGTTCATACACTGAAGCCCCAAACCTAGTGTGATTGTATTTGGAGAGAGAGCTTTCAGGAGTTAATCACATTTAATGAAATCTTAAGGATGAGGTCCTAGACGGGATCAGTGAGTGGCCTTGGAAGAAGAGGGAGACATCTCTCCACTTGCAGTCGTCAAGGAAAGGCCACATAAGAGCACAGCAAGACCATATGCAAGCCAAGAAGAGAGTCCTCATCAAAGATTGAAACTTTGGACCTTGACCTTCGATTTCCAGCCTCCACAGCTGTGAAAAATAAATTTCTCTTGTTTAAACCACCCAATCTATGATATGTTCTTATGGCAACTCAGCCAGACTAATACATTGTTTTAGCCTGGTTCCCCAGAAAGCAGAACCTGGGATGAGATCGCTGCCAGGAAATGAGATTGAAGGCCAGAGTGAAATAGGGTAGAAGGGAAAGCCATTGCCTTGGCCATTGCAGTAGCAACATGTGTTCAGTCCTGTAGGGCCTCAGAAGACCTTTGAGCTGTCTTTCCTGAGGAAAAGAAGAAAGCGTTTATCTACAGGCTCCTCATTCCTGCTGGCTAAGGTGATCCTAGGATTATTAACTCCTCTGCACATTTCCTTGGCAGTGGTGAGGTTTAAGCATGGTCCCAGGCCTTAGCATCTAAGAGGCCCAGGGGCAGGTAGCAACAGGTGCATGGCACGGCTAGAGGTGAGGTGCTGTCAGATTGCCCCAGAAGGAAACTGGGGGAAGCCTGTGCAGGGCTGGCTACTGCAGAGGCAGCTGGAGTAAGAGGTGAGGCTGAGAGAAGTGAGAGTTTCCAGTGTGTGCACTGAGTCCGCAGTATATCATTAGATGTAGAAGTTAGCATCTCTGCCTGAAAACAGGCAGAAAAGGGATGCCTTTAGCATACTGACTATGGAGATTTTAATCATGAAGCATTTCTCCTGTGGCCGCGGAATTACATTGTGTACTACGGGAATATCTCCAAAGTAGGTGATTCAGGCACGAGTGGGCAGGTATCTACTACCACAGTCAAGTGCAATCCACATGCATAATCTGGAAGCAAAGTGCAACGCTGATGTCAAGTTTGATGAAGCGCAGGGCAGGGAGAGTAAAAGGTTGAGAGATTAAGAGGAGCTAGAGTGATTGTGCAGGGGTAGATGTATTCAGAAAGGCACGGGAAGAGGCTGTGCTGGGATGGGAAGAAGTTGTGGGGAAAAATGCAAAGGTTTGAGTGTGAATCGCTTGTATAAGCAACAGCGAGTAGATGGACCTGGCTGGGGCAAAGGGCAGCTATTGGGGCAAATAAGGTCAGTCACTGGGACATTGAGCCATCTCCCACTGGCTGTGGGATCCAGGTGAGACAGTCACCTGCCCTGGACTTCAGTTGTACCCTCTGTGTAATGAGAAAAGGAGAGAGCCTTCCTTGCCCCAAAACAGAGAACATTCCAAAGTAGCAAAGCTATGAATGTGAGGAGGATAAAAAGGGGAAACAAACCATATTTCATCTAAGAGCAATTAGTGTAATGAAGAGTGGTGATGACAGCTTCCTGGCCTACCGACACCATATTTCTTATTCAACAATTAGAAGACTCAGAAAAGAGCTAGTTTTTCATCTCTTCCTGAAGTATTGTGGTTTTGAGGTGAAAATCTGTGGCAAAGAGCTTTTTAGCCTTGGAGAAAATTATTTCTCCAAGAAATAGAAATAGAAAATTATTCTTTCCCATACTTTGATCTTGTGTGTGTTTTAGATTTATGACACAGGACAATATCATGGTTAACGGGAGTGCTCTGCTACTTACCAGCAGGCTACTTAGCCTCCCTTAGCCTCAGTTTCCTTTTGTGTAAAACATAGGTGGCAATATTTGCTTTATAGGGTTGCTGTACTAAATGGGGTAAGTACATACAATGCCTAGCACAGAGTCTGGCATACCAAGAGTGGTCATTTGTGGGAAGGCCAGTCCTGTTGTATTGATGTCTCCTGACTTCAGTCAGGAATGAGGTGGCTAGAGCTCTGTGCCTTCAGGCCTTTGTACATATCTCCATTGCTCAATGTATCCTTTTGAATGAGAATTAGTTATTTGATCATATCTCTCACTTGAATGTGAGTTCCTTGGGGGACTGACTGTATTTTCCTTCTCTGCGACTCTGCAGGGCGGCACAGTTCCTGGTACTTAGTAAATTGTCAAGAAGTTTCTGCTGAATGAGTGAGTGAGTGAGGGGAGGTATGAATGAGGTTAAAAGGAATATAGTGTTTGGAGTCATTTGAAACTCAAGAAAAATATTAGAACCTGAATTATGTTGAATGAAAACAGTAGAGAAAATTCAGGGATTTAAAACTCACTTAAGGTATGGGTTATGGTGAGGGTCAAAATTAACAAATATTTTTTTTTTTTTTTTTGTGCAGGGAATCAGGGTCTTAGCAAGAAAAAGAGGAGAGGCCCTGAATTATAGTGAAGATTTAATGAAAGAGCTATAAAGGTATGGACAGTGTGAATGGAACCAAAACAGAGTGGTGAAGACCTAGTTTCCAGCAAGTGCTGGAATCTGTTATTCCTACACCAGGGACTAAAAAATCAAGGGCATGGAGTACTCACAGGATCCTTGTGAGAGCTATACCTGTAGACAGGGAACATCCAGCAGCACAGGACAGCAACTACTACCGAACTGAAGCTGTCAGAGAGGGAGGTGAGTGTAAATAGTCTGCTCTATCTTCTCCCCACTCTGATATTTTCTCACCAGACAAACCCAGCCAGAAGTCCGTGGACAAGGGGCCCACTGAAGTCAGCTTCCCAGAGTACAGAGCAAGGTGGAGAACTCTGGACGGTGATTCTGGAGAGCCAAGCAAAAAATTACCCAAAGCTAGCCTCTGTCAATCTTTGTCCTGGTGAAGAGGACAACAAATAATAGGGCATAATGAATCCTTGCCCATGAACACAAACTTTAGATTCTAGGAAAAGAAACAAACAGGTAACCAAACAATTCTAACAGGATACAATGCTTATCGTGATACAAGGATGTATTTGAAATTCGACAAGTACTTAGAAGGTCCACTCATCAAGGCTTGAAGCTCTGAAAAGGCTTCTAAGAAAAAGTGGCATCTAACCTGGCACTTTAAATACCTAGCTGACCTTGAAAGATACAGTGAAGAATATAAAAACGAAAACCACTACTGGGTTTGCAAATATTTGCAAATTGTATATCTGATAGAGAACTTGTATCTACAACATATAAAGAAACTTCAAATTCAATAATAAGAGAACACACAATCCAAATAACAAATAGGCGAAAGATTTGAACATACACTTCACCCAAGAAGATATTCAGATAGAAAAAAAATATATGAAATGATTTTCAAGCTCATTAGGCATTAGGGAAATGCAAATTGAAACCACAATGATATACTGCTATACGCCTATTAGAGTGGTTAAAATTAGAAAGGCTGACCATACTAAGTGTCAGTAAGGATGAGGAGAAACTGGAACTCTTACACGCTGCTCATAGCAATGTAAAATGGTGTGATCACTTTGGGAAACAGTTAAAAAAAAGTTAAAAAAAAAACATATAACTACTTCATTTCCTAGAGCTACCACAACAAGGACCACAACTGAGTGGCTTAGATCAACACGAATTATTCCCTCAGAGTTTTTTATTTTTATGTTTTTAAGATTGATTTTTTTGAGAGTGAGAGAGAGAGGTGTGGAGAGGGCGAGGGAGAGGGAGAGAGAGAACCTCCAGCAGACCCCTCACTTAAGTGAGGAGCCTGATGTGGGCCTGGATCCCATGATCCTGAGATCACTACCTGAGCCAAAATCAAGAGTCAGGCACTCAACTGACTGAGCTGCCCAGACACCCCTCTTTCAGTTTTTTTAGACTAGAAGTCCAAAATCAATGTGTTGACAAGGATGTTTCTTGAGGCTCTGAGGGAGAATCTCTCCCATGCTTCTTTCTGGTGGTTGTTGGTGGTCCTCATCATACTTGGCTTGTAGCTGCATCACTGCAAAATCTACCTCCGTCATCCTATTGCCTTCTTCCCTGTGTATCTCTCTGTGTCTTCATATAGACTTCTTACAAGGACATCAGTCACTGGATTTATAAAATTTTGGAAAATGTAAACCAATCTGTGGTGACAAAAAGCAGAATAGCAGTTGCCTGGAAATGGTAATGGAAATGGGGGGTTAGTGTGAGAGACTTTGCTGAGCTAAAAGAGACTGGGCAAATGTTTTAGTCAGAAAGAATAGAGGCAAGAGTGGACATAAAGTACTTGAGAAAATTTTGTAGCAGAAATATTGGATATTGAAGTGGGAGGTTCTGGAAACACTGAGGCTAAATGGGAAAACTGGGGCTAGGTCCAAAATCATGCTAATAACCTTTATGTTGAAGCCAATAGGAAGCCATTAAGGGGTTTTCCTGTGACCAGCATTATGTGTTATATTTTATTGTTTTTAAAAGATTTTATTTATTTATATGACAGAGAAAGAGAGGGAGAAAGAGAGAGAGAGAGCAAGCACAAGCAGGAGGAGCAGCACAGGGAGAGGGAGAGGGAGAAGCAGGCTCCCCGCTAAGCAGGGAGCCTAATGTGGGCCTCCATCCCAGCACCCTGAGATCATGACCTGAGCCAAAGAGAGATGCTTAACCAAGCCACCCAGGTGCCCCTATGTGTTACATTTTAGAGAGAACGTTTCTGATGTAGAATGGAGAATGGCTTGGACATGAGTGCTTAATAAGGATGAGGAGGCTGTTGCAGGAGTCTGGACAAAGATAGCTCACGATCGGATTCGAAAATGGCAGATTGGGATAAGTGAACACATGTTGCAAGATGTTGAAGTAGAGCAATCATCAATACCAGGTGTACTAGAAAGAAAGAGGAATTGTCAAGAATGATATCCCTTTGTTGGTATGGCCAATCTGGGGGCTCCATGCACTGAGAAACAAGTTGGGGAAGGAGTAGGATTTCAGTTTACAATATGTTGAGAGGCTTATGGGACATCTAAGTGGAGATGTCCAAGGTGCAGTTGCATATATGTGTTGAGCATAAAATTGGCGGTTATCTGTGGTTGATATAAAGCCATGGGAGGGGATGTGACTGTTGTAGATGGAGAGAGAAGAGAAGACCCCTGAAAAGAATCAGAGGGAACAAAAACATTTAAGGGACAGCTACGGAAGCAGACTGAGAAGGACATAGGTGTCTAGAAGCTGAGGAGGAGTCTTTCAAGGAGAGAACTATCAACAGTTTCATATGCTCTGGAGAGATCATAGGATAAAAGGGCAGAAATTTGCACTGGATTTAGGGACAAGGACGTAAGTTATGACCTTAGGGAGAGTGCTCCTAGTAATTGAAGCCACAAGATGCATTAATGGTTGGGGATGACTAGGATCAGAGCCATCAAGTGTAGACAGTTCTTTCAAGCAGTTCATGGTTGTTGGGAGAAGGAAAAATAGCTGCATAGACTGTGAGAACACTATTGGGGATGAGAGCAGGTGCGGTTGTTATTGTTGTCACTAAGTTAGCTTTTAGGTGAGAGACTTGAGCATGTCTGGATGCTGATGGGAAGGATCCAATAGAGATGTGGAAGTTAAAGATACTTGTTACAGAAAAAGTCAGGGTGAGGCCCCTGAGAAGACAGAAGTTTCTAGAGCAAAAAGTAAAAGGATTCACTTTGGAAAGGAAGGCAGTGCCTCCCTTTACAGCAGGAATGAAGGAAATAATGGTTGCAGACACAGGTGAAGTCTGCACCTGGAGAGTAGAAAGTTCTGTCATTTGCTAGGTTCTAGTTTCTCTGTGAAGTAGCAGGGAAATTCATGTATTAGGAATGAGAACAGAGCTGGAGTCAGAGAAAGGAGATGAGCTGAGCTCCTATGTCCACGAGAGAGCTGCTGTGGAAATGTAGCTGGAAATCTGCGCATTGCCAGGGTCCCAGATATGGTCAAGAACCATGAATTTATAGTGGATCACGTATTTTCTTAAGAATGCCCAGCAGCCTAGGCACATACAGGGAGAGGGCGGCCACTGGGTGATGTCACCCAATCAAGATGTTACATACAACGGAGTTGAAGATACTGAAGATATTGACAGGAGAAAGGTTGATGATGGTGGCACATCACACACAGGACTTGGTGTCATGATCACTGATGGGCAAGTGGAGACATGCAGGAGGGAATCTGGGGTCAGATTCTTAGTTTCGGATTCTGGCTTTGTCACTCACTAGTAGTGTGATGGGTCACTTGCATGACCTCTATGTGCCTTAGTTGCCTCATCTGCACAATTAGCATAAAAACAGTACCATCTCACTGGCTTCTTGAAATTACTTGAGTTAATACCCACAAAGTGCTTAGAAAAATGACTGAGACATAGTAAATGCTCAGCAAAGTGGGTTTTATTATTATTATTACTTAAAGCAAATAAAAGATATTTTGGGGCAAACAAAGAATGAGTACGAATTTGGTTTCTTGCTGGGTAGAGAGAAAAGCCATATTCTTGTCCTTCTTTCTTTTTAGTAGCTGTCCTTTATGGGGTGTTTGCTGTGTGCCAGACTTTGCTCCAGGTGTAGTAGTTAAAATGTCACACTGCCTGGGTGAGAATCTTCTCTTTGACTATGCCAAGTCGTTGCACTTTACCCAGCCTCCGTTTCCTTTCTGTAAAATGGAGTAATAAGAGTGTCCACTCCATAACATAATACATGGGAAGAACTCATAACCTGGCAAATAGTGAATCCTCATGAAATGTAACTACAATTATTAGATAATACCCACAACAGTTACATAATGAGGTAGATATTATTGCAGTCACTATATAAGGATGAGGACACTGAAAGAGTTTAAGTGACTTATTGTTACAGCCCTACCCTGAGCTACACATTAACTTCAGGTGATAAGCTATTTCATAAGAGGTAACTGTACTGTAGATAAAAGGGTATGTTGGTTTATATAAGACAGAAGTTTTCTAACCTATTTAATATCTATTTTTTAGGAGACTCCCCCAGCTATTTATTAAAGTCTTCTGAATGTGTTCAAAATATCACTTTATGTTGTGATTCAGCAACACCATGGTATTTTAACTAATAATACACACAGTGGTTGGAGTACTAAGGGGAGAAAACAAGTGAAAATTCACTGGGCTAAGGGCCAGTTTCAGGGTGAGTCAATGAATTAGTTTTTTGCCTTAATCCAGGCAGCAATTTATATCAATTTAATCCAATTAACGGCTTTCCAGTGTGTGGTATTTAGCCAGAAAGAAAGTTCCAGTCACGTGGAAGTTTCAGCTGAATCTCGGTCTCGGTTGGTCTGCACAGGGTGTCTGAAACCTGCCCTGTCAGTACAGAGCCTAGTTTGTGCCATGCTCATGCTTTCCTCTACCCTCCGAGTGTAATCTTGTAGAGGATGTGCAGAGGAAGCAGGCAAAAGGGCACACATCCGTTGACAAAGGAGGAGAACCCTCCGGAGAGAATGTTCACTGAAGAGCTTTCTCAAGGCCTGTATCTCTGGTGGCCACCCTGTGAGCTCGCTCTTAGAACTTAAATGGAAAGGCTGAGGAGTGATCAATATTTGTTTGACATCTATTAATCATTTTCTGGTAATTTAGATATTCTATTCCATTTAATTTTCTGCAATTATATGTTTATAATTTCTGTATATGAGATACCTTTTGTAATCACGAACGCTCCTTTTAAACAAGAACAATAACAAAATAGAGGGGTTGCTGCGCCTTTTAATTTCATCTAAAGACTCCCCAGAAAAATTCAGCCAGAATCCTTGAGTGTGTTCTCATCTTGAAGGAGTAGATAGGGGAGAAGGAGGCAGAGAGAGAGAGCAAGGTAGGACCGATGGGTTGAAAGTCTTTCTTCCATTATTTCTTAGCTGTGTTACTTTGGTCAAGTTGCATAAATTTGCTAAGGTTTGTGTCTGTGTGTGGGACAATAAACACCTACCTTACAGGATTATTGTAAGATGACAAATAATGTAAGCCAAATGCCAGGCACAACTGGGCCTCCAGAAATACAACCACAGGCATTGTGAGGTAGGGAAAATGATCCTAATGGATCAGGGGCAAAGAAGTTTCTGGTATGTTCATACTTATCATGTACACTCATAGGGTTGGAGATTGTCAGGTTTTATTTTTTATTTTATTATTTTTTTAAGAGAGAGAGAGACTATGATGGGGAGACAGAGGGAGAGAGACTCTTAAGTAGGCTCCGCACTCAGCACAGAGTCTGATGTCGGACTCGATCTCATGACCCTGAGATCATGACCTGAGTCAAAATCAAGAGTTGGATGCTTAACCAACTGAGCCACCCAGGTGCCCAACCATCAGGTTTTATTTCTAAGCCAATTTAAAATGCTATACCCCAGGGTAGAAAAGATAATATAGTTGAGATTAGACAGGAGATATCATGGAGCTATGAAAAGAAACCTGTAGACAGAGATCTTCACCTACCCTTCTTAGGTTAACTGGTTAAATATTAGACTTCAGGGCAGCTTTCTAAAAAGAAAGACTGCAAAGCTCAATGAATAGAGAGTGTTAGGATATTGGTAAGCCTGTTTGATATTGCTGGTTCTCCTGGGAGTCTTTCAAGGCGTGCTACTTGGCTTTTACTGTTTATCTAGGTTGAAACAGGAATCATAGTGTCCTTAAATATATGAATTTCTATAAAGGTGGAAGGTATGGATGGCTAAATGACCAGGAATCCATGAACATAAGTTAATTTTTCTGCATTATGTTTATAAATCAATCTATAGTTTTGTTCCAACATAATGACTTTATTGGCATTTTGTTACTGGAAAAAAGCAATTTATTAGTCCAAGGCCAGAAACCTAACTAGGACTGAGGGGTTAAATAATATTTTATTTATCTATTTTAAAGACTTTATTTATGTATTCATGATAATACACAGAGAGGAGAGAGAGGGAGAGTCAGAGATGCAGGCAGAGGGAGAAGCAGTCTCCATGAAGGGAGCCTGACATGGGACTCGATCCCGGGACTCCAGGATCACTCCCTGGGCCGAAGGCGGTGCTAAACCGCTGAGCCACCTGGGCTGCCCTAAATAATATTTTAAATACATTTCCTTGTGAATGCAGTTACAAAATTATAAAAGGCTTTTGGTGTGCTTTTATTGAGATAAAATAGAAAAACAAAAAACTGCACAAATATAAAATGTACAATTTGAGAATTTTTGACATATGTATATACCAATGAAACCATTATTTTAATCAAGGTAGTGAACATATCATCCCTACAAATTTCACCGTGATCCTTGGTAAGCCCTTTTTGCCATTCCTCTTCATCTCAGGCCCCAGTCTGCTATTGATCTGCTTTCTGCTTTCTAGATTAGTTTGCAATTTCCAGAATTTTATATAAATTAAATCATACAGCATTTACTGCTTTTTTGTCTGGCTTCTTTCACTTAGAATAATTATTTCAAAATACAGCTGTATTGTTGCATGCATTAATAGTTCATTTAAAAAATTGCTGAGTAATATTCCATTGCATGGCTATACGCAATCTGTTTATCCATTTACCTGTTGATAGATATTTGGGTTGTTTCCAATTTCATGCTATTATAAATAAAGTTGCTATGAACGTTTGTGTAGAGATCCTCCTGTGGGCGTATCTTTTAATTTTTTTTGGTTAAATACCCATAATTAAAACAACTGGATGATATTGTCATTATATGTTTAACTTTTGAAGAAACTACGAAATTGTTTTCAAGTGGTTGTAACATTTTACATTCCCACCAGTAGTAGGTGAGAGTTTCAGTTTTTCCATATCTTGTTATGGGTTGAATTGTGTTCTTCCCCAAAGATCTTGAAGTTCTAACCCTCAGAACTTGTGAACGTGACCTTATTTGGAAATAAGGTCTTTGCAGACAGTCAAGTTAAGATGAAGCTATTATGACTAGTGTCCTTATGAAAAGTGGAGGGACACAGAGACAGACACACTCACAGGGAAAACAGCATATGAAGAAGAAGGTAGAGACTGAGGTGATGCATCTACAAGCCAAAGAGTGCCAAAGATTGCCCGCAAACCACCACAACCAGGAGAGAGGCATGGGATAGATGGTCCCTTATAGCCTCAGAAGGAGCTAACCAACTCTTCCAACATTGATTTTAGCCTTCACAGCTAAATTACTATTTAGCTATTACTATACTATTAATAATACTATTACTATTAAATTACTATTGTTTAAGCCTCCTAATTTGTGGTACTTTGTTCTGTTTTCCTTTCCCTAGGAAGCTAATATCCCGGCCAACACTTGGTATGGTCAGTCTTCTCAACTTTAGCCATTCTAACAGAGTATAGTAGTATTTCATTGTTGTTTAAATTTGCATTTCTTTCTTATACAGCATGGTGGCTGTAGCTGATAAATATATGTATCATATGCTTGAAATTTGCTAAGAGTAGATCTTAAACGTTCTTGTCAAAGGAAAAAGTGAAAAGAAAAAATGTAACTGTGAGGTGATGATTATGTTAATTAATTTGGTTATGCTAGTCCTTTCACAATATACACGTATATCAAAACATCATGGGTGGCCCAGCAGTTTAGCGCCACCTTCAGCCCAAGGCCTGATCCTGGAGACCTGGGATCCAGTCCCCTGTCGGGCTCCCTGCATGGAGCCTGCTTCTCCCTCTGCCTGTGTCTCTGCCTCCGTGTCTGTCACAAATAAATAAATAGAATCTTTAAAAACAACAACAAAAAACACCATGTTGTGCTCTTTAAATAGATAAAATTTTCTCAATTATACTTCAACAAAAAAATAAGTAAATTTACTTTCCTGTAATAACTGAATGATGTTGAAAATTTTCTCATGTATGTGTATCCAGTATCCATATATCTTCTTTGGTGAAGTATCTGTTTAAATCTTTTGTCCATTTAAAAAAATTGATGTGTTATTATAACTGAGTTTTGAGAGTTCTTTATATATTCTGGACACAAATTTCTTATCAGATATATTATTTGCAAATTTACTCTCCCAGTGTGTAGCTCATTTTTTCCCCCTTCCCTTAATATTGTCTTTTGAAGAGCAGATGCTTTGGATTTTGATGAAGTCTACTTTATCAATTTGTTCTTTTTATGGATCATGCTTTTTTTTTTTTTTTTTTAAAAAGATTTTATTTATTTACTCATGAGAGACACACACACACACACAGAGGCAGAGACATAGGCAGAGGGAGAAGCAGAGTAGCAGGCTCCATGTAGGGAGCCCGACCTGGGACTCGCCCCGGGACTCCAGGATCACGCCTTCGGCTGAAAGCAGACACTAAACTGCTGAGCCACCCAGGGATCCCCTGGATCATGCTTTTGAAATCTAGAAATCTTTGTCTAACTCAGGGTCACAATGATATTCTATGTTTTCTTCTAAGGTAGATTTTAAGATTTTGCTTTCAGGTCTGTGGTTCATTTTGTGTAAATATTTGTTTATACTGTAAGGTTTATTTTTCTATGCATGAATATTCAATCTTTCCAGCACATTTATTGAACAGACTATCCTTTCTCCACTAAATTGCCTTTTCACCTTGATCAAAAATGAGTTGTCTATATATGTCAATTTCTAGACTTTTTTGTTCCATTTATTAATTGTTTTTATTTGTACTAGTACTTCCACATTGCAATTATGGTAGTGTTATAGATATTGGTATCAGGTAGTATTAACCCTCCAATTTTGTTCTTTTTCTTTATTTTTTTAAGATTTTTTATTTATTCATGAGAGACACATAAAGAGAGGCAGAGACATAGGCAGAGGGAGAAGCAGGCTCCCTGCAGGGAGCCTAGTGTGGGACTCGATCCCAGGACCTCCGGGTCATGACCTGAGTCAAAGGCAGTCGCTCAACCACTGAGCCACCCAAGTGCTGCTTGTTCTTTTTCAAAGTTATTTTGGCATTCTAGGTCTTTTGCATTCTCATTTGTATTTTGAAAATAGTTTGTTAGCTTCTACAAAAATCCTGCTGGGATTTGAATTGAAATTGGATTCAATCTGTAAATCAATTTGGGAGAAAAGTCATCATAACATTGTTGAGTCGGGATGCCTGAATGGCTCAGTGGTTGAGCGTCTGCCTTTGGCTCAGGGCGAGATCCTGGGGCCCTGGGATCGAGTCCCACATTGGGGTCTCCACAGGGAGCCTGTGTCTCCCTCTGCCTGTACCTCTGCCTCACTTTCTGTGTCTCTTGTGAATAAATAAATGAAATCTTAAAAAAAAACAATATTGAGTCTTCTGATCCGTGAATTACCAATATGTATTCATTTATTTAAAACTTTAATTTTTCTCAATATTTTGTGGTTTTTAATGTATAGTTCTTTTACATCTTTCATCAGATTTATCTCTAAGTGTTTCATATTTTTGATGCTATTGTAAATAGCATTTAAAATTATTTTTCAGTCTGTAATTTTTTGCCAGTTTGTGGAAATACAATTCATTTTTGTATATATTGATCTTGTATCCTGCAACCTTGCTAAATTCATTTATTCTACTAGCTTTTCATAGGTTCCATAGATTTTTCTGCATAGTGAATAAAGACAGTTTTACTTCTTCCTTTCTAATCTGAATGCCTTTTATTTTATATCTTAGCTGATTGTACTAGTTTGAATCTCCAGTACTAGAGGTTTGGTTGAATAGAAATAGTATGAGTGGAAAGCATCCAGCCTTATGCCATTAAGTATGATCTTAACTATAGGGTATTCATAGATGTCTTTTATCAGCTTCAGGAGGATCTCTTCTATTTTTAATTTGGTGAGAGGTTTTATTAGAAATGGATGTTGCATTTGGTCAAATACTTTTTCTGTATATATGAGATGATCATGATTTTCTTTTAGTTTGTTTATATGGTGGATTATTTCATTGATTTTTGTATATTAAATGAACTCTGCATTACTGGACTAAACCCCATTTAGCTATGATATATTTTCCTTTTATGTATTGGATTTGACTTGCTAGTGTTTTGTTTAAAATTTTTTCTGTGTTCATGAGGGATATCGGCTTTAGTTTTCTTGTAATGTCTTTTCTTTTGATATTAGCTTAATGCTGGCTGCAAAGAATGTATTGGGAAGTATTCCCTTTTCTTCAATTTTCTGGGAGCATTTGTGTAGAATTGGTAGGCGATTTCTTCATTAAGCATTTGATGGAATTTATCTTTGAAGCCATCTGGTCCTCGGCTTTTCTTTGTGGGAAGGTTTTTTTGTTTTGTTTTGTGTTTAGAGAGAGCGAGCGAGTGAGGGGATTGCCGACAGAAAGGGGGAGAGAGAATCTCAAACAGGCTCCAGGTTCAGTGTGGAGCCCAAAGTGGGGCTTGATCTCATGACTCTCAGATCAAGAGCTTATCTGAAATCAAGAGTCGGTTGTTGAACAAACTGAGCCACCCAGGCACCCCTCATTGTGGGAAGGTTTTTAATTACGCTTTCAATTTCTTTCACATATAAGGAAACTCAGATTATCTATTTTTTCAAACAATTTTTTTTTGTCTTTTAAGGAATTTGTTCATTTCATATAGGTTTTCAAATTTATAGGCATAAAGTTGTTCATAACATTCCCTTATTTATCCATTTAGTGTCTGTAGAACCTAGATATTACCTATCTCATTCCTGCTACTGATAATTTGTGTTTTCTATTTTTCTTTTTCCAATATCTCTAAAGGTTTACCAATTTTATTTATCTTAAAGAAACTTTGGGTGTCATTGATTTTCTCTTTTGTTTTTCTGTATTCTATATCATTGATTTCCACTTTGATATTCATTATTTCTTTTCTTCTGCTTTTTTTCCCTCTTCTTTTTCTGGTTAAAGTAGAAGCTGAGGTCATTGATTTGTGATTTTTTTTTCCTAACATAGTCATTTATTGCTACAAATTTACCCCATGTACTGTTTTTAGTGACATCCTACATATTCTGATATATTGTGCTTTTGTTCAGTTTAAAATACTTTCTGATTTTCGTTTTGAGTTCTTCTTTGACCCATGGGTTACTTAGAAGTGTGTCATTTGGTTTCCAAATATTTGCGGATTGACCAGATATCTTTTTGCTATTGATTTCTAATAAAATTCCATTGTGGTCAAAGAACATACTTTGTGTGACTTGAGGTTTTCTAAATGTATTGAGATTTGTTTTATGGCCTAGAGTATGGTCTATTTTGCTAAATACTTCATGTGTACTTAAAAAAATAATAGCTTCGGCTGTTGTTGGGTAGAATGTTCTACAACTGTGAATTAGATAAGTTGGGGCTATGTAGGACTCACTTTGTCTCTTGTGTCTCAGGGATCACTGTCCTTTAATGCCTGATGTCTAGTGTCTTGAAAACCATTGTTTTATATATTTTGTTTATTTTTGTTGTTGTTACATGTGGGGGAGTAAATCTGGTTTCTGTTGCTTCATCTTTTTCGGAAGCAGAAATCTCATCCATTTTTTAGGGATTTTTTAAAAGCAAATCTAAATTTGACCTCCAAACTCGCTTTTGATGAGTAAAAGGAGGAAGCAGGAAATAAAGATTAGCATGAGGAACTCTAGAAATCTGTGCTATAAAATTTTTTTCAATGGTTTATGACTCTGTTTGGTTTCCCCCAAGGAGTGTTTGTGGTATGTATGTGTGTGTGTAAGTGTGTGCAGTGTTGGTACATGAATGCATTTCATATTTATCTAGAGCACACTTCAGAACCAATGAATAAACTTCAAAAACAAATCAAATCTGAGCAGCCAAATCAGACATAAAATCTTAAAAGCATGTTACTGAAGTTTCTGGGCTAAAATGTTTTAGTTGAGGAGAACACTTTAGACCCACACTCTTATACATGATTCTAACACTGGGAATATCAGGTTTTGATCCAATTTCACAGAAAAGATATTTGAAGGACAAGAAGCTACACTAGGCATTCTTACTGAGAAGCTTGGTTAATGGTCTCTGCACTCCACCAGCTGTCCCTCTCCAGGCAAGGGCACACCTGTGTCCAAAGCCTCCTATTAATTTCTGGGAATATGAGGAAAACAATGACCAGGTCTTTCCTTCACAACATGCTTTTCCTAGGCTCCATGAAGATCAGTGTTTTCCATTGACACTATCTTTCCTCACACCATACAGTAGAAAATACCATCAATAGTCTTGTGACTTTTTTTTATGGAAATCACGTTCTAGCCCTATTCTAGTTGTCTTCTATCTGTAGATATCCAAATCTTCCTGAATCACTCATTTCAAGATAGTCTCTTGGATTATCTTTACAAGGGGTTGATTATCTCCATTTGTGCTGATTTTTACTGGTTTCATTTCCAGAATAATTTAATTTTCAGCTCTGGGGATGGCACACTTCCTCTCTGTGGGCTGGATAAAGTTATGCCATGCGTAAACCCGATCACCAAGACTTTGTGCACCATCCTGCTCCCTCCAGTGTGATTAAATACTCTGCCTCCTGGATTTTCCCTGGTCCTTTGCCTTTAATTGTATTCCCTGAGGTAATTGTGTGACTCACCCATGTGAGCTGCAGAAAACCTGTGTGTCTCTTTTTACTAAATCTTTCTGTGTTTTGACTTGCACTTTCTATTCAGGCAAATTCCTGTTTGTTAGTAAAAGCAATTATTTTCAAGAAAGGCTAGGCCCAAAACTGAACTGGTCTTGGCTTGTTAGCTCAAGTTTCTTAAAAAACAAAATCTGAAATCTGTCGCTTGTGTTTGTTATTTGTCATAAATTGTTGTGGCCTTATTATTTCCATTAGTCGTCTTAATTTTGCCTGTAGGTCCTCGTGACCTACACCATTCTTCTACTCCTTTCCTTGTTTTCCCATCACCTTCCTATTTCTAAGAAAAGCCTGTAATTTGTTTTGTGGCCTGTCCCTCTGGGAGGAGGGACTAGGGAAAGGACTAAGATACATTACTGTGAAATTATTCTTAGAGCTGAGCAATGACCTCTAAGGGCCACAAATATTAATTTGAGAAGTGTTGCTTTAAGTGATTTTTCATTCATTTATATCCATATGAAATATGGATATATTGATATAATATTTGCATCCCAAACCTGAGTGAATAAATCTTTTTAACATTTTTTAGTATTATTATTTTAGATGGGAGAAGGGCAGAGGAAGAGGGAGAGAGAGAGAATCTTAAGCAGGCTCCATGCCCAGTGCAGAGTCTGTCACAGGGCTCGATTTCACAACTGTGAGATCATGACCTGAAATCAAGAGTCAGATGCTTAATAACCAACTGAGCCACTCAGGCACCCCCACATCTTTTTAACATTTAGACTTAAATTTTGTTGGCTGCCTTCCTCACTATGATACCCTGAAGGCTTCAGGGACCCCTTCTGAAGTTTATTTATTTATTTATTTATTTTTTAACTTTTATTTATTTATTTATTTATGATAGTCACAGAGAGAGAGAGAGAGAGAGAGAGAGAGAGAGAGAGGCAGAGACGCAGGCGGAGGAAGAAGCAGGCTCCATGCACCGGGAGCCCGATGTGGGATTCGATCCTGGGTCTCCAGGATCGCGCCCCGGGCCAAAGGCAGGCGCCAAACCGCTGGGTCACCCAGGGATCCCTCCTTCTGAAGTTTAAAGTCACCTCTGGTGTCCGGAAATCCGTGGGGGTGCCTTCCATGCCCTATGGCAACTTCTTGGTACTTCGTCTCCATGGCACCACACCCAGGCCCAGAACACTGCTCCATATTCCACCACCTAAGCTGACTGAGCACTTGCCTCCAGGCCCAATCTCCCATCACCCACTATGTTCCTGGCTGCTGCCTGTCTCTAGGTCTCGGTTCAACCTGCAGCCCTGGCAGGTATCTACTCCATTGCTGCCACTCACCTCCACTCGACAGCCTGATGTTCTGCTCTCTGGGCCAATAGAGCCCATCTTCCTTTAGTCATTTGCAAGCAATTCCTCTCTTGTGTGTTCCACTCTTTCCAAAGGGGCCCCACAATAGAGTTGCCTCGGCCCCAGGAATTCACAGGTCAGACTTCAGTTTATATGGACTTCTTTTAAGGACTCGTTTAAGAAGCTGTTACCACATTTACCCAGAAACAATATTCTTGTCTTACACTTCAACCCTTATTCTGAGCTAATTCATTGTATCAGAGACCCTTCTATGCTATTCTTTTCATGCACTTCATGGTTCTCCCTTAAAATTTGTCTTCAGTGTTCTGATCTTACGTAGACCCCAGCCTAGGATACTCTGCTTTTTCCAAGAGGGTGATTATTGAAGGAACTCAGTTAATGAAAAAGAATTAAAATTTACTGAACATTTATTAAGCAAATATGTCAAATTCTTTAATATGTTATTTCATTTAATTCTCATTTTCCTCAGGAAAATATGAGGAATATATGCAATAATGATTCAACACAGAAACAGTTGAGGACAGGAGTGTCTATCAGATTGTTAGCTCTTCCCTGTGAACTTCTCAGCAGTTGAAGTTAAGACACATATATTCACATCCTGTTAAATCTGAGCCTAAATCTGAGCCTAGGATATTAAATGGAAGCTTTGTGTGCGAAGAAACTATAAAAATGATAATGTGTGCTTTCCTGTGTCCATCTGGAACTGAAGCCATTTTCAGATTTTGGAATGAAACAGAATTATATTGAAGCATGAATTCATTATCTTTTATTTTTTTTAAAGATTTTATTTATTTATTCATGAGAGACACACACAGAGAGAGGTAGAGACACAGGCAGAGAGAGAAGCAGGCTCCATGCAGGGAGCCCAATGCAGGACTCGATCCCAGGACCCCATGATCACTCCCTGGGCTGAAGGCAGGCGCCAAACCGCTGAGCCACTCCAGGAATCCTTGAATTAGTTATCTTTTAAAATGAATAGTAGTTTTGATTAAATCAAACAGTGAGTGAACATGATCAAAAAAGGTTCGGAGAAAAACATTGTACATTTTCTTTTTTGCCTCTATGACAAATTCATGTTTTATTTTGCTCAGTGTTTTTAAACTTTTATATCGTTTTCTTCTCCAATCCTATCTTCTCAGTAAAAAAGTTTCTAAAAACTGACACATTTCCTGAAATCAATGACATAGACATTTAATACACTGAAACTATGCAAAATACATGTAACAGCTACTCTACTTATCTTAATTTTCATGATCCCAGGGCAGGGTTTATGCTATTTATGATCTCTGTGACCCAGTTTTCTCATCTGTAAAATAGGAGGTACTAATAATACCATACCATCTGGATAAGTTAGCATATATAAAGCACTTGGAACAGTAGATGTTACCAATTTTTATTAGCAATGCAAGCTATTAAATGATAGTAAGACACATCTATTAAAATAAGAAACAATAGATACATCTATTGTATATAGTATAGTATATCTATATAGTAATAGATATAAATAAATAATAATAGGTACAAATAAATCTAGTAGCATCTACCTATTAAAATAAGAAAGAAATATGTATGTGTATTTATAAATGTACTATATATATAGCTACATATAGTAAAATATGCAAACAAAAAATTGTTCAACAGGAAGATTTTTTAATAACATACACATACACACACACTTATATTAGGTGTAGCAAAGCAACCTGGATGAAAAAAATTAACTTAGTGACTTTCTCCCCAATTATTGACAAACAATGGAGTTTCATGATGCATCATCTTTCGATGTCGACCTGAAATAGGATTGGGTGCTATGCAACAACCATGAATGTAAATACATTTCAGGCTGAAAAAACAAAACAATTTGAGCAGTAAGTTTCCTTATAAAACATACACCTAGAAATTGTGAAGGCCAGATTGAAATTTCCAACTGAACTTGAGCCTCCATGAGATTTGTAAAGTCTTGAAGTTGTTAATGACACCGAAGAGCAGGTTTGGGTCAAACCTGTGCCTTTCAGTACCCAGTGCCTCTCCCAGGGCCTACCCCCAGGACAGGTTTACAGAATGAAAACCCCTGAGATACTTGTGTTGCTCTCTCTTTGCTGGTTGTGCAGCCAAATGGGAGAGAACAGAGGATGAAGTTTTGATTCATATTTGGATATCTCCAAGGCATGGGGAAGCAGCATTTAACCCTGCTGTGATCCATGAACCAAAGAAATTAATGCCTTGGCCCAAGCTTTAGGACTATGTGGTTGCTGCCCAACCACTGGCTGCAGAAGTCTCTTTCAGAACTTCGCTCGTTTAGTACTAGAGTATCCAAGCCCCACTGACTTTTTTTTTTTTTAAGATTTTATTTATTTATTCATGAAAGACACACAGAGAGAGGCAGAATCATAGGCAGAAGAAGCAGGTTTCCCATGAGGAGCCCAACGTGGGACTTGATCCCAAGACCCGTGATCAAGACCTGATCCAAAGGCAGATGCTCAACCACTGAGCCACCCAAATGCCCCCCACAACAGACCTTTAAAAGAGCCACTGTGAAGTCTCAAACTTAACTTGCCTTGCTTTTTAGTTGTGTTGACTTGAGTCTGCTGCAGAGTAATAAAATTTAACAGAAGGGAGAATGTTTATCACACTTCGTTCAGTACCTATTTCTCATTCCCTCTGCATAAGGATTTTTTTTCCCACTTAGATTTCCATAAAACGAAGATGACACAAAATTGTTATGACTCATTAAGATTTAAATAAATTTACTCTTTTGAGAGGTCAGCGTTCTCCTATAGTTAAAGACTGTTATTGGTAGGATAGCTTCTCCAGTACTGGAAGTACCTGAAGGACTGCAGAGAGGTGAAGGAGAGAGCAAATCAGAAGACCCTGGGTTGCTTTGAGCGCTGCCCTTTGCCATTTGGAGGGTTTCACAGGGTGTTTCAGGGCATGATTGTTTCTGATGTTGAAGAGTCTTAAAGGGGAAACCTGAACCAGATTAAAACACGTGACTTCTCAGCCGAAACCCCCACGGAGCTAGGTCTTCCCACTAGGAAACCCCACAGGCGGCCTGAGTCAAGGGAATAGCAGGCTCAGAAGAATGAGTAGATTTAAAATGAACAGCCAATCACCCCCACTCCCATATATCTCATTCTCAGCATCGACCATACATAGTTGCTGCCCCAAAGACTTTTTCTTCCCACTTTCCAAACTTTCCAACCTTTCCTGGCTCTCCCCCAAGCCCAGCCAGGTAAACTTTTGTTTCTTTACTCTTCCTCCCCTGGTTTAGTTAGTGCCTAACTATTCAGAGCAACTTAGCCTTGCATTCTTCTTTTAAAACTTCTGTCTTATTACCCAGATCCAGTAGGCACTCTGACTTGGGCACAGGAGTTGCTGTGGTCCCCCAGTCTCCAGGGAGTTGGGTGGAAGATGGGGCTTTATGATTAAGGGAACTGTGTGAGTTGGTGCTGGGTCGACTACTGGCTTAGACCTAGAGCACAGATGGGGACAAGTGGTTCTGGGATGTGCATACCCCAATATCATATATTCATTTGTTTACTATCTTCTCCCCCACTAGAGAGCATAAGAACAGCTTATTTGGTTCATTTCTGTATCCCTAATCATAAGAACAATGTCTGGCCTTTACTATGCACTCAGTAATATTGACTGAAGGAATTTATTGGGCATCTACTATGTAATAGTTGCTGAAAGAGACAGGCACTGCCACCATGTTGCAGATGGAAAAACTAAGGCGAAAAGTGATTCTCGCAATGCTATTAAAAATGGGAACAGTTTCTGAATCTCCAGATATCCAGCTTTCTTCTACAAAAAACAGTTTGTTTCAGAGTATAAATACTCTTGACTTACCCTGCCCTTTTGCAAAGAAAGAAAAGGACTTCTTCTCAGCTGGCTCCTTTTGTAAGAAGTGGTTTCTCTCTGCTTAATTTTGGAAAATGAGCATGGCACCATAGAATTTACCAAATGCATGTCCAGAAAAGTAGCGCTGTCCAACTGTATTGGTTGGCTAGGGCTGTCATAACAAAATATCAGATGGAGGGCTCGAGCAATGGAAATGTATTTTCTTACAATTTTGGAGGCCAGAAGGCCCAGATTAAGGTGCTAGCAGGGCTGCTTGCTTCCAAGGCCTTTCTCTTTGGTTTGTAGATGGCTTTCCACTCTCTATGGCATCCCATGGTTGTCCCTTTGTGCACATCTGTGTTCTAATCCCCTCTTCGTATAAGGACACCAATCATATTGGACTAAGACCCAACCTAATGATCTCATTTTAATTTAATTACCTTTTAAAAGACCTTATCTCCTAATTCAATCATATTCTGAGGTACTGAGGGGTTAGAACTCCAGTATGCAAGTAGAATAAGACCATAATTCAGCCCATAACACTAATCCTGATTTTACAATGTCCCAGCCTCTTTTAAAAAAACTTGTGATGTGGGTATTGTAACCATGCAGCAAACTGCAGCCTGTTCCTTTCTGTCTCCTGCCTTTGGTGGCTACCTCCTTCTGTTCTTCCCTTTGGCCCCAGAATGGGACCAGCGGGGTGGTCAGAGCAGGTCACACAGGGACCCGGAAACCCAAGAAGAGGGTTTTGTACCTAGTAGATGAAAGGAATTATCATCCATCTAAGGTTTATTGTTTAAATTACCATGTTTATTTATGTCAACACAAAATACAGTAAGACAACTTACAAAAAAAACCCCATTTATCTTCATGTAATATAACTCTTCAGTGAACAGAAGTAGTACCGTTAATGTTTTGGCCTTTTCAAGGTCCAGCCTTGGGTCAAAACAGTATTCAGAGAAATAGCAGATTCTTTTCTACCTTCCCCCAATATACACACAAAGGAAACTCATATTTTCTAGAATCTCATTCTAGTAATAATAATAAAAAAATCACATGTAGAGGTGAATACTACTGTTGTGTCACCACTATTGCAACTTCCTTGTTGCTATAGATGTTCCCCAGACCCTGGGCTTCAGTCAGGAGCACAGGGGGTACATCTGCCCTTCAGGTATCCAAGGTGATTGTTTAGTAATTCTTTTAGGATAGCTGTGTATTCCCCAAGTGTCTGATTTACCTGAGCTGTTTAGAAACCAGAAAAGAAATGTCTCCAAGCAATCAAATCTATACAGATCTGTTCAGTAGAATTGAAGAAACTTATCATAGGTTCTGTGCCAACTCAGTGGATACATTTGAAGCCTCCATTACATAATGAACTATTCACCCAGTGAAAGGTTTCCCATGACAATTTACTCAAAGGTGATGAACACTGCACAAAAGTACAAGACCTCACCTCTGCTCCAGTAGTTTAAATGCTATTTTAGTCTCACGACATTTTCAAACAAATGATAGTTATCACTTAACGAACCAAATCTTTCATTTCATGTAGAAAAAAGAGTCAGTCTCATACTGTGGAGAGAAGAAATAGCTCTGGAGCTGGAATATCTGGATTCTGGACCAGTTCTTCTACTCAGTCTCTGAGGCTTAGCTTCCTTATGAACATCAAATAAATGGTAGCACTCTGTGAAGCAGTACTAATAAGAAATAATATTCTACAGAGTCCATCTCTTCAATCAATCTATGGATCCTTAATTATCCGCATGTATTTTGCGAGTAAAATCTTACTCTTTAAAGATACAATGCATAGTCACCATATGCAGCTGAAATGTGCAAGTGAAGTTACATAAACGGAAACGAATATGAATAGAAAGCCTATTTTTCATGAGATACTGTACTCTTGCTGTGTTTGCTTTAAAGCCATTTAAAATGTTATTCTGTTTAACCCATGTTCCTTTTGCATTATTGGAGCTCTTTTTGATTAAACTATCTAACCACTTAAAGTAATTTTTAATAAGAAATTAAAACTTTCAAAAAAAAAGAAATTAAAACTTTCATATGACATTTCCAGGGTTTAGATGGTTATGAAGCTAAGTAAAATGGATTGAGAAATATGGGAGCAGTATGGTTTGGAAACTCAGGGTAAGGAGGGAAACTGAGTATGGAAATTTCTTCTTCAGGTAATTAAAAATAATCTAGACTAGGTATTTTTGTTTTTACCGGTAACTTTCTAATTTATTTTTAACTTTATAATGTATAAATTACTTATTCTTTTTATAAAATACTTGTTTGTGTTCCCGACTTTAGGTACATGCAAATCCACAGAAATTATTAACATTTACTATGTTTGGGACGTCTTTAGAAGACTTCTATCCTCACAGTTGAAATAAAAGTCAGTATCTCATTTTTCATAGATTTTTAAAAGAATCCTCCTTTAGGAAAGGGCAGATTTACTAAAAGTTTAGAATTAATTCAGGAGTGTGATTATTTAATATGAGCATATGGACTTTGTGACTTTGCTGAGACAAAGACTTCAGGTAGCTATATTCCTGCAACAAATGAGATTCTAATTTCAAACATTTTTCAAATGCAAATCAGGCCCCCATGTGTCATTTTGATGATTTTTTGAGGCATTAATGCAACAGAGTTAGTATTCCTCAATGATCCCCAAAGTCACCCCTTTGCTAAGGATATTTCTCTTCCTGATTATTTTGAACCTGCCAACACAGTCTCTAACCTTCATACAGACAATGACTGATCTCCAAATGACCTATTATTATCTTAAAGCAACATCGTTTTGGAGCAACAAAAAAAGAAAAATTAAATAGTGCATTAACATTTCATATCAGTGAAGCAGACTTTTTCATGCATGAAGTAGTTCTATCCATCTGTGGAAAGGTCCATCTTTTGTTTTTCCCTGTGTTTATAGGTTACATTTTTAAAGGTACTGGTGGAGCCTCTGTATAGTGGATTGGTTCCCTAAAAAAAAAAAAAAAAAGAAAGAAAGAAAGATTCAAATGAAAGTAGATATCTATTATTACACGGTTTTAATATATTTAAATCATTTCATTGTACATTACAAACTAAAGAAGAGAGTCAGGCTCAAGCTTGGAAGCCATTTGAATAATTTTGGTTAATGTCATATATCATACTCTTAGCATTTTAAAATTTACACATCTTCATTTAATTTTTTAATATGCAGAACCAGTGCCTTATGTGTATCATAAAAATCTTACCCTGTTTGGAAACACACTAATTTATGGATAGAAAATAAGACTTTGGCTGTTTTACATGCTGCTGCTTTACCAGAGTTGAAAGAAGTGCCTAGCCAACAGCAGGTACTCAGTATTTACTGAATGAATAAATGAACCAATAAGTGCCCCCAACATGAAATATAAAATAAAAAAAAGTAAAAGAAAATAGAGAGAGAGAGAGAAAAGTGAACATGTAGAAACGTACAAAGATGAATGACCTAGTATCTGCCTTTAAGAGATGTGTTACTGGTGAGAGGCACCACACAAGAGCACTGATAATCTTGCTGAAATGAGATCAAAATTCAGGAGAAACATTTAACTGCTTGGGGGAAGTAAGGAATGGTCCCTAGGACAGTGAACATCTGCTCCAGATGGTAAAACAATTTGGTGGCATTTGCTTACTAGGGAAGAGCAGTGTGTGAGATACAGAGTCACAAGGCAGTAGCGTGTGGGTCATGGGGCTCAGGAAGAAGGGCAGGTCCCAAGGCAGGTCGGGCAAGAAGGCTTTGCCTTTGGGGCAGTGCAGAGGAGTTGTGCCAGTCTGGGGAATTCAGCTGTGCTCTTCAGGTTGTAGATGTGTTTCCAGGTGCCATCACCAGTACCAGCAGGACCGAGTCTCTGTAGGTGTTTAAAGAAACACCAAGCTTGATCCTCCAATTTCTCTACTTTGGTTGAATTGTTCCAGCCTGGCTCAAGATGCTTGGAGAGAGTGCAGGTTTCTTCTCTCCCACTTTCTGAGGTTGGCCATACAGGTATTAATGTCAGACAGCCTGGGGTCAAACCCAGCCTCCACCACATGACCTCATTTAAGCAATTCCGAGTCATGGTGTCCTCACTCATAGGAGGCATTACCAAGGTGCCTACCTCATCCATGAAATACTTTAGCAAAGACCCCAGCCCATATTGAGTGCTCAATAAACGCTGCCTCTTCTTATTAGTTCTTATTTATACCTCTTCTTCTCATTTGGAATTTCCTTTTTAAGTTTTTGGAGAGGGTTAGAAAGAATTTTTTCCCCTGGAGCTTTCACATTTAATATTTCCAAGCCTATTTCTGCTTGTAAATGAAGTCTAGGTACCACCAATGATCTTCCAAATCACTAAATCTTATATTTGGTCTCCTTATCCCATGAACTGTAGAGATGTCAGCAAGTTCTAGACATAGACTTCAAAAACACAATTACATTTGCTTTCCTGAAATGTTTCTCACTGTTCTCAGAAGAACTGAATAAAACTGAAAAACATTCCCAGGCATCTCCCACTTGTCACCCTTGGATTTGCCGCAGTATCTTTATTTTGAGGAGGAATCACACCTGCACTTGCTATTTCTGTGTGGCCCAGAGCCAGTGGCCTGACCTCTGACTGAGTAACATGTTGCCTTTATTCATGTGCCTTCAGAGAGAGATGCTATCTCAGTAATGAGGCCAAATAGAAAAGAGGCTCCTTGGTGGTAAAGGATGAGTGAAGTGCTTCTTCTACTGAAGTCAACCTGGATAATTCTGAGGACCCTCCAGTCCTGATTTAGTCCTGCTGCCATAGGAACTTGGAACTGGGGGCACCTGGGTAGCTCAGTGGTTGAGCGTCTGCCTTCAGCTCAAGTCGTGATCCCAGGGTGCGGGGATCGAGTCCCTCATCGGGCTCCCTCCCGAGAGCCTCCTGCTGCCTCTGCCTGTGTCTCTGCCTCTCTCTGTGTGTCTCTCATGAATAAATAAAATCTTAAAAAAAAAAAAAGAACTTGGGATTTGGAGAGTGAGGGGCAAACTGATGTGGTCTTACATGCGTGTAGAATCTCATTTGGAAACAAAAATCATGTATGAATGCTATTAAGTTTAAAAGATGATAAGCTATTAAGTTTAAGTTGGTTTCAAAAAAATAAAGGACTCTGCTAAAGTGGAAAAATGGCAAAAATAAGTGCAGGCTGGAGATGACAAGTGGAGCATTGTTCCGGGGGAAGAGGGAGTCTTAGGGAAGAGAAAAAAATACTCTGAAAGAGTAAATGGGGTTATGACAGGGCCAGCTTAGATCTTTGTAGGACTAGGAGCTGTTTTGTGGGCCCCATCCCTTATCATGTCAAACATTAAAATGTGGGGCTTCTAGGTGATTCGGTCAGTCTAGCGTCCAACTCCTGGTTTCAGCTCAGGTCAGGATTGTAATGTTGAGCCCCGCATTGGGCTCTGCACTCAGCTCAGAGTCTGCTTGAGATTCTCTCCCTTTCTCTCCCTACCTCCCCCTCTGCCCCTCTCTTCATGCTGTCTCTCTCTCTCAAATAAATGAGCAAACATATTAAAATGAGCCCACATTCTGCACTAAGTATAATTTATATGTACTATAAAGGAAGTGACTTAAGTTGCAATTTACTGAATACATGATGTTATTTTGTAGACATTTAGTTGAATGTTAATTTTGATTGGGCAGTTTTCATTCTGTATTTTGAAGCAACTTTATTCAGGTCTACAATATTTGGGAGGTCTCTTGCAAAGCTAGTTGTAGGGCCTGGGCATGCTGATTCGGGGTGATGGGTGAAGCAAGACCCTACCGTAGTAGGAGGGTAAGGTGGGATTTTAAAGGTGGAGAAAGAGCGAGTATGTATTGCTGGGAGGCAGTCCTGTTTCTTGCCCTCAGCTGATAATCTGAACTCAGGAAAAGGTTTTGTTGTCAGGAAAAAGAGTGGCAATGTCTAGTACTGCCTCCTCTAGTGCCATGTGGGTAGCAACTTCTCTACAGAGGATTTCTAGCTGAGACACAGGCTTGGGTCTCCATTTCAGATAGGTCTGAATTCTTTCACTATTTAGACAAGGTTGGGTTTCACCCCAAAATCTGAGGTGACCGGACTGATTTCCCCAGGAGTCTGGGGGGTGCTAATTTAGGCTGCAGATTCTATAAAGGCAAAGGCACATTTTTGGAGCTTGAAAAAGTGGTAATAAGAAAGCTCTCTGTCATGACCCACAGCTCTCTTAATGATTGCCTAACTGCCAAATGCAGGCCTGATTTGCTTAGCACAGTACAAAATCAATCCATGACTGCAAGAAATGTCAGACTGAACATTTTTTGCCTCTAGTTAATGACTTGTCATCCTAGAAAAAATGTCTAATCAAAGATGAATTTAAATATCTTCCCTTTGTGTTTTCATAAAGAATATGGATGGTGAGGTTATTTTTAAAAGTATGATAAAAGGTAACCTTTCTTTATGTCTATGATGAAATGTTTCAAGAGGCAAGAAACAAAGCGCTTTCTTGTCCTGAGCTCTGTCACCTTTGGAGTCCGATGGAGGCCTATGGGTCAGGAGAGTCAACTACCCCATCAACTCTGAAGGTCCCCTGGGGTTTGAAGACCAGTCAAATTCAGTTCTTCAACATTTTAGATTTAAAATGGAATCAAAATGAGAACCCCAAAAGGATGTACTGAGTAACATTTTATTTCAATAGGATGTATTAGTGAAATTTGAATTGAATTATTTGAATTAAACCTCTTTGCATCCAAGTGAATAATTATTACTCAGTTATTATCTAGTCAAGAACATCAAATATTTGTTATTAAAAGAAACTCAATTTAGCAAGGGAATAATATTTTTCATTTATGATTTTATCTGTTTAGTGCATATTTTTGTTCCATTTTAGATGAAGAAACAGTAAAAATTCAGCATTTGAATTTCAGTCATGTTCTACATCCTGAGGGAAAACAATGCATGTTTTAGGGAAATTAACTGTTAATTAAAATGTTATTTTAAAGATATTAATCATTTGTCAGTATTCATGCCTTTGTATGAGAACATTAAAATGTGCTAGTTAGTAGATACACATCACATAATTGTCCAAGTACTTGTTTGCAGGACACCTGCTTATTATTTCTAGAAAGGTCAAGACTATTCTTGGAAGGAACTGCAATAAGGTTTTCAGCTCCACCATGGACCAATCCTTTGGGAAGTCTCTTAATTTCTCTGAGCCTCAATTTCCTTACATTGAAAATGGGATTATTCCGACTACTTCACAGGGATGGCATTGTTCAACCACCTATTGCTATGTGTTGTGTTAACTTAACCATATTCTTTTGACAGATTGCCCTTTTTACCATTGCCAAGCATTTGCTTGACAGTTGGTAGAAGTTAAAAACATCTATGACCAGGGGATCAGGTGAAGTTAACTGACCCAACACTTTAGCCTCAGAATACTATGTTCTAAGTCACCCAACTAACCTCTCAGGTTACGTTTTACCTTGTTAGGAATGGATAAATTATATCCTTATTGCAAATCCAAATTTACTTTCCTAGAGGGCTTTATTTAATTATGAAAAATTCATTCAAACACAAAAGAAGAGGAAAGCTGTATAACAAATCTCTATAGACCCATCACTCAGATTCAATGATTATCAAGATTTTGCTGCACTCACTTTACGATTCCCCTCTCTCTTTTGACTAAATTATTTCAAAGCAAACCTAATCTTCAATTTTCCTTTCACTCCAAAATATGGATATTTTGTAGCAAAGTCATCCTGCCATTATCCTACCTAGTCAAATTAATCATAATTCCTTGCTATCATTCTAATATTTACTCTATATTATCCTTTTTCCAGTTGTCCAAGAAATATATTTTTACAGCTAGACTGTTCAAAACAGGATCAAAACAAGATCCATGCATTGAATTTGCTTGCTGTGTCTAAAGACATTTTTAGCAGGAAGATGAAGTAGATGAAAATCTCATTGTCCATTGCCCTGCACCATATGTTAGAGTTACTTCAAAATAATGGCATAAGATATTGACATCTCTCATCAGGATAAATTTATCCAAAACATAAATTCCATTTGCTTTAAGAAATGAATATTTTACTATATACTTAGAGAAAAAAGTGTTAACATCAATTTATTTGGGCAGATGAACCCAAAGGAGCATTGTGTTTGTCTGTATATTCTCCAGTGAAATCGCTGCTTTTAGAATCAGCAATGTAAGATAATTGCTATTAGATAGCTGGGCACACCATTAGGGATAGAAAGATGAAATTAAAACCATGAAATTGTTTCTATGGCCCTCTAGAAATGTAATTATCTGCCCTGTAGAAAAGAAACACAGAAAATTGGAGTCCTGTGTTTGTCTACTGTGAGGAGGAGACACATAAATTATATCTATCGAGTATGCATATTTAAAAGTTGACACTTTTTTGGTATTTTTCAGGTAGCTGTTTAAAATTTGTTATTCAGAAGAACAAACTGGATGGTATTTAAAAAGTCTCAATTTGGCGCTGTAACCTATTATAAGTAATGAGTAGTTCTATGGAAACTGGCATGAACTGTCACATTAGTCATGAACGTTATTCCGTTGGCCATAACACAACCAATTTATGGAAGTGTTTAGATATAACACCTATGCTTTATCAAATGGGGTCTGAATGATCCTCCTGATGATGAAGATTAAATGTATTTCCTTGATGTCCCTATACAGCTACCCTTCAGAGTAGAGGAAATTCCTACTGCACTGAGAGACACTGCATATGCTATGAGCACTATCTAGGCCCCAGAAAACGGACAGAGGTTCCTTTGTCCCCAAAGCAGATAATAAATCAAAGCTGTTAGGGACACAGTGAGAGGAGTAGGGAAAGAACATGACATTCTCACTCTCTTTTAGAGCAGAAGAAAGCTGACATCCATCTCTTCCACAAGTCACTTTCTCCCCTGGACAAGGAACAGCCCTTGTGTTTACATACCGTTTGCCACTTGGCCTTTGACCGTTCTGCTTCAAATTTGGCAACTTCTTTACGATCATGAAATGACACCAACAGCTTCCAAATGCACAGCAGGACAACCCCAATGAGAAGAATGGCCAGTGAAACCCCCAACATAATCATGGGAATGTTTGGGGGCTTTGGACAGTCTGTGGAAATAAAGAAAATTATATTAGGAAGAGGCATAATTGGGGTATCTGGGCAGCTCAAACAGTTGAGTGTCTGGCTCTTGGTCTTAGCTCAGGTCTAAATCTCAGGGTCATGAGTTCAAGCCCTGTGTTGGGCTTCATGCTGGGCATGGAGGCAATTTAAGAAAAAGAAAAGGATGGTGTAATTAATATTGTGATGTAGAGAAAACAGTTCTCATTAAATTTTTCAACAATAGTTTTTCCAGTAGAAGGAAAATAGTAACACATTTTATTTTGCTGAATTAAAAGAAAAATGAGTTCCTTGTTGAAGGAGATAGTCCTGTATAGTAGAACAAAAGTTGGAGTTTGGTTATTTAAAGCAAATGGATATATACTTGAATGGCTGACTCAAAAAGAGTTGCAATCCCAAGAATGAGGATTAATACACACAGAATATATATATAGGATCATGAAAAAGACTAGTTTAATTACTAAAAATGATCTCTTTTGGGTACATGATAGAATAGAAATGATATTTGTGAATATGCTCATTTACACACACACACACACACAATATTAGTTTTTCATGGATTTCCTTGAAACATGAACTGCCCGGGAGATTATATTCAAACTGCTATGAAACCCACCCCTTGAGAAGTTTACTACGTGCTTTGTTTTTTTTTGTTTTGTGTTGCTTTGTTTTAAGTAGATGGAGGACAATGATGGCTTTTAGTTTTATTTAACATTAATGCAGTGCTCTGGTGTCCTGGAAAGTTCCTGGACTGGGGTCAGGAGAGGTGGGTTCAATTCCCAACCAATGCACAGTAGCTGTCTGATATACATCAAGTCCCATGATTTATCTGAGCCCCAGGATCCTTATCCGTCAGCCAAAGGTGTGGCACTCCAGCATTCCCTTAACTTCCCCGAGGATAAGATTGAGCTCAGGTGCTCATGCTTATTAAACTCCCAGCTTCCTAGATCCCTCCCCAGAGATTCTGATTCAGTGGGTCTTAGATGGAGCCACAGATTTTTTTTTATTATTAAAAATATCCCAAGTGATGCTTATCTTCAGGGAAGTTTGGAGAACTAGATGTATCGTCCCTTCAACTTGAACATTCTATTATTTTGACTCTATTGATGATATTAATATAATTTCACAATTATACAGTGCTTTCCTTCACTGACAGCAGAATGACTAATAATTCTTGCAATATGCCTGGGAGACGATACATTTCTTAATGAAACATTATAATTAAGCTCTCCCCTTGCTTTCATGAGAAAAAAAAATCCCACATAAAAATTATCATTAAATATCTGCCTCCCTCTGCAAGAAGTGAGGCAAATCTGTGGTATCTGGGGAGGAAATGAATCATGCTTAGTTTATCCTAACTCTTATTGCTTTTAGATATTTAATAAGGAGAGTTATACACACAGGTCTAGTCATGCTGCTTTCAAGGTAAGAATCTGTAAGTGATCTGAATTTGAGCAGGACTAATGACCGCACAACAGCATGATGCCTGGCCTCACACACTTTTGTTCTTTGGATAAAAAAAAAAAAAAATGTAAGGAGATTATGCAGAAATAAGTAAAGGAGCTAATGAAATAGTTACTATAGTATGAAGATCTAAAGACTGTTTCCAGCATAGCAAATGAACCATGGTTTCTTCTAAGGTGGTAGCAACAGTCCTGCAAAGAAAGTGGCAGCTCTGTGTCAGGGAGAATATATGCTGGCTACATCTTTGACTACAAAATGTCTGGGGTAGGGCGTAGCATGTTCTTGCAGGAAGCAAGATGAAGCTTACTAAGACCCTGCAGCCAGACTATGAATTAGGAGGGTGCACCAGTAGAGAATAAATAAAGGAGGAACAGGCATGGCCCAGCAGAGATCATTTTTTAAGAACTTAGAGTATTATACATTGGGAATACGTATTACGTGAGAAATTATGTGTTTCTCAAGAAAAGATTTTGGCCCAAGTACCAGAGCAGGTTATTACACAATAGAAATGTCCACTGTTTATACTCTCTTTGGTATTTCCTGAGATGCTCAGACTGATGGCAGTGGAGAGAAGGTGGGACAAGAGGGCCATCGTCATCACTGTGTGCAGCGTTGCCTGTGGAGTCCTGGCCAGTGCCAGCTAGTTCTTTTTTTTTTTTTTTTTTTAAGATTGTATTTATTTATTCATGAGGGGGAGAGAGAGAGAGAGAGAGAGAGAGAGAGAGGCAGAGACACAGGCAGAGGGAGAAGCAGGCTCCACACAGGGAGCCCAATTTAGGACTCGATCCCAGGCCTCCAGGATCAGGCCCTGGGCTGAAGGTGGCGCTAAACTGCTGAGCCACCCCGGGATCCCTATTTGCCAGCTAGTTCTAAGGTCCTGGGTCCCCAGTGCTGCCAACCTGCTAGCTCTGTCACACGCAGCTCTTGAGCACAGAAATGTGACTTTCCTGAATTAGGTCGTGTGTATGTATAAAATACATATTGATTGTGAAGACTTAGTATAGAAAAGCATCTCAATGGTTTGTGTGTTGATTACGTGCTAAATGAGAGTATTTTGGATAGAATGGATTGAAGAAAACATAACTAAAATCCACTTCACCAGATTTTTACTTTTTAGTGCAGTTACTTGAAAATTTAAAGTTACATATGTGGTTTGCATAACATTTCTATTGGTGCTGATCTAACATATTTTCGGGAGCCAGATATTTATTATGATCCTGCAGCCAGTGGGAGGCAGTACAGCACAGTAATTAAGAGCTTGAGCTCTAAGCCGGACCTCCTGAATTCCCCAACCAGCACTGGTATTTAATTACTGCAAGACCTAACTAATTTTTTTAACTTCCTTTTTATCTCAATTTCCTTATCTGTAAAATGGAAAGAATAGCAATACTTGCTTTACATGGTTGTTATATGGAGGAGGCTAAAAGAATTAATGCGTGTAAAACATATAGAATGATACCTGGCATATGGCATTAGTAAAGGCTCAATAAATGTGAGCTGCCATTATTATCACAAATTACAACAAATATACTTTTCCTCCTTTTCTATCCTCAAGACTTCAAGGGCTGGAACCTCTATGTTGGGGCCTGTGGGTGTGATATCAACATCCACATCTCTGTTAGGAAGGCTCCTAACTATCATTCCTTGACTGTGGCTCTTATGAATGTGGCTCTTATCTCCGAAAATTCTTTCAGATTTAAGAAAAAAGATGAGCAAAGCTCTCCCTACATCCACACATACCCTGATGGTGACTTCACTTGGTTTCTTTTTAAATTTGTTTGTAGGACTGTGGGACTCCTTAGTCTTCACCTTCTCCTTTCTACCCTTGCCTCTGACATGCTGTCCTGCAATCCTCTGATCTTAGTGCTGTGAGAGGGCCTACTGATTCTAGGACAGGCTGTCCTCGGGGCCCTCAAAAGCTTGGGACCTACCTAGGAACATGAATATTTGCCAGGGGAAGCATCCTTGGAGCTGTCATGTGACTCCTGTTAAGTCTCAGGAAGGTCATTTCCCCCTGACTTTTCCCTACTACAAAAGCACAAGGAGAATAAAAAGCCCTAATAAAAAGTCATCAGGGAGTCTGAGTACTTTCAGAAGGATGGCATGTTTATGTGCCACTTAGATTGTGTGGAAGCACCAAAACAAGCAAGCAAGCAAATGAACAAAAAACAACCAATAGTTCAGTAACAAGGAGGCTCTTATGAAGCAAAGGCATGTTTCTCTCTCATACATACACATACAAAATAAAAATGAAAATAAAAATAACCAGATCCCAAAGCCCCTGAATTAAAAACAATTTTGGAAGTTCATTTTTGTTGTGTGGAACTCATTTTTCCAATGGAATCAATATTAAAAGGACTGGCTTTGATTTCAGGAGAACTCCCTACGGCAGCCCTGGGGACTCAGCGATTTAGTGCCGCCTTCGGCTGGGGCATGATCCTGGAGACTGGGGATCAAGGCCCACGTCAGGCTCCCTGCACAGAGCCTGCTTCTCCCTCTGCCTGTGTCTCTGCCTCTCTCTCTCTCTCTCTCTCTGTCTCTCATGAATAAATAAATAAAATCTTTAAAAAAAAAAGAGAGAGAACTCGCTAAAGCTACCACCACAGTCACAAAAACAGAGGGTTGCGGGGTATAGTGCCAAGATTCTGACTTTATAAAACACATAATGAAGAGGCAGGTTTTCTGTACTAGGTAATTCTTCCTGGCACAGCAAGATTTGCTTTAAGTTTCCTTAACTAATGGCCTCTATAAACCATTTTATATTTGCATTTCAAAGAAGTCGATTTATATGAGATTTTCAAGAGCAAGTCCCAGGTACATTCTGGCAACCTGAGCTTCAAGACCAGGGTCGCAATCATACCCTGGTAACCTGTATTGTGCTGACTTCTACCTCTCCTCGACCCCCCATACTGCAATGTGGTAGTTTTCTAATCATGTTTTCTTGGTTGGTTTATGATGTCTTGAACTTACATTTTTGGTTTCTTTGGTTTTTACACTCTTTAGTGATGGCACTTTGATACTCTTGGCTTCAGATTCAGGATTTAATATTTTGTTGGCACATTGATAAGCAAGCACACACAAAAAACACATCTGCCTGTTAGCCTGCCCTTGCTGCTGTTGTCTGGGACAGAACTTAGGCCTCAAGGTTTTGGGGGGAGGAGGCGGAGGTTGCAGGCAGGGTCTGGAGAGATCTGATTTAATGCAGCTGTCATTTCTGCCAGAAAGATTTAGGAACATATCATTAATTGAAGACAGAAAAGGTGAGGCACCTGTGAATAGCTAAGACTGCAGCCAGGGAGGTCTTGAGCCATCTGTAGCAGAGTAGTATTAAAATGCAGAGTCTTGGGCCACACTTCACACCTGCTGACTCAGGATGCAGGCATTTTAACAAGCTCCCCAGGTGAGTCTGATACTCACTAAAATTTAAAACTTCTCAACAGCAGTACCTTTTCCACTATTTTCTTTTCTACCTACTATAAACTTCTCTCTCCCCTTTACTGAAGATGAGATTTTTATTTGAGAGCTTCCCAAGTCCCAAGCAAACTCCATGAGTTGGTATGGACGAAAACCCACCAAAGCAATGGACTCTTTGACTTCCTGTATGGATTACTTCCTTCTTCACCTGCTGCTTCATGTCTTTTCTGAGTCAATGGTCCATTACTGTAGGTTATGAACTGGCACATGTTTTATATACATTATTCTATTTAATCCTTGAGTCAACCCTTAGAAGAAGGTAGTATTATTTTTCCCATTTTACAGAGGAGGAAATAGACTCAGAGGCAAGTATCTTTCAGAATGTCAAGCAGCTATTAAGTAGTAGAACAGCCTTTCCTACGGATATACCTTCTGCTTATATTAGATTTAATCAGTCCACCTTTCTACAAAACATCCACCAGCTTTTGGTACAAATATACTCATCTTCTTATGTGGGCTAAGGAAGAGACATTGGAACACATCAAACCTTTCAACAGGTATGTTTCAATCGTTGGGAAAGTAGAAGCCCTCTATCAAAATTCTGGAAAAGTCTTTCCTGGAAACCTACCCAAAACGTCTTTCTGGTTGTTTCCTCCTCTCCTATGCAGTAGTACCACTTACCGTTGACAATGGAAGGCATGCCACCCACCTTTCTCATTGATGCTGTGAATGATGGTTTTCCCTTCATTATCTGTAGTTATTAGGAATGTAATAAGACATTCATTTTCTCCTTGCAGAGAACAGGGAACAGAACTATCCTTTGAAAAATCTGCAGATAAAGGAGTCATTCATTAGATTAAATGAGATTCCAAAAGAGATTAGTTTATTTTTAAAGCAAAGTTGTATTAAGTTTTAATATGCAAATAGGAACTTCAACACTGCAGAAGAGAAATAGAAAAGACATAGGATTTTTTCCCACCACCTGAAGTTTTAGTTTCTATTCAGGTTCCAGAAGAACAGTTCCAGGTGTGGTCAATCAGGACTGACCATCTAATGCACTTATCAAACTGATGGGGGCAGGATTTCAATAGTGAAAGTACCTGAAGGCAGGTATACCTTGTTGTTTTGGGAGTAGAATGGCTCTGATTGTGGTAATGAGGGGGCTGTATGTTCCTCTTGGCTGAGAGCATCTGGGAGAAAGCCTAGATTACATTTCAGAAAAAGACTACACAGCCCAAAATGATACTGATACTTCTAAAGGGGCCTTTCCCACAGTCAAGATTGCTGGCCATGTATTGTCACAAAAGTAAATATCAATTAATATCAGGAAATGGACATTGAAGTGTTATGCACTCGGGGACTAATAGGATGAAAGTAAACCCCAGATTAAAAGGAACTCATTTGACAGTTTGCCTCCCATTCAGTATAGACTCTTTGTTAATAAACAAAACAAAACAAAACAAAACAACATAATCCAGTTTTCCTCAAATCTTTTTCAAATAGAAATGTTTTCTTATTGAGCTCATTCAAGAGGCAGAAAATGAATGTCACCGAAGAAACTGAAAATATAGTAAAATGGTCAATCCAAGACATTAATACTATTTATCAGAATTTTTAGTGGTCTGGTACCTCTGCCAAAATTATCTAGCATTTTTCAAATTAAAAAGAAGCAAACTTGCTTAAAATTCTCCTATCTTCTAAATTGGAGACTTTGTAATGATACTGTTACAAACGCTTTTTTTGGAAACCATTTTTTTCAGAAAACTGTAAATAGAACAACTATTTGCTTTTAACCTAAAATTTTGACATATGATCGAATATTACTGTATCGAATATTACTGTATCGAATATTATAATGATCGAATATTACTACTGTATTACAACTCAGAATATTGAAACTGGGACTGTCCCAGATAATCTTGGACATACTCTTGCTAGACCTATACCTTTTCTCATGAGCTTAAAAATAAAACAGTTTTAATAAAACAGAATCTATATGTATTCCTTTGAGTCTAACAAAGAAAAAGTAAATAATATGCTATTTTTTGTTCAACAATGCCATAGCCACAGAAAGAAAATCATTGTTTTTGCATTTAATTTATAAGATAAAAACCTCATGTCAGTGTCTGCGAGAAGAATGTCTGTATTATCTATGAAAAAAGGGACTTGTAAAACATTTAGCATTATGGATAGGATTTCAGATGATAGACCTAAGTGAAGAAATTGCTTTGGAATCCATTAGAGGCTTCTATTTACATAGGAATATTAGGAAATCTAATTCTAAATCATTCTTACCTGGTCATTCCCAAATATTTATGATCATCTAAACCATCTGGGATTTTTTTCAAATAAGGATTCTGGGGGCCATCCTGGGTATCTCATTTGAGAGGGCAGTGGTATGCACAGGAGCTTGTATTTTAGTGAGCTGTTTAACAGTACTTTTAATAAGGTGTCCTGATTATGACATTTGGGACCTCTGGGCAATAGTTGATTAGTGATATTCGTGTTATTTCATGTGTTATGTCCTGCAATAACATTACATATATAACTCATACTTTGGTATTTTTAGATGGCCTTTACCACATGTCCTCTTACCACTCCAGTGGACTAGGATTCATGAAGTGTTGGAGAATACGCTTTTTCTTGTTAGAGAGTTTTTTTCCCTCCTTCGTCCTCTCCCCCATGACAGTGCACACCCACCCTGTTCCCCTTGAGCTTACTTACTGGAACATTTTATTCTCAGGTAGAAAATATGTAGATAGCTTATAATACTCCTTCCAGTAATACTAATCCTGCTTTTTTTTATTTTCTTTTAAATAGCTACACTGAAGTACAGAGAGGCTTAATTTACTTCACTGGGATTATTTAAATTTTAATGGAACTGTTAATATGACCTTTGAGTCATGACTTCCTTCTTGCTTTAATTACTTCACCACTCCTTTCCATGATGGTTATGACTCTAGATTTAGCCAGTTTTGTAGTGTTTGGGTATTAAAATGGCATTATTGAATGTGCAGTGAAAGGGTCCAGCTTGGGCTGGAGATTTGCATAATTAGCTGCTAAGGTTTTCTTTTGTTGTTCATTAAGAAATGGACCTTTCTTTTTTCCCCTCTTTATGAGTGCCAGCAGTGCTGCCCTAGAATAATAGAGTGAGAATAAGATCTCAGGCATTCCATGAAATTATACTTCAAAAAGGGAGAAATGTGAGAATGGAGGTGGGGAGGTGGGTATCTGGGAAGGTCCAGGAAGGATACAGAAATACAAACCATGCGCCCCACTGAATTATGACAACTATGTGTTTAAGACCTGTGCTCTGGGGATGAGTCAGGAATTCTCAGGCTTTCCCAAGGAAAAGAAATGGGCTCTGTGGTCAAGTAAGTTTGGGAATCCTTCCTCATTCTAATTCCTCCTTTTGCTTCTGAAAATTCACAATGCACACTTAATGTAATGGGCATTTTCCAAGAATCCGGTGAAATAAAAAGCGTAGCTTCCCATGTTCAAAATTTATATGACCATGGGTGCTATTTTCCATTTAACACTTTCAGAACTAGTGTCCCAGAGAACACACTTTGAGTAACAATGCTCTGAGTACATGAATGTTGGGGTAAATCAAAAAATGACCTTCAGGATGAATAAAGTTTGACCACATGTCTTTAGAAATGCCCACACAAGTCCCCACCGCACATCTGAGGAACATTGTCTTTGGATGAGAGTTACGCTATTTTCTTTTACTCTACATGTCCTTGTTGGGGGAGAGATGAGCTGATAAAAGACCCGATTCAAGAGCAAATATGTGATGTGATCAATGACATAACTAAGTGGGTGAGTAACTTGAAATAGAACTTGTAGAAAGTGTCATTAGAAAAGTGACTTTTTAATTCCTAGGCTGACAAATATATTTTTTCTCTCAAATTCAACAAAGGTTAGTCCTTTAAATGGTATTATAAATCCAGTTATTATTGTGTTTCTGAGTTAGAAATGGTTGTATTCCCCTATTTTGAAGATAATTTACCCAATTACACAAAAGGAAAAATGCAAATGTTTAAAAAATATTGCTCTCGAATCCAAGCATTTATGATAATCTACTTAGAAAACTGTGTATTTAAATATAGTAACTCTCTGTTCATGACTGATATGTTTCCAAGGTTTACTCCTTTTCCCCCCACAGCACATTAGATTTCCTATGCTGCCTCTGAATGGAGTTCTAGTAATTTGCAGGGCATTTTCTGCAATTTTTAGCCATTTCTTAGAAACGCTTGGTAAATATCTCAACTGTTTGCCGTGAAATGAAGCTTGAGGATATGCCTTGACTTTGAACTAGTTACTAATGTGGAATAGTCCACAGATGCTACTTTCCTTAGTGCTTTTACCGCATTCTACTTTCAGTATTAGTGTAAGGTACACACCATCTTGTCCACTTTATGTTATTTGGCATATTTATCTTTAGTCACCAGAAAAGTACAGACAAGGGGTTTTACGAGCACTAATCATGCTCCTCCATACGGGGTCATTCAACTGTGCACAGTCAGAAATCTCAATTTTGAAACAGTGTAGGTAATTTTCAAAACAATATAAATGCCACTAACTTATTCCACTTCAGAAATGGATTAATTTCTCTATTCTATTTGTTTCTTCAAGATACATATCCTAGAGTGTCATAAATTGTCTTAGTTATTGCTCTTTGCCTGAGATACATCTTGGTCACGTCTCTAATGCATGTGGAGCAGCAATTGCACCTAAGCAGCATGAGAATGCAGAATTTAGGATGATGGAAAGACAAATCCCCCTAGATCATCCCTTTAGGAGGAACTAGTCATCTTCTTCACAAAGTACTTTTTAAGTGGTCTTCCCAGCTAAAATACAACCTATTTAAATATTTGAGATGAAATTTGTCATTAAAAAGAATCTGATTTTAAGTAATTAAATTTTAAAATGACAGGTGAAAGAACACAAGAGCAGAATTTGCTTAGCAGTTAAAGGTAACAAGTCCTTCTTGTATTTGGGGAGTGAGCAACAGGGAATTAAGGGGGTCGTGTAATACCTGTGTTTGAAAAGTTGGGAGTAAAAGCATATGAAGAGGAGTGGAGGGAGGGCTCCTCTCAGGAAACCCATATTACACTTCACCTTGTCCTATCTTGAAATAAGCCAACCAGATAATAGAGGATGATTTTAGGTTTAGGGGTTAACATTTAGCTATCTTAAAATTTTTCTTCTTTTCTAATTTTAAAAAATAGCATTCTGGAGTTCTCTGTAATTGTACTTTTAAGCAAAGGTGAACTTGCCAACAGAGCTGAAGTCAAATAGAATAGCTATGACTTTAAATTGCTTGTATCCCAAATCATCATGTTTTTAGCCTTACATCCCTTCATAAAAACTAACGTTGAACTAATGCCCTGGTTCAAATGAGGTCGAGCTACTGAAAAACCCTTCACAGCGTTTCTGCCTCTCAGGAACAATGTAAAGGAAAAGAAAGCTTAATAAGACAAAGTATAACCTTCTGCTTCATTGATGGTCGCACCAGCTAGTTTGCATTTGTCAACACATTCTTCTCGGGCCTGGCCTTCTGCAGACAGGTGGCATTCAATGCAGCTCCTGTAAACATTATTCAGTAGAGTTTATCAGTTCGTGTTGGTGGAAAACAGATACGCAGCTGGGATATTGCTCTAATGCTTACTGTGATTCATGCTATAGGAGTGTCTCATAGAAGACATTGCCTTTTGTTGCTTTCAGGAAGATATTTGGGTGATGTTCAAGAGGAAATTGCTTTATTCTGATTCCATTTAGTAATCAGTGTTTTGTGAGCCTGTCTTGATAATAGCTACTATCCTCATTTATTTATAATGATTGCTTCTGGTTGGTAAAGTGACAAAAAAAAAAAAAAAAAAAAAAAAAAAACCCAACATCAAGACACACTTATTTTGGTATTTGATTTAGGTTTTTGGTTTTTACATTTTTGTAAGAAAGGTTTATGTTCTAAAATATGATTAGTGACTAAACAAAGTTTGAATATCTTAACAGAAATGGTCTGTAGTTTAACAAGAATTCCAAGACTTCATACATGTCATAAATGACTATTCAAGATTCACTGGTCTGTGATTATTTTGAATGAATCTAACCCTTTTAGGGGTATTTTCAAAAGCTGAGGTTACAGCTTGGATCCTCATTAATGCAGGCTTTTTAATAAACGATCACTACTTACAGAAAAGTGTATTTCTAAGAACATAGCCCTGGAATTAAGCTTCTCTAATGATGTCTATACAGCAAAGTAAAACTCAGACTCTAAATTAATCTTGTGCTGAAAAATCACTTTACAATCAGATTCTGTTTGGAGTAACCCAAAACAGCAAAAGTTTTCTTACACATCATCCTGCCTCTCTCTTCCCCAGGCCACACAAATGTATACTCTTTAAAGCTCTGGAAACTTTCTTTCCACACTTGGGCCCCAGGCCTCCCCCAGTCTCAGCTGAAACTGCACTGCCCTAGGCAAGCCTTCCCTAACCCTTACGGGTTAGTTCTCTTGGGATTGCAGAGAAAGTCTCTGCATTCCTTTGTAGGAAGGGCTGAGGAGGAGTAATATATGTGGGAGTGGGGATAGAAATCTTGTCTGGAAATTGCCTTCGCATTGCAAGTATATTGCATTTATCTAGGTTATATATTTACTTAGAGTGGCTTTGCAGGGGGCTGCTGGACACTGTGGAAACCCTCAAAACCTCTACCTCTTTGTGCATCTGACTGATGTCTGCCCAAGCTAGTGTGGTAGCCCTGCCATATAATTCCACAGCACCCTCTGGATCTCTTACGGTAACTGTCAGCTCAGATACCGTTATAATTACTTTAAATGATGTCTGTCTTTCCCACTAGATTCTTAGCACCTGTGATGGCAGGAACTGTAACTGTTTTGGTCATCACTATATGCCCTTGGCCTACCATGATTTCTAGTGAACAGTACGTACTTAACACCCATTTGATAAATGAATGTATGAATGAATAAATGGAAGAATGGACTCATCTCAGAGCTAACATAAACACCAAAGAGATGAACCGATTCCTCAAATTCAAACTACCTTGGTTGTTAACTTCATATTTTATAAACCAGATTTAAATTCCATCAAATTTACGAGAAGATTAAATAGATAAATAATGGAAGAAACATCCTGACAGGACATTTTACATTTAATTCCATTCAAATAGGTCTAACCGTGTCCCCACACTTCTCTTGCTATATGTCCAGGCACAGTGACAGAAAAGTTTTGACCCCTGAAAGGTGAGGAACCACTGGGTGAATATTGATTTTCTTACTTTGTTTACACAGGAAATGCAAATGTCACCATGTTGGGTATAGAGTCAATGAAACTACAGACTGCTTGAGCATGCTTGCCCCGTAATACTTGATATACTGCAATGTCATAACACAGCTCATTTGGAGACTTGCTTCATTTGACCTAGAAACGTTGCCCCCACTTCCATGAAGAAGTTAGCTACCAGCCAAAGAAATGGTTTTTTACTGGAAAACAAAGGAAAGTTTTGTTGTTGTTATTGTTCATGTGGTATAAAAGAAAACACAACACACAATAGCTGTGTAAAATGACAACCAAAGCGAGGTGCCAAAGAGCACCAGTGGTAAAGAAGTGGGAAGAAATGGAAAGTCAAGATCTCCTTTCTGCCTTTTTGCCTCCGTGAGGCTATAGATAGGAGTGAATCAGCAAGGTCAGGCTATAAACTTCTCAATAAGAAAGAAGCTCATCTGTTTCCCCTGAAAAGGCACCAAATGTGGGTGTCATCAGTCTACCTCCAGGGCATTCCTTATGTGCGGCTGCTATTGTAAGTGAAAGGCCATCTGATGTTATCAGTGTGGGACCTCAGCTCAGCTTCCCCAGGCTTGTCTCCAGCAGAAATGTGACATTGTGGTCCGGGATAATCAGGACAAAGAGGCAAGTGAGACACTGCTGACGATCACAGGTGGGTTTGTGTATATGGGGGGGGGGGGGGGGATGCTCAGAGAACAAATCCACCTAAAGCGATATGTGCCACTGTGCCCCAGGGAAGTTGTGACATTACCGTTTAGAGTTACAGGGATCCCCACAGGTAGGACAACGTTCACAGGTCGGGCCGGAGGCTCCGGGGTTCGTGCAAACACACTTGCCACAGACGCAGTCCCCTCGCCCGCTGCAGAGCACCCCGTCCTCCGAGCCGCAGGAGTCGGTGCTGGTGGTGCAGTTGCAGTACTCGCCCGCCCAGCCGGGCCTGCACACGCATTCCCCGCAGTCACACACGCCGTTATCTGTAAAACAAACAGATAAATGAATGTATGAATGAATGTATGATGCTTAGGTCCCTGATGCTTAGGGCCGCAGCCACTTCAGATGCAGGTGGGGGGCTGCTTTTCTCTTTGCTTTTAAATACCATCAGAAAGACTGAAGAAGAAAAATGAGAAAAAAAAGTGAACGTGTGAGGAGGAGCAGTGAGTGTAGATATATTTTATGGAAAAACTTTGCTAAGTGTGCATATTTATTGATCTGGTCTCTCTCTCTCTCTGTCTCTTTTGATCTGGTCTCTTAACTGAAGACCAATGTGATTACCTGATGTTATATCAGAGACAACTCATAGCCAGATGAAATGAGATAATCCAGAAGCCTATAATAGCAACTTGTGTGTGTGTGTGTGTGTGTGTGTGTGTGTGATTCTGTGTCTGTGTGTGTATTTAAATTGTTTTCACAATTCTTTTTGCTTTTAATTAAGGTGTCATAAGATAGAGATGCAACGCAGACCTGGGTAATGCCCCACCTCTACATCATTCAAGCTGAGTGATCATAAAAGCCTCATCTATCAAATAGAGGGAATAAAATCTTACAGTCGCTGTGGTCGGATGAGATTATGTGTAAATCTTCTAGCTTTGCATTCACCAATTAGATGTCCTACAGGCATATAGTGAGTGCTCAACAAATTCATTTATTTAAGAAACTTTAATTGAGCATATATCATGTGCTGAGGATTGCAGTAGGCATGCAGATACAAAATTAAATAAGGTCACTGAGCTTATAGTCTAGAGTAGGAGACAAGCAAATAAACACTGCCAGTAATAAATACACCACAATGTGATAAGCGTTGTGCACACAGAGGGAGAGTTTCTAAATTAGACCAGAGATTTGGGGATGTTTCCAGAGGAGATGAAGCTTGAGCTGAATTTGGACAATACAGAGAGAAGGCACAAGAGGGCTACATGCATTTTAAGCCAAGAAAAAAAGCATAGGTAAATGACAGAAGTGCGTGATCGTGTAACCTCCTTAACACCCACAGTAGTTTCATATAGATAGAGCCAAAGGTGCAGATGAGCTGTGGCAGGAGCGCAGAATGGCGAGGGTGGGGTTGGAAAGGTCAACAGAAAGTCAGAAATCACATCATGAAAAGCGTTATGGGCTAAAGAAAGAACCGTTATCCTGAAAGTTATGGAATTTTAAGTAGAGACTTGAACAAATAGATACGTGTCTAGAAATATCCTGGCATCGGTAGAGAAGGTCAAACTAGAGACAGGAGAACTGGTTAGGAGGTTGCTGTAGCAAACGAGGCAAGGAGATCTGAGGTCCTGAACAGCGGCCAGTGGGAAGGAGAGGAAAGGGGTACAGTTCAGGGGATGAATATTCCGGGAGGGATATGATTGCTGGGGGGTGGGGGGTGGGCCTGGGCTGCTCGGTGGACGGTGCAGCTTGTCACTGACCAGGGATGGAAGCTCTCAGCTCATGCTCACTGACTTAGCCCCAGTGCCTGGCACAGAGTAGGGCTTAATTGTTGAACAAATAGATTGTTCTGAAGCAGAGGAAGAAGAGCAGCTTTGGGTGGGGGAGATAACGAGTTCATTTTTGGCTCCATTGAGTTTTCAGGGGCCTCTGGGACATCTTAGTAGGCAGATATATATATACATAGTCCAGAAGGAGAGACAGTGAGGTTTGAGGTTTGGATCCATCAGAGAGAGATGGCAGGCAAAGCTGTTGTGGGTCGAGTCACGGAGAGGAAGCAGAGTGAGAAAAGCTCCAAAGAGCATCAGCACTTAAAATATGATCAGAGAAGGGGGCCTGGGTGGCTCAGTTGGCTAAGCGTCTGCCTCCAGCTCAGATCATGATCCTAGGGTCCTGGGATCGAGCCCCATATCGGGCTCCCTACTTAGCAGTCTGCTTCTCCCTCTCCTCCTGCTCATGCTTTCTCTCTTTCTCTGTCTCTCTCAAATAAATAACTCTTAAAGAAATGTGAAAAAAAGAATCTTACCAGGGAGACTGAGAGGTAGGAGAGCAAAGCTGCAGAAGCCTAGGGCAGAGGCAGCTTGAAGGAGGCAGCGCCTGGAAACTTGCTGCAGACATATCTCATCTAACTTATCCTCTAAAATACAATTGCTTTTTGTTTCTTCCTCAGCAGAAAGGGAAACTTATTCTCATGATAGGGATAGACTTCTATATTGAAGTTTATTCAGAAAAATTAATATGATTTATAAATATTGTCAAGTGAAATGTGCATTTCCTTTGAGAATGCCCAAGTGTATCACTGCATGCAAGAATTACTTGGCAGAAATTTAGAAAACTCTTTCAAGAGCTCCTGTCAGAATTTAGCAACCCTTCTTTCTGCGGGCTTTCCAGAACCATCCACCGTATCACTGCTAATTGATATTCACAAGTAACCAATTATAAAGTACCTGTTCATAAAACCACAACCACAAAAACAACAATAAAACCTTCAAAACGGCTTCATGTAGAAGCAAGATGATAACCAAAGATCAAGAAAAAATTGTCAGGCTCTTTTCAAAGGGATAGATCTTTCTGGAATGCCATTGACTGATAAGTGTATAATGGCAGAAAGTATTTTCTGTAATGTCATTTGCCTGTTAGTTTTCCGTCTCTTAGAATCAAAATATAAAAGACTAATGGAATTTGGGCAAGGGTATAAATCAATGGAGCCCTATATCTGTGAGTACTTACAGATGGATGAAAGAAGGTACATGAAAAAGAACATTGTGGTAATAGCCCTTCAGAGAAGTGGCACATTGCAGAGCGAATTAGCTGTAAAATAAGTGAGATCTGCATGAGAAGGGAAGCTGTAGAATATTCTGGCCTCTGTTGCAAACAACAGAGTGTCTGTTCACAAGGCCAGGGACAGTTTTTATCCTTGCACTAAGCAGGATGTCAGGCACATAGTGGGAACTCCAGAACTTTTAGTTAAATTTGGATAATAATACTTTTAGTTAAATTTGAATAATAATACTTGTTATACTTTTAAAACTTTTTTTTAAAGTAGGCCCTACCCCCAGTGTGGAGCCCAACTCGGGGTATGAACTCATGACCCTGAGATCAAGACCTGTGCTGAGATCAAGAGTCAGATGTTGAACTAACGGAGTCACCCAGGTTCCCCTTTATACCCTTTCTTTTTTTTTTTTTTCCTTTATACCCTTTCAAAGAGAAAGTTACTAATAACACAGTGACATCCTTTGCGATGTTGCTACAAACAAAATAGCTTTTGAGAAACAGTAATGATTGAGAATTGTAAAGTACCCTCAAATATGAAGGAGGTTGGCATTAGTGAAGTTTTCTGAGTCCAACTGAAGAAATAACTGTGTTTTCTAAATAGAATCTCTCTAGGGATCACTGTATCTGATACAAAGAGAGGCCCTATTGTCAGACCTTCCAAACTACAATGCACAGATCAAGTCAACTCTTTTTGAGTTCGTTTCCTTTTGTGTGCATGGTACCAAATAAAGCGAAAGACCATCCACAAACCAGAAGAACTGTGCTGCTGAGCACAGTTCAGCAATTTACACTGCTCCAGAATTCTTTGATCTAAGATTTATTTATTTATTTATTTATTTATTTTTTTGATCTAAGATTTAAAGGGTGAAATATCGGTGAGGAGGTTGGATCGCTATCATAGTATGTTAGATTACAGGTAGAATTTTTCTGAAAGGTAATTTCAAATGTTTTGAGCACATACTTTGCTAAAACATTTCTATTAGAGGTGCAATCTGGGGATCTGCCAAGCGTATTCTTTTCTAGACATGGTGACAGCCTCTGGCTTCAGGCTGTGTCCCGCCTACCTCTTAGGAGAAGAGAACTGATGTGGGTTTGGAAACACACCCATTAAATAAGGAAATAGACCTCCAAGTGAAAGGGGGAGAGAAACGTGTCTCAATCTGGACAGACCCTAAATTTTCCACTCTGTGGGGAGAAGAAAGAAGGCAGAGGCACCTGTTGGTAGCAAGAGCCGCTGCAAAGAAATGAAATGGAGGTGTGCTTCGAAGGGCCTCACATGGCTTTCAAAGAGCTCGGAATTCTCTGAGGCTTCTCTTCTCAGGCCTTTTTTCCTGAAAATCAGTCTCTTTTATATGTTCCTGACACTGGGGTTTGAAAACATAACTTTCTTAGTTTTCTTTAAAGATAATGGCTTTCTGTTTTGAAAAGCTGTCTGGTCACACACTGAGAAAAAGGGAGACATTGGGAGCTTAAACTCAGCGGTTAGTTAATATTCCAGTTGTAACACAAATTTATATCATTTTAAAGAACATGAACGCATTTGCAATTCTTCTGCAGATAGATCATACCTAAATATATGGATGTATGTCAGAATGATTCTATAGTAGTCACACTATATGCAATATATCCTTAAATTACAGTGATTCTCCATATGCAAAGGATTTTTTTTATTTTTTGTTTTTTGTTTTGCAAAGGATTTTAAAACATACATTTTTCTGCTTTCTAAACATTTTCTCCATCTTAAAAAATTCCAAGCAATGTTTCATTCTTACCTTTTCCATAGCCTTCATATGTCCTTATTCATCTTTATTATACCTGGTGTCTAATCTAGTATCTGCCACATAATAGGTGTTTAATAAATATTTGTGGGATGAAGGAAGGCCCTGAAAGTTCATTTCGTATTTCTGTGTCCCTTGTCCTTGGCAATATGCTCCTTAAGCAGCCCAGCTTTTCATTTTTCCAAAGGAACAGGCATTTAAGAGTTGGGTAAGACACCCAGAAGCCTGATGCTGAAAGGTCTGGAGGATAATGGAGTTCAGATTACGTGCAATTTTGTGGAGTCTGGGTAATAACCAAAGAGAACATATTTCCATTTTTTGCCTACTGAACTCTGAGGGAACTAACAATGGAGATAGAAGTTGCACTGGCAGAGATCTCACCCAAGAGAACATAAGAGAGAAAATGCAAGAGGAGATCAGTTACCTTAGGTCTAGAGATTAAGCCACTCTCTTCATCAGCAACTATTTATTAAGCACCTACTCTACCCAGACAACTGTGGAAGGCACAAAGGATGCAAAGCCCCCTCTTGATACCCGCCCAGTCACAGCATGAGGTGGATTTAGACAACACCTACCTCCACAGAGCAGCCCTTTGTGCCTCAGGCAGGAGAAGTCGTCACACTGGCAGTAAGGCCCATAAATGTTTCCATAGGGAGACAAGTGGCAGACGCACTGGCCACAGTAGCAGTCCCCTCTTCCACTGCACGAGGGGTGATCTGGGGCCTCCTTGCAGGAATCTGTACTCAGCGTGTCCTCCCCACACTCGCAGCGAGGACCCATGTGGCCAGGGTTGCAGGCACACACCCCACACTGGAAGGACCCGTTCCCGTTGTGGCATTTGGAGCTGTTCACCTCCACTTCTTTCTGACAGTCACAGTTGCATTCCGGACTGACAAGTATTTCCAGGGCGTCCCCCAACCCCACAGGCTTTATGATAATGTGCCTGTTTCTTCTCTCACAGTTCGGTATACTCACAGTCACGTTAAATGAAGCCTGGAAAAAGAAAATACTAATTATCTTCTTCCACCCACCAAAATGCATGGGAGGAAACAAAGTGGCATGGGGATCAGCTTTGCCAAAAGCATTTATTAGGAAATTTTTGAAAATCGCTTTTGAAATTCTTGAAAGGAAAATTCCAGCTTCAGTGCAATAAGATAACTTACTTACCTGAACATATTTTCAGACAATTGATTGACCCTGTACTTACTGTGTCTCCCACCTTCATGTGAGAGCATTTCTTTTGGTGTGGGAAGAGGGCCCTGTTGTTACAGATAGCTGTGAAAGACAGGTTGAGTCCTTCCGTGTCTCCTAACACTTCCAGTTCCACCTCAGACCGCAGTTCCTTCAGTCGGGACATAAAGAGTTAAAAATCACAACCAAAAAATACAATCAGAATAAAGCTGTGAATCATGTTCATTAAACTACAAATGAATAAAATGAAATTGCATTAAAAAAATCACCATACCATCAATCAAGCAAGAAAGCTAGCAAGACATGCACACGCACACACATGCACACACATGCACGTACATTTACACGTCACATTTTATTGAATCTAGGATGCCATCAATTCTAAAACACACCACTATTTTGTGACAATGACATTATAACAAAATATCTCAAGATCATTCTGGGCAACATATGAATCAATCCTGTTAGTCTATCATGGCTTTAAAAATTATTTTATCCATTCTGAGGGATTTGACAAATTCTCCAGCTCTGAGTTGCATTGCTTGGCATATAAAAGGCATTTTTTTGTTTGTATCTCAGTAACAAAATTTATTTAATTACAGTCATTCCTCCGACAATGAATATTTGCTTCACTGATACCAAATTTATACTCTGCTGCTCTGTTTTGGTACCTTTCTGCATATACAACAACTTTTCATTTCAATATCAAATCATAGTGCAAACTTTTTGAAAATATTTGAAAATGGCAATTAGGCTCAACATCCAGCACCAATAGTGTACTTAACAAATTGAGGTGACAACAACATACACACTTAGGGCCAATTTCATACATCTGCAGGCAATGAATACTACATTGTGACTTCTACCCAACATTTGTAAGACTCCATTAATCATAAAACATATCCCAATTTAGAGATGTTAAAATGTGGGAGAAACTCTTCCTCAAAATCAATATTGGAATTTATCAAGTACCTATTATACAGTTAGAGTCAGATCTGGGGAATGAGTGCAAAAATTTAGGGTGGGATATGAAGATTAAGAGACTGTGTGCAGGGCATGTAGTGTGCAATTTTTTAAAAAGTAGTTAGAGTAGGATTCAATAAGAAGGTGATGTTTTGAGGAAGTGAAGATTCAGAAAGCATGCAGATATCTGTCAAAAGAGTGTTCCAGAAAAGGAATACGGTCAATGCAAAGGCCCAGAGGCAGAAGCATGTCTGGCATGCTCTGGAAACAGAGCAGCAAAGAGGCCAGAGGTTGTACTGGAACAACTCTCTGTTGAAATAATAAGAGGTGAAGTCACAGAGGTAATAGGGTGGAGGGGAACAGATCCGGTAAAGTCCTAGTGGATGGTTTTAAAGAATGTGATATTTACTTTATGTAAAATGAGAAAACAATTAGGGTTATTTATAGAAGAGTGATATGACTTTACTTAATATTTTTAAAGGAAAATTCTAGTTTTTTGTTTTTTTTTTAAAACAGAATGTAGGAAACCAAAGGTAGAAATGAGAAATAGCATTTAGGAGGCTTTTGCAGTCAGTCAGGTGAGTGAAGATGGTGGAGCCAACCAGGATGAAGGCAGTGGAGGAAGTATCTGGATCAAATTCTAAATAATTTTGAAGATAGAATCAGCAAGACTTTCTGATGGGTTAGATGTACAGAAAAACAGAAAGAGGGGAGTCGAGGATCATTACAGGCTTTTTGACCCTAGCAACATGAAGGATGGAATTACTATCAATTGAGAAGGAGAAATTGATGAAGAATGTTTTAGGAGAGTCCAACGTACGCTCCTGAAATGCCAACTAATTGTATCAACCAACTCCCAGACATCTGCACTTGGATGTCTCCTAGAGAAGTATATTTAGCGTGGTTGCTGGGCGGCATTGAGGCCCTGTCTGAGGTACATGATCATGAATTTAAAGTGACTCTGGGACAGCCCAGGTGGCTCAGCAGTTTAGCGCTGCCTTCAGCCCTGGGCCTGATCCTGGAGTCCCAGGATCGAGTCCCGCATAGGGTTCCCTGCATGGAGCCTGCTTCTCCCTCCACTTGTGTCTCTGCTTCTCTGTCTCTTTGTTTCTCATGAGTAAATAAATAAAATCTTTAATAAATAGATAAATAAATAGATAAATAAATAAATAAATAAATAAATAAATAAAGTGAGTCGGGTATGTTTTTCCTTTTCCAGTTCAGCTGTGCAGGACGAATGGACAGTTCGGTTTAACCAGGATCATGATTGGCCAAGCAACCTTAGTGGAGCCACAAGGGGCATGGGAGCTGAGGCTGTGTCTACAGAGTGATCCTAATGGTTGAATTTAAGCTGGGGGCCCCGGCAAAGAGGACACCAAGGGATGAGGAACTGCAAAGAGAGGATAGGATCACTTGAATAAAAGAAGAGAGGGAGAGAGAGGGTAGAACCAATTAGTTGGAGATCCTGATGGGTTGGAAGAAATGCTAGGGGAACCAGCAGAATGAGCTGAAAAGGCAGGAGGTGGTGATCAGGGAATGGGTTTCAGAAAGCTGAGATTATAGAGGAGTCTATTAGCAATGAAAAAGTTTAAGGTATGACAGAAAAAAGGGGAACAAGATCATTTTAGAAGCAGAGTTCAAGGAAGAGGCCAGGGTACAGGAAGGAATATGTGCAGACTTAGACTGAAACCATCAAGAGTTAAAGCAGGAGTAATATTAGAGACAGTGGCATGGTGAGTCAGGAGCAAAAGGGGAAGTGAGGGATATGACCTGCAAGCCGGTAAATTTGAAATTAGGAATAATTTCAAATGGGTGACATTATGGGTGACATAATCTGACCAAAATAAGGGAAATCTCAGCATTGGTATAATTAGAACATCATATTGCAGATTTTGCCAGGAATATTTTAGTGTGAATTTCCCAAAGAAAGGACATAAATGTATATTTGTATATTTCATCAAATCATTCACTCATTTACTGAGCGTCTACTATGAACCAGGCAAAACGAAACAAACCCAGTCACTTCCCTTCTGGAGCTTAAATGCTAATAGTGGGGAGCTTACCCTTGGGAGCAATGACATTTCAGCAGCTTTTATTACATGTTTAAGGAAGGAAGAAAATTAGTGAATGATGATCAAATGAATGCACATCTGGTATTTAATAAGGGTTTTTATGCCAGGACACCTGGCTGGCTCAGTGGATGAGCATATGCCTTCAGCTCTGGGCATGATCCCGGGGTTCTGGGATCGAGTCTGGCATCACGCTCCCCATGGGGAGCCTGCTTCTCTCTCTGCCTCTCTCTGTGTGTCTTTCATGAACAAATAAATTAAAATTTAAAAATCTCTAAAAAACATAAGGGTTTTTAATGTCAATGTCAATATGGTCCTGTAAAATACTGAGCTGAAGTTCATGGTCACTAATCATAAACACAAATTGTCTACCCCTACCCCACTAGAAGTTAGTCAGAAGTGTTTTATCTTTCCCTCAATCACTTTCCTTTTTATCTTTTTACAGACTAGAAAGAAATCCAGTCAATGGACCACCATCTTTTATTTTATTTTTTGTTTATTTTATTTTTATGGTGGGGAGGGGCAGAGGGAGAGAGAGAATCCCAAGCAGGCTCCACACCCAGTGCAAAGCCAGATGCGGGGCTTAACCTCACAACCCCAAGATCATGACTTGAGCTGAGATCAAGAGTTGGACTCTTCACTGACTGAGCCACCCAGGTGCCCCTGGGTCCCCATATTTTTAAAGTCCTTTTAGAATATATTTAAAAATAACAGAACAGAAAAATAATGTGAACGAGTGCCAAGATCTATTACACACTTCATTCAGTGAATTGTGACATTATAATAATAACTCCAGAGCAAGATTATATAGTATAAGAATAATAGACACTTCTTTGTATTTTTGGACAGTAAACTAAGAACGTGAGATTCACTTCAAATGTTTGATGCCTTGATTCTACTACCCTGGAAATTATGTGAGTGATTGGAGATCACAAAGTGATGGAGCATCTGGGTGGCTCAGTGTTTGGGCTTCAGCCTTCGGCTCAGGGCGTGATCCCCGGGTCCTGGGATTGAGTCCTGCATTGGGCTCCCCATAGGGAGCCTGCTTCTCCCTCTGCCTGTGTCTCTGCCTCTCTCTCTCTCTCTCTCTCTCTCTCTGTGTCTCTCATGAATAAATAGATTTAAAAATCTTAAAAAGAAAAGAAAAGAAAAGAACCAGAAACCCTGACAGAGCGAGCAGGAGCATAGAGGGGGCTGGTCAAAAAAGAGAGAGAAATGTTTTTGACATTTACAGTTTTCTAATTTGCTTAATTCCTTTGAAGATGTTAGTGGCCAATGCTTTTGAGAGTGCTGGGTTAAAGAAAATTGAGTGTGTCCTAATGCAGTGGAGGATTGCTGTGTGATTTTATCTGATTCTCCACATTAAAACTTTAATTACCGCATAAGAGGGAGGATGGTTTTTATAGTATTTTGTTGACAAGCTTTCCTGTCTGGAAGAATTTCAAGCATGAGCTAATGTGGTAGTTAATTTTTGATGTGAGCTAAGAAAACTGAAGTTTCTGAGGATATAAGTTAAAAAACAAAAACAAAACCCTCATCCTGTAGTTTTAATGGACACATCTGTTATTTTCTTCTCTGACGAAATATATTTGAGAAGAATTACCTTGCTTTCCTCCCTTAAGGTGAGTTTCAAAATTGATGGGGTGTTGGCAAAAATCACTGGGGAGATCTTTTCAAATTATGTAGCTCTTTCTTTCCTTAAAGTTCCCCTAAGACATCTGTGAGAGGAATCTGGATACGCCTATTTTTAAAAGCTTCCCAGATGATTCTGAAATGTTGCTCAGTTAAGGAACCCTGGCTCAGTATATGCTAAGTATTGGCAAATAGCGCATATAGGTCATTTATCGGTGATTTTAAAACATCCAAAGTTAGAATTTTATTTATTTTTTATTATGTAACTGCTGTTTAGAACAAATGTTAGAGCTTTACTGCTTTATAAAAATTTACTTTTTTTCATTCCTGTCCTTAATTTAGAGCTTCATTTTCATCTTCGTATGTATGCATCCATGTGGGTATTTTTTTCTTTGTTAAGTTCAGGCAGAAAAGGGAAATGGTACTTAGGAAATAAAATAAAAAATGAGTCAGTAACTGGCCATCTACTGTTGATTAAGTTATGAAATGCGGACAAAGTAAAAGAATATAGCAACCCTATAGCTATGTATTTTATTTTAAGGAAGGAATGCTGTCCTCAGGTACTAATTTACAAAGTCAAGGCAAAAAAAATTATGTCTCTCTCTCTTTCCCTCTCTCTCTCTTTCTCTCTCTCTCTCTCTCTCTCTCTATATATATATATATATACATATACATATACATACATATATATATATTTTTTTAATATATGTAAATATCCATAAAAATGAAAAACTCCTTGGTTCTCAAAAGTAAAGAGTCTACCAAGTGGTGCTTCTGATATGCTTTGGTGTCTTTTTTTTTTCACTTTAAGTTATGAGGTAGCCTCATTAAGCCTGTGGAGTTAGTTCTCCACATGGTTCTGTTACTCCCTGGCATTTTAAACTAAATTTTTTTTTCAGGCAGAGAAGAGGGGAGCTTAATTGTAGCGCTCACTGAGCCTTTGCAATAGAATTGAAATTTTACTGGTGACATTATTATAAAAATAACCTCAACTTTAGATCAGGTTATGATTTTTCTACCTTCTCTCTCACCTTTCAAGAAGAGTATCTGCAAATAAGGAGAACAAAATCTATACTTTGGCTGCATTAATGCAGGGAGATTTTCTTTGGGTAAGTACTCTCTCTACTAACAAATCCAAGTGCATTTAACTGCCTAAAACACATCTTAGTTTTTGAATACCACATAAATGCAACAACAACAACAACAAAAAAAGCCAACTGTAAAATATCATACTTCGTAAGCAGAGATGATCAGCTGGAGAATGTTCCCAGAGTCCTTCTGAAGTAGCCCTACTGTAGCTCCAGGAATGAGTTTTGCATAATTCTGTAAACAAAATAGAATAAGTCAATCTGCTCCCTGTAATCAAGAAACGGTAATGTGGGTTTCAGTCTGCTGGTTGAGCTCACCTCTATTTAACTGGCTGGGGGAAACAGGATCCTGATAATAAACCAGCGTTTCTCCTGAAACTGTAGCCCTGCCTGGTGCTTGTCCTGCACATAAGTGGGAAGTGGACTGGCCAGAGTTGCCACTGGGAACATCAAGGGTCTGTGGTTGCCTTAGTCTAGAGTTGTGATTTATATCACAACTGGAGTCAAGTCTCAAATAATAACAGCACTTATATACCATCTTCCATTTGCAGAGCATCCTTTGTCCAAAAAATTCTGAGCATACTGCCAGGAGCTATCTTCTTTTTTGTCATTTACAAAAACCCAGGTTCTGCATTGGCCCCTCTCTGCCATCAGATTGCTCTGCAAGTCATTCAGCCCAGAAGTCTTAATCGTCCATTGTTTGGTGGATAAAATGAGTGAGTTATTTGGATGCTTGCTGTTAACCCCCTTTCCTAGTGGTAACGAGCACTCTTTGAGGGATGTCACCATGTACTGGGGTTGATTAGAATTGATTTCCACTCATCACGATGGAGTCGGTCGGAACCTATCTCTAAACCATCTGCATTCTCCACTTATATCCTTTTCTGAGATGTCATTCCCACTTGCGGAAAACTCACATTAGTTCAGCCACACTTCAGGTATCAAGCATGACCAGAGAATGAGGCACTGCAAAGAAGAAAATTTTCCAGACCGCTGAAAATTACCCCTCCCTTAAGTTCTGTGTTTTAAAACTTATTTTCAAATGAAAGGTTTTCTGAAGTGTATGGCACACATCTCTGTCTTCTTAAATAAAGATTCCCAAGCATACTTGGACCTTTTTTCCTGAAGCAGCAGTCATATGTATCAATATTAACTATAGCTTTATTATCATCAAAGACTTCTAAAATCCATGGGTATAACACACTCATACCAAGCGGACCCCAACTGCTATGATTTTGTTTCTTTTATTTGTTTTTTAAATAGTTTCTATCTCCTTGTTAAGCTATAAGGTATCACTCACCTACCAATTTTCTCATTAATTCATTTACTGTTGCATTCAATATCTATTAAGCAGGTTTAACATGCTGTGTTATATTAAGAAGAGACTATCACTCTTTTTGGTCAGCTGTGGTCTTCTGAGTTGCTGTGTGTTGAGCAATCAGATGACTGAATTGATTAAAATCGCACATAGAGAAAGAAGTTTTGAGTGAAGAATTTAGGGCACCTCCTCTAGTTCAAACATCATGATATCCTGTCTTATTCCCAAGAAGATTTAGGTAGCTTAGAAGGTATACAAAACCAAGTTAGAATTAATAGGAATTATTGATTAAAATCATGATACTAAATAAATAGATCCGGTCAAGGAGAGCCAAGGAGAGGAACAAATGAAGCCAGGGTGACATTAGAACACCAACACATTCTAGGAGGTCTTAGGCACTTGCTAGAAGGGGGCACCTGGGTTAAGCCTAAGGTTTCTACAACTCTTGTATGGGAAAATGGGTGCTGAAAATTGGTGATTTTTGTAACATTCCACTTATTTCAATGTTTGTGATCGTGTTTAAGTTTGAAATTGATGGAAATTTGAACTCTTAAAAATGTCAGTTGTCACTCTGCCTTGACACTGCATTTTATTATTAAAGGGACCATGGACAGTAATCCAGGGTAACATTCCTCCCATTACCCGACGCCCCCCATCACTGTCGGTTGAAGGTGGGCCCCACTATGTTTCCCTGAGTCAGATAGAACTTGTCAAATATGAGGAAGGCACCGGTTCATTGACTTACCTTTTCAAATAAACACATGTCAAAAGAGCCGTGAAGCATGAGACCTGTGGTTAACAGTGAATACTTAAATAGGAACTTGAATTTCACTCAAGTGGAGCTGGAATGTGTGTAAATTTGGTCCCAAAAGAGAAGGCAAAGGGAAACTTAAAAGCTTGACAAAGAAAGGCTTGGATCTTCTCGGAATTTCAAGGCTCTTAGCTTTGCATGAAACTGCTAGCCTTGAAAAATGTCCTGGTTTCTCCAAGGACAGGTATAAAGGGTACTTTCCACCGGCACTAGTTCAAGTGGCCTCTAAATTTTGGGTTAATTCTTGGTTTACACAGCCAAATCCATCTACTTCCTAAAGCATAATTATGACCCTGCATGTGGTATGACATTTGGCATCTGGCTATTAGGACAAGTAGTTTAACATTAATCGCATTTGCTGATTGCTACTAGAGCGAGGGTATAAAGGAGTTGGCAGCTAGTAGCAGTACCCTGTGATAACACTGACAATTGTGTAGAGGAAAACTATTAATTAATTTCTGGATGCTGATTCCTCCCAAAAGCATTGCAAATAATTAACTAAAAACATGGAAATTTGGCTTCCTGATCTAACACTGTAAAAAATTATACTTTAAATCCTGTAGTATTATGATTACTGTAAATATCATGTGTCAAATGCCTTTCTTTCATTACAGCCCTAAAGTGCTATTATAAATTGTCCTGATTAAACATGTTTAATGTTAGAAAAAGGATGGTTTTGCATGCCTGGATGTGATAAATTATAGCACCGTGACTGTAAAAGATAATTCTTGGATAGTAGATATGGTGAACTCTAAAAACACGATGTTTCATGAGCTGATTAGAAATGCCAGCTCCTTGGGCTTGAATTCCCTGTTTTCTGCCCATGGATTATCTTAATTATGGATTTTTCTCCTTCTCCTGCCACCATGCCACCCAGGAGTTCCTGAGGTTGCTTTTCTCACTCGTGTTTACAAAGTTGGCTTTTTCTGATTGCCTTAGTTTTCTTAACTTCCTTCATCAACCCTATTTGTTTGCTATGACCCCATCTCAAAAAAGATTTCTTATTCATCCAACAGTCTGTATTTGTTCCTTAGAAATTTCTTGCTAGTCAATGAAGGAAGATAAGAAGTGGACAGGGGATCACTTAGTAGGCAGGCAACATAGGATAGAGAGGAAAGTGCCTGAATTCACACCTGCACTCTGGGCTCCTCTCAGGGTATGTCTCCAAGGTCAGTGTCTCTTGGTGTCTTGCTGCTAGAACCAGCTGTCAGGTGTGTTCTCCTGCTTGGTTGAGGGCAGAAAAACATGCAGGTGCATACCTACTACCCCAGCTATCCATGGACAGACTACTGGTTAGCTTTTTTTTTTTTTTCTTTTTTTTCCAAAAGAGACACAGACTAAGGACCTTGGCAGATACTTGGCTGCTTTTGGTGCTAGAAGGGACATTCCTGATGTGACCTTCATTTTTGCTTTGACTATACTTCCTGTTGGGTTCACTCATCTCCAGGTTCAGTTTCTGGGACATGGTTTAGTATTAACTGTATCCTTACTGGACGTCTTGATTGAGTTTCTGCCTTAAATGGTTACTCTCCTGGATCTTTCTGACCGACTATTGTGACATTCCTGCTGTGGTTTCAAAGACTCTTCACCACTTCTTCACTCAGTAGCCACCATTTTATATAGACCATGCTACTCATGCCCCTCATCAGAGAGTGGAGAAGTTGACTTGCCATATATCTGCTAGCAGCATTTCAGTGAAGAATTTGTGTAAAACCAACCTGCTGCTTCTCTTTAGGTTCTATGCTTGCTTAACTCTTTCTGCAAAGCCTCATTAATGTGAAGGGACTTTATGCTCAACACCGTTTATTTCCAATACTATATATTTTTTCCAATATTATATTATTAATCAACATCAGTACTTCTTACTTCTGGTCTTAAAATGCATAACTAAGTGTCTTTTGTTTGCTAAAATACATTCAGTAAAAGTTTGGCTTGTATAGATTGAGAACCTAAGATGTTATATAATATGTCCACAAACATTTTCTCTAATATCTCACATATTTCTCTAATATCTCATATATATGCATATCTATGTATATGTGTGTGGGGTCATTACCCTGTATATCTTCAATTAGCAGCTCCTATTAGTCCATTTTTTCTCTTTCAGAAACATTAATGGCAGTATAACACACATGCACAGCATACAGGTAATAAGTATACAGCTCAATGAATATTTAAAAAGTAAACAAGCAAGTGTAATCACACCAAGATGAAGAAACAGAGCATAATCAGCCCCCTGAAACCCTTCCTTGTACTGCTTCCCAGTCATTACCAGACTAAACACTGTTTTGACTTTTATTACTATAGAAGTCAGGAGATACAATGTCATTGCCTTAAGGGTAACAAAAATGTCTTAAGTAGGACACAAAAGCACTACCTATATAAAGGAAAGAGTTGATAAATAGGACTTAATGGTAGGGATTTCTGTTTTGAAATGATGCCTTTAAGAGAGTGAATAGGAGCCCTTGAGTGGGAGAAAATATCTGTAATACATACATCTGATTTGGCACCGGAATACCTAAACAATTCCTACATATCGATAAGGAAAAGACATCTGGAAAAAAAAATGGGTATGCAAGTGGCAAAAGAGTATGGCACAAGTGTTCAACATCATTAATCATTAGAGAAATAGAAATTAAAACCACGACGAGATGCCAGTGTGCACCCACTGGAATGGCTAAAATTTAAAAGAACTGACGATGCTCTCAAGTACTTGCAGGGGGAGTCTACACTGGAACAACTACTTTGGGGAACTGTGGCAGTATCTGCTGATGTTGAACATGAGCCCACCCGATGGTTCACTCCTAGATATAACTGCACAACAGAGACGATCCCACGATGTACGACTGCTCTGAGATAAACAAATGCATAGAGAGGCATTCACTCTTGTCAAGAGGGTGCTTTTGGTAATCAAGATGTCACCTAAATTAAAGAAAGTGCAGATAATTCTTAAAGAGTCTTAGATCTTTCAGGTGTTTGGCCATAAGGTATAATCAATTCTTACGTTGATTCCTTCTATCTCTATTCCATCCTGTTGGGATGGACCCAACGGAGGTATACATTGGCAAACTCCTCAGCACTCACAGCATAGCCTGCCTCATTCTGAATCTCTCTCCATCCCCAGGAGCTGGTTTCAAGACCAGGTCTTCATGAGTCATTCACCAATTCAAGGGGCCTCACAGTGGGATGGAGAGGTCCTCCCAAGCCTCCAGGTCTCTCCATACATCTCCTGCCTTTTGACACTTTTCATCCTCAGAAACCCAAGGCTCCTGGAGTGTCGGTTATTGTGGACATTCTGGGACAGCCTTGGGGAGGTGATGGAAATGCATGGGGTGGAGAGGCCACCTTGCTCTTTAGGTCCTTAGTTCCATATAGTTCTTTGTTTTGGAATGAGCCCACAATGTAGACAGGCCTAAACCAGCCCAGAACTCACCTGTAGCCCACCATCATCTGGAAAAGACTAATTAGAGCTAACGTTTGTTGTACCTGGCAATCTCATCTCTTTCATTCTTCCCACAAGCTCTTTTGTTTGGGGACCATTATTATCTCTGCTTTATTGCCAAGATATTGAGGCCCAGAGAATGTAGTTAGCTTGCCCGCGGTCATCTAGCCTAGAAAGAGCTGGATTCACTGGTCTGCTTTGCTCTAGAACCAGATCTGTGAGCCAGGCCATTGACTGTTAAGTGCCTGGCAATGGCTGTTGTGGTCTGGTGATGTCATTGGTGAGCCTGAGAGAAGTTAACAGGTAAGCCTAAGTTAACTGAGTGTTATTAGTTCCACAGGGCTGCTATAACTAAGTGGCTTAGCCCAACCAAAATTTGTTATATAACAGTTCTGGAGACCAGAAGTCTGACATCAAGGTGTCAACAGGGCATGCTCCTTCTGAAACCCATAGAGGAGAGTCTGTCCTTGCTTGTTCCTAAATTCTGGTGGTTGCCGGCAGTCCTTGGTGTTCCTGGGCTTGGAGATGCATCACTCTAGTCTTTACCTCCATCGTCACATAATGTTCTCTTTTCCGTGTCTCCATGGGTCTCTTCTCTTCTCATAAGCACACCAGTCACATTGGATTAAGGATCCAACCTGCTCAAGTATGACCTTGTCTTAACTAATTACATCTGCAAGGCCCTATTTTTAAATAACGCCATATTCTGAGGCAGGGGTTAGGACTCCAACGTGTCTTTTGTGAGAACACAACTCAACCCCCTACATCCTGCTAGAGTTCTTTTGATTTGCTTAACCCTCAAACTCATAGTTTTAGTCGGAGAAGCAAGTGAGAAGCGAGTACCTTGCATGGTCACAGAGCTAATACATGGTAGAAAAAGGTCTTGACTCCAAAGCTAGTGCTTACTCTGCTCCCTCAGGCCCTTGCTGGGCCAGAAACTAGCACAAATGCCAACTGCCATCAAGGGGGAGGCTCATTAGAAAGTTAGGATAGTAATGCCTTGTATTTATATATAGTGGTTTAGAGATTATAGAACATTTCTTACCTGGAGCAAAAAGAAAGGGAGTGAAAGGGCTGTGGCTATAATCACTTTCAAATGGAAAGGCTGCATCTTGAAAGAAACATAGCAAGTAGCACAAGCATAGAAGCAAAATTTTTTTTTTGTCCTGGAGGACTGTATTGTGCCATTTGTCTGGTCAAAGGAAAACAGCTCTTTGCTGGTGATGCCTTGCTTTTGTTGAGCGGTGTGCTTCTCCCAGAGCTAGGCCGGGCTGGGTTTGCTGAAATAAGTCCTCCTTCTGAAGGCAATCAGAAGGCTCTCTTCCCGTGAGGTCTCTCATTCTTGTGGGGTTTTTTATTCTGCTGGTTCTCTTGTTCATTATCGGTAAATGCAGGGCTCCCAGTATTATGCAAAAGTTTACCCCCAGGCTTGACTGTGTTACTAGGACACCAGAGATTCCAAGAAGAATATGTAATTGTTTCTGGCACAAGGTAGCTCATGTCTGTCTCTGGGTTGCATGATATCTGCTTTGCCTTCAGGCCTTCAATTGTCAGCATTCCACAGGCAGGCAGGCAGCAAAGGGAGTGTGCTAATTAGATCAGGTGCTTGATCTCGAAGTCTGCACCAGCAATGACTAGCTAGTCGGCTTCGGAACTTTCGGGCACTACCTGTCTTTCTCTCAGTCTGCCCTGGAATGTAATTATCTTGTCAGCCAAGGAGCTGTAGCACACAGCCGAACGAGTGCTCGGCCGCGGTGACAGAGTGATAAGGGAAGACGAATGGACCCACCATGCATGACTGTTCTGGGACAAACAAATGCATGGAGAGGCATTGGAGGACGGAGACTTCGAGAACAAAGAGGCTACACTGAGTATTTGTTGCTGAGGAGACTTCAGATTGTCCCTAGCTTTTCGAGAGGGATTGCAGACCTTTGTTGGCAAATGCAAGTCCCAGAGCTTTAGAAAGCGCTTTTGAAATGGGAAGTGATGTTGGGTTCAGGGGCAGCTTATGTGCTTTGCAGACCAAAGCGCAGGTAACAAAACTTTGAAAGATGACTAGTAGGAGCACGATGGAGGGGACCAAAAAAATAGAGAGCAAGTATATATTGGAGGACTGCTAAGGAGGTCTGAGCCCCTGCTACCACAAGGGGGGTGGGGGGATCAGTAGCAGCAGCAGCATCTAGAAAATTGTGAGAGATGCAAAAACTCATTTTTGATTCTTTGAGGACCTTCCATATGGTTTTTCAAAGTGGCCAAATCGATTTACATTTCCACCAATAGTGCGGGAGGGTTCCCTTCTCTCCATATCCTCACCAGCACTTGTTACTTCTTGTCTTTCTGATGACAGCCATTCCCACAGGTGTGAGGTGATGTATCACTGTAGTTTTGATTTCTTTTTTTTTAAGAATAAATTTATTTTTTATTGGTGTTCAATTTGCCAACATACAGAATAACACCCAGTGCTCATCCCATCAAGTGCCCACCTCAGTGCCTGTCAGTCACCCCCACCCCCCGCCCACCTCCCCTTCCACCACCCCTAGTTCGTTTCCCAGAGTTAGGAGTCTTCCATGTTCTGTCTCCCTTTCTGATATTTCCCACTCATTTTTTCTCCTTTCCCCTTTATTCCCTTTCACTATTATTTATATTCCCCAAATGAATGAGACCATATAATGTTTGTCCTTCTCCGATTGACTTATTTCACTCAGCACAATACCCTCCAGTTCCATCCACGTCTAAGCAAATGGTGGGTATTTGAAGCAAATGGTGGGTATTTGTCGTTTCTAATGGCTGAGGAATATTCCATTGTATACATAAACCACATCTTCTTTATCCATTCATCTTTTGATGTGGTTTTGATTTCTATTTCCCTGATGATGAGTGAGGTTGAGCATCTTTTCATGTGTCTGTTGGCCGTCTGCTGTTTTCTTTGGAAAAATGTCTATTCCAGGTGGTCTGCCTTTTTTTTTTTTAATTGGATTGTTTAGGGTTTTTTATTTTTTTGTTTTGTTTTGCTATTGACTTGTATGAATTCTTTCTATATTTTGGATATTAATCCCTTATTGCATATAGGGTAGGTTGCCTTTTCATTTTGTTGATGATTTCTTTTTTCGTGCAGAAGCTTTTTAGTTCGAAGTAGTTCCACCTGTTTAGTTTTGCTTTTGTTTGTTGCTTTTGCTTTTGGAGTCAGATCCAAAAATATCACTGCCAGAACCAATGTCAAGGAGCTTACCACCTATGTTTTCTTCCAGGAGTTTTATGGTTTCAGGTCTTACACTCAAGTCTTGAATCCATTTTGAGTTAATTTTTGTGTGTAGTGGAAAACAGTAGCCTCATTTCATTTTTTTGCATGTAGCAGTCCAGTATTCCCAAAATCCTTTATTGAAGAGAACTTCCCTATTGTATATTGTTGCTTCCTTTGTGGTAGATTAATTAACTGTATATATATGGGTTTATTTCTACCATATAATGCAGCAATTCCACTTCTGGGTGTTTATTAAGGAAAATGAAAACACTAACTCAAAAAGATATATGCACCTTGATGTTTACTATAGGATTATTTATAATAACCAAGATATGGAAACAACCTAAGTGCCCATCCATAGATAAATGATAAAGAAGATGGTGCGCGTGTACACACACACACACACACATACACACACACACACACACACACAGAGTGGAATATTACTTGGCCATAAAAAGAAAGAAATATTGCATTTGCAACAATATGGATAGACCTTGAGAGCATTATCCTAAGTAAAATAAGCCTGTCAGAGAAAGACACCATATGATTCAATCAAATAATAATAAAACAAAATAAACGAAAATGTCCAGCTCATAGATACAAAGAACACATGGGTAGTTTCTAGAGGAGAGAGGGGATGGTGGGAGGTTGAGGATGGATGGATGAGGGGAGTCAAAGCCTCAGACCGCCCCCTGGACCTGAATCAGAGTTGGTGTTTTAATAAGCTCCCTGAGTGATCAGAGACACCAGAGGAGCTTTAAAAACAAAAACAAGAACACTAATGCTTGGGTCTTAGCCCTAGAGATACTGAATCAATCGATCAGATCAGGGTGTAGCCTGGGCATCAGATTTTTTAGAATGCTCCCTAGGTGATTTTAATGAGTACCAAAGTTTAAGAATATTTGTCTATATCCTTGTTGTCAAATGGATGCTTCCAGGAAGGGCTGTGGCAATTTAGAAAATAAAGTTGCTATGTTTTTAAACCTGTACACCCAGGGGAACCTGGGTGGCTCACTCAGTTAAGCCTCTGACTCTTTGTTTTGGCTTACATCATGACCTCAGTCTTGGGATTGAGCCCTGAGTTGGGCTCCATTCTCAGTGTGGGGTCTGCTTCAGAATCTCCCTCCCCTCTCTGTCCCTTCCCCACTCACACACAGGCTCTCTCTCTGTCTCTCAAATAAATAAATCAAATCTTTAGAAAAAAACATCTGCATACCCATAATTCATAAGGGGCCCTCAGTCGGTCACTTACCTGTGACATCTATTCTCTAATTAAGAACAAAAGTGGTCTTCTGGAATGCCTGATGCCCATGGAACAACACCATGCTTACTACTCTAGGCCTTCAAGGCTGAGGTATCTAGTTTTAGCCAACCTTTTCCACTCCATCTTCTTCTATCCTGGCTCATATCAGGCTGACTAGCCTTTTTTCAGTTTCTCAAATACATTGAGCACTGAGTCCTTTGCTGTCTCAGGGCCTTTGCATATGCCTTCTCCTCTTGAAAACTCCTCAACCTAAAGGTTGCTGCTCTACAAGCACTTCTTTAAAGGTGTCTTCCCTGAAGATCCTATAGAAGTACGGTCTCACACTCCCCTCTTTCATTTTTTTCTATTGCAACACACTGTTCTTTTCCATTTTTTAGTAATATTTCCAAAGTTTTTAGTATAAATGTGTCCCAAATATTGCATGGAACATATTAATACTAAAAAATCTTTTTGTTTCTTTGAAATTCAAATTGAATGCCCTGTATTTTTTTTTGTGCTAAATCTGGAAATGCTATAGATAAGGTATATGACTTTTGAATAAGTGAATAGTGTGCCCAAACTATTCAAGCTCAACAAAATATTGTCCTTGAGAATTTTCAGTTTTGAAGATTCGATACCATAAAGGTAACAAAATATTGAGCTATGTTATAATTCGTAGTATCCCCTTGTAGCGTATTTTTGGCTCTTTCAGGTAATTAGGCATAAAATTAAAATACACAATACTCCGACACTTTTCTATGCCCAGGAGCTGTCAGTTTAACTTGTCCCTTATATCTTGATGCCCTATGCAATCTATAAAAGGCTATGTCATGTGGAGAATGCTTGGTTGTAGTTAAATTCCCACATGGTGATCCAAGCAAAGGTGAGCTTCCTTTAAGCATCACTGTAATTCGGGCCAGCCTTGCGGGCATGGACAGAGTGGCAAACTGTAACCGTAGGAAAGTCTTCAGGGGATAAATGAGTAATTGAATTAAATAACAATCCCTGAATTCTGTGAGGCTCTGAGAAAGTATAGAGTAGAGCAATTAGACAGCTTTGAGCACTCTGTGGTACCGAGAGATGCCTTTGAAGAAACTGAGTTTGTTCACAGATGTTAGAGTCCTCATCAAAAGGGCACTTTCAGAGACTAGAAAAAGGACTAGAAATAATTTGTTTGTAATTCCTATTAAGGTCATTACATGAATGTATATAAAAGTAACTAAGTATCATTGTAATATATTACAATGGTAGTAAATGTAAAAATATAGTAATTGCGGATGTTCTGGGGCTGCTGGTGGGAGGTGAACAAGGTTTTTATTTATTTATTTATTTATTTATTTATTTATTTATTTATTTATTTAAAAGAGAGACACAGAGAAAGTGTGTGTGTGTGCATGCATGAGCAGAGAGGTGCAGATGGGGAGGGAGAGGGTGAGGGAGAAAGAATATGAAGCAGACTCATGCTGAACAGGGGAACCCAATGCAGTGATCCATCCCATGATCATGAGATCATGACCTGAGCCAAACCTGAGTCAGAAGCTTAATGAACTGAGCCACCCGGGCACCCCGGAGCAAGTTTGTTTTTATTTTAAAGCAGATACCCTACAAGTACGGCAACCACAGATTTGGAATATTGTAGAATGACCTTGATTTCATCTAATGTGATTCTTGTCAGTAAAAGTGATTGTTTGACATATAACTAAATGCAATTTAATTTTCATGCCTTTATAAGACTGTAAATGTATAAACCCATTAAAAAATCTGAATATACTTAATATGTACAGTATGATGCCAATTATGTTAAAATATGTAAATGAATGCAAAAAAAGAGAAGACTTATTTTAAAATGTCAAGAATGGTTTAGCTGTGTCTGAGTGGTGAGTTTATGAGTGATCTTTATTTTCTTCTTTGTGCTTTTCTGTATCCATCTCCCCCTTCCTCTCTTTTGGGCAAATAACGTATCAATTTTGTCATCAGAAAAAGAGTAATTTAAAGTGTGTGGTGTTTTTTGTTTTTTGTTCTTGGCCACACTCCTACACTGTTGGTAGGAGAATACCTGATACAACCACTTTGGAAAGTAGTTTGGACCCACCTAGGAGTTTTGAAGATGCCATTTCCTTGACTCAAGGACTTCAGTTCTAGACATGTATTGTCAGTGGAGAACATGTATGCATGAACGTGCATGGCCGCAACATTTGGAATGTTGCACAACTGGAAGTGATCTGATGTTCTCAGCTGCAGAATGAACACACTACAGTGTAAACACTCAATGGACTATGCATGGCAGTGGAACAGAGTACACCAGAGTTACCCATAACTCTGTGGATGAGCCTCAGAAACATAACATTGAGCATCACAATGTGAATGTAATTAAGGCCACAGAACTGATATTTAAACATGATTAAAATAGTAAATTTTACCTTATGTGTATTTTACCATCATAACCACCCCAAAACATGACTTTAAGTCCAAAAGCAAATTATAGAAATAATATGTACAGGGCAGCCTCAGTGGCTCAGCAGTTTAGTGCCGCCTTCAGCCCAGGGCTTGATCCTGGAGACCCGGGATCGGGTCCCATGTCGGGCTCCCTGCATGGAGCCTGCTTCTCCTTCTGCCTGTGTCTCTGCCTCTGTGTGTGTGTGTGTGTGTGTGTGTGTGTGTTTCATTGATGAATAAATAAATACTCTTAAAAAAAAAAAAAGAAATAACATGTACAGCACAAAATTAAACCTATAGGCCAAAACTATGAAATTATTTATGGATCTATATATTTTTTAATGAAACAAAAAACCATGGGCATGATAAACACTAGATTTAGGACATTGGTTACTTCTATGGAAGAAAAGAGGGCGATAGGATTAGAGTTGTACAGGTACCCAACAGCCAACTGTATCTGGAATGTCTTATTTCTTTAAAAAATCGGAAGCAAAAATGGTGGTGAAATGTTAAGGTTTGAGACAGCTGGGTAGTAGGCATGTGGTGTCATTACATGACTATCTTTCTGTGTGTTTGAATTGTATCATCGGAAAAAGCCCTATAATCTTTGTTAAACCATGTGTCCCATTTTTCTCCTTTGGTTGGAACTGTAGATGGTCATTAGCATAGACAGTAGCTGTTAAGGATGTGTTGACCAATGGCATGATGCTCCCTAGCTGTGTGGCCTGTTCTTACCCTTCAGAACTTAAATAGCCCATAAGACAGTGTCCAAATGTCTCTCTTTTTTCAAGTCTGCACATTTTAAGATTGTTTCTGCTCATCTAAATCAACAGTAGCAGTAAAGGACCTTAGATGACGTGTGCACTGGTTTTGAAGGAGTTGGCCATTTTTAATTCTATCTCTTCATCTCTTCATCTGTTAGGTTGCTCTGTTCCACCCTGTGGCTCTGTGCTTTTCCTTCTTGACTTTCAAAGCTAGTTACTTTGTTTAAAAGGCTGCTTCTTTGGTCGTCTAGTAGTTAGGAACTGGCATGCTCTTTTACTATAGCAGCCAATGTTCCAGTGGGACTTAACTCCATGATTAAGGCTACAGACTCAAAGTGCCTTGCTTCAAACCCTGGCTCTCACAGACAATTTGCTTTATTTTGAGTTATTTTATTATTTATTTTATTTTATTTGGTTCCATTTTTATTTTTTATTTTATTTGGGTTTATTTTGTTTCACAAAATGGAGCTTAAGTGACAAAATAAGTTAAAATACTTAACTCCAAGCTCCCAACTAATAAGCCCTCAGCAAACCTTCCTTATTATTCTCATGGTCATAGCTGTATAATATATTTTGCTCTCAGTTTCCACTGCTATAAAATGAAGGGCTTAGTCCAGCACCATCATACTGTTAATATCAAAGCTAGTTTTATGATAGGCAATTAGTTTGCTGCCCCTTCTAACAAAGACGATGAGTACAAAAAAGTAAAACATTGATAGATATGAAAATTCTGACCCCTCAGCAAAACTCTGCCTTGGGATGTCTGTCTAGAACACAGCCTCTAAAATGCCCTCATCCTGTTTTTTAGGCAAATTATTGGTCTACGAGTCTATTAGTGCTCTGTGAGGCTTCTTAAGGCAGTCACTCTTATTCTTCTCTGTAGTCATAAACTGTGACCTGGTCCAAGGGATGTTCCTATGAAATGTTTGATGAGTGAGTGAATAAATGAATGAATGGCTACAGTCCATAGCATATTGGTTTTAATGATATGCTGGACATTCTGGGTGTTGATTAAATCTTGAAACATTTAGGCTTTGTACTGAAATTCCATCCTAGGGGTCATTTGGCTGGCTCAGTTGGAAGAGTATGCAACTCTTGATCTTAGGGTCATGAGTTTGAGCTCCACATTAGGTATAGAGATTGCTTAAATAAATAAAACTTAAAAAAAATCCCATCTTATATTTGTCCAAGGGTTGGTCTAATAGGGCATTTCATTAAAACCCTACTTTAAATCTGTACTTTTTTTTTTTTTACCTGTGTGTTTATTTTCTAATTTATGAGTCTATGAGTTCTTTAGAAGAAAAGTACTATGTGTAAACTATACTGGTGACTTTTCATTGTTGTGATTTATTAATTAGTCTGGAAAATGCTTCTAACAACTTTGCCCTGATAATCTGAGGACATGAGTTTTATTTCCAAATCCTCCCTCTCTCAGAGCTCTATTTATTAATGAGGAAAGTGTAGGCTGGCTCTCCTCAGTCTTTATTCCCAGATACCATCAATTAAAGGGAAATTAAAGTCCTTTTCCATTACACGTGAGTTGAGTAATTTGTTAACTGTGGGGATTTTTCATAATCCAGAAGTTCTCTTTTTATTCCTAGATGATTTTATATTCACTAAAAGCATAAATTTGGAATAGTTCATTACAGGATGGGGTTGATAGGATGAAAAACAACTTTTTAGTACGTACCCTAAAATTAGCTATATTATGGTTAGCTGAACTTTGTGTGTAGATCATTGGAATTCCTGGTGATTTCCCTCCTCCAGGTATAGAGTCATTGACTACTAAAGCTGGAGGTCACCCAGTCTAGTCTTTTTATTTTGTTAAAATTGAAGCCAGAGAAAAAGAGATTTTCATCAGAGCAAAATTGTTTTGATCTTTTCCAATAGTGAACGTTATAAAACAAAACAATAATAGAACAGGCTAACATATTGCAAAAGGGTCCAATTTTGTTTTATCTCCCTCTCTAATTCTCTGCCTCCTTTCAACTCTCTTGCTGCAGTGAAAAGCTCAAAAGATGAGCAAAAAAGGAAAGAAGAGGTGAAATAAAAACTGGGTTATTGATTCCTGAAAAATTGAAACTTGTATATGATAGATAATATTCACACGCCATACAAAAACATCAGGCTCACAGCATGTTGTGGCTACTCTTTATATTTGTTCTTAAATAACAAAGATCACCAAATGGAGGTACTTGCTCATTTTATCGCCTACTAAGAAGGCTCTTGAGCTAATCCAACAAGTTGATCCCAAGGGTGATGGCAGAGGGTTTCCTTCCTCTGGTGCCATCTAGGTCCAAGGTGGAAGGAGTGGAGGAAGGGACAGCCAGGGCTGCAGATGATTATAGCAATGGCTCAAGCACACCTCTTATGCATGGGCTCCCTCAACTTTGACAGGTATTTGTCCCATGAAACTCCAAATTACTATTTAGAAACTTTGACTCAATTTGACTAAAGATGAAAATCTATTGTGCATTGAGAAATGGCCTAAACAGAAAGATGAGCAAAACACACCATTCTCCTCAAAGAGGTAATTTTTGAGGGCTTTTCACCTCCAGAGGCAAGGGCCCTTTGGTGGTATTAAAACCTGCATTGGTCCCCAGTCCTTATGCTTTAAATGCATCACTCTGTCCTGATAACCATGGGGACATCAATTAGCGATTATAGATGTTGGCAACTAAACTGGAAGTGTCTATTAGCAATATGTCTTGTTTACTTCCTAATGTTTCAACATTATGTTGTAAATACGAGATTATCTAATAATTATCATTATTAACTTTACAAAATTCATCTTTTCCAGCCAGATGTAGACATTTTGAAAGATTAGAATATTTTAAAGTCTTGCAACTAATCCCAGGTGATTAGTAATATAATTTGACAATGTAGTTAAGAACAGTAATTTAATTGCTTTTTATCTCAATATCTCACTAGGAAGGAAAGACTAGTCAAATTAGACAATTGGGCTTTAGTAACCTGATACGATCTTAATGTAAATTAACAGTAAACATCTGAAAACAACAGAGGAGATACATTTTTTTTCTTAAGCTTGGGTAATTGAATCCTGATTCAAAATGGTGCTTAGCACTAGAATGTAATATACTACCTACTGCTCAGTCTATTATCTATCATTATCTTTTGAACCCTGTAATTGGACAAACAGACATCTATTCATAATAATAAGTTTGTTCAAAATCATCTGTTTGCTGGAGTCTGGGGTGCCCACTGCAGTCATATTGAACTAAAGGCAAAACTGCTCACCTTATCCTTTCCATTGTTTCCACAAAGTACAGCAACACTATGCATCTGGACAGTCCAGAGAATCTTCCCAAAATTATCAAAAACTCAAAACCCAAACCAATTTTTCCTGCATTCCATGAAGGGGCAACATAAATTGTATTTGCTGCAAGAGGGGCTGCCATTGAATCAGAGCCATCCCCTGCCTGGAGAGTACACACATAACTATGCTTAATGTAGAACTAGGGCAAGCAAATTGCCTTCTGGAATTTCCATTAGATCCACCCAGTTAGTTGCTTTATTTATCCTATCACTGGTTTTATTTTTCAGTGATACTTTAGTAGTTATGTGCCTTCTATCACAACTATCCAAACATCAGGTTGCATAGGGGTCCTGCTCACACAGGACCCCTTCTAAGAGATTTAAATGGAAAGGCAATACAAGCCATTATTGGTTTATTTTCAGTTTTCGTTATCAATAAAACAAGAAATCAGCATTTTCATGCTGTGTAAAGCCTTCAGGGAAGTGCAATGTCGCCGTCATTATTTTTAGACCAGGCTGCTGCCTGCCCCCACTAATACAGATGGAATGATGAGTCCATCAAAATTGAGATAAAATGATGAAAGAAAGCATCAGAGTCGCAGAGTGGGCTGCTGCCCTGGTCTGCTGTGTGGCTCTCTGACAATGTCCCTTTGAATTTAGTGGAGCCTGGATGGTAGAGACCACAGATCATGACAGAACATAAATTCGCCTCATAATGAGATTAGTAGGCAGGCAAAATAAATGTCCTGCTGTTATGTTAGAGGCAGGCTCTAATCTGGTGTTTTCCTTGGAAATGATCATTTCCTTTGCAACAGGGGACCCATTGGCGTAACTAACTTAAATCCGACAGATTCCGTTTTGCCACGTGGTTATTTTTCATCTTCTACTGTCTTTTTAATAGCAGTTCTGAGGAGGCGTGTAAATGAGTTGTGAGTCTTAAAGACTATTACGGAAGTGAGTTATGGACGACTATGTTCATGATCATCAATCCTGTTTCCCAGACTCCCCTTTTAAGAAGACTTCTGTGCAACCCTCCTCCCCCTTCTAAACAGGAACCGGCTGTGGAGGAGGTGTTGTGACCCCCAGGGTCCTCTCACTCTAGCCTTAAGGATCAAAGGCAGAATAGGCTCACTATTGTATTTGGGGTATTCTTTTTTTAATCTTTACCGCAACTCTACTACTTAAAACCACTGGAAACAAGTATCACATACTAAAGAGCCTTAAAAAAATGCCCAGATCAAGTGAACCCACATAGTCTCTGAGTAGAACAAAGGCCTTGAGTATGCAGCCTGATTGCAAAGGACTTTTTTGGTTTTCAGCAGAAGGCAATCTCACCTGAAGTACAATACCCTCCTCTCATTAAAAATGCAAGATAGGATCTCCTCCTGGATCCTTTCTGCAGAACCTGATGCAAGTTCATGGGCTGTACTGTCCTTAGCAGTGAGTGGCATTTAATCAAAGCCTTCTGTGAAATAATCTCAGAGTTTCCTGAGCCCTGTAAAGTCACCAAGAGAGTTAAGAGGTCCTTTCAAAGGAATGGGATATCAGACTCTGAACTCGGGAGCATTTGAAGCTTCTGCATAGAAGGTATCATAATTTAATATACCCCTATTTTCTCTACATTTTCTCAGGCCAGCCTGGAGATTCCTTACTTCTCTGTGAAACCACCCATTAGGAATAAATCATTTGCTACTACCTTGATTCTTCATGGTTTCTGATGTATTGTTTTCTGAGGTTGGAATGAAACCACAGAAACCTGTTATGTTTGCATATGCATTTTACATTTAGTTTATGCAGTGATTGATGAACATTAGCTCATCTAATCAAACAGTTCCCTTTCTGCATCTGGTGCTTCCATTCAAAAACTTGAACCACAAATCCAGCTACTAGGAGGGAGAAAAGATATTTTGGCCCCATTTAACAAGCTTTTTCTTTCAACCTCCTACTTTCCAATGGTCAAAATTGTATCTCTACTTATATATTTTTCTATACATCTGACTTGTAGATGTCTGCAAGTTTCAAGTCAATTCTGCTCCCATCCTGTTAGCCCTCTGCTCATCAAATGAAACAGTTCAATGGAAGACAGAGTGATTTTTGTTAGGTTCATTGGTATTCTCTTACAACTTATCGTGTCATTCCTTATTTCTTTCTTCCTTGCCTAACCACCACTCTCTATCACACCCCTGGGATTGTAATTTAAATTGCCAACGGTAACTGAATCCACTTTACCAAATGTCCAGTGTATTTGTCACGTGTTAACGATTTTCTAATGGCATCCCACGCGTTAAACCCTCAGAGTTTCTGTTAAAGTTTCACGTCAAGTAATCTCCCTGAAGGAATCCCCCAAATGGTGTTTGCTTACCTCATATAAATGAACTTGTTCTTGGGTGACGGCAAAGATTAATAACACGTTATTTTGCACCAGTTTATCAATGAGTTGTCCAATTGTTGGATATTCCTAAAATTGACATAGAGATTTTAAGTAGCATTATAACACAAGTATGTAAAATAAGGAAAGGAACATTTCTTTCAAAGATGTCATACTGGGCTTGGCATTTCAGTTTGGCTCTAAGTAAACAAGTACACGATTAGCATTAGTAATTTCATTGGTTTAATAATTGTTTTCTAAATCTTGTAAATCCAATTAATTCCTAAGAGTCAGTCCCTGGCAATGTGGTGTATTATGGTCTGTCACTTCTAAAGAGAACGCTTGGTATTTACTTAAAGACTTATAGTGTGTCATATTTTCAAGGGTAGAGACTCATTTCTTCGAAGTGCCACTTGCCAGCAGGCTCAAACTGTAGAGAATGTTGGAGTCAGAGGAGGAGCAGCTGGATGATGACAGATGTGACTGAGATGACTCAGGTAGCTCAGAAACTCCTATTAGAATTGGATGAGGCTGGCGGAGAGCTGAGGAGGGGACAGCCTGCTGAGGAATGACACACTACAGTGCCTGTGTCCATCTGATTTGAGACATTCATTCCTGCACCAGTTTGGGGTTTGGTCTTACTGACTTTTTGATGTCAGTAATCAATTTTATGGGATCCTGCCATATCTTTATAGAACAACTGAAAACATATCGTACTTTTTTTTCATTGACACATTCATTCCCAAGTAATACGAGTTCTTTAAAAAATAGAGAAGGCACAGATGATCAAATTCGAACATGGCCTCCACTTGCCAAAGTTAAAAAATGTGTAGAGCCTTTGGCTATTGTATGACTCCAAATGTGGGTAATGTACAAAGAGGAGACTCAAATGAACAAGAGTAGCTTGCAAGCAATGAAACTAAGAATATGTTGATCATGAAGTCAGCTAAAGTGGAGGAATGCTGATAAGTAAGCCTTCCTGTACACTAGTGTGTTCACATATTCTCAGCACTCCGGGAGTATTTCTGCCTAATGTCTTCTTTAGGCCCAAGATTCAATTTGAGGGAAAAGGACAGTTTTGCCTAAAATATTCAGGTAAATGATCCAACTGCATATTTGGCTGTGTAATATGTGCTTGCCATCCAATCTGGATTTTTATTAGTAAACAGTAGAAGAATCCAGATAATATAAATCTTCCAGAGTGTGACATTTTCAGTGGTCTCTGCTTTTTCAACTGCCCAAACACCAAGAATCCTTCACTTTTCAGCCTGAATCCCCCCAATTCTGGTCCCTCCTATCTCTGTGCTCTTGCACTTTCCACTGCTGTGGGTGTGTAGCAAGGATCACACTACGAAGTCCTTCATAGGTGGGTAAATGTGGTTTTCTATTTGATCTAGGTCAGTGGCTTAATTCACACACAAGGTCAGGGACCATGTCCTATTATTTTGTGTCCCCAGGAGCCAAGCCCAGTGTTGAGCACATAGAAATTGCTCAAAGGACTCAGGGAACTATGGTGTAGACAGGCATGGAAATAACCTTTCATGCATTTATAGCAACTTACTAAGCAAAAATGAATTGAACGTTTGATAAGAAGGTCCTACGAAGCAACAAGTAGTGTTTGCTTCTACGATCCTACTTTGTCCAAGATGTCTATTAATGGGACATTTGAATAGTGGCAAGAAAAAGTAATAAGAGTTTGCATTTCACAATTTCTTGCTACTCAAGGGCTAAAAGACAAAATGTGGCTACTCTCATGGATATTGTAATATGGAAAGGCAACTTATGTGATAAAGTTTGAGGACTACTCTCAGTCAAAAGTTAGGGGAAAACACTCACCTTGAAGTTTAGAAATTTAAGTCAAGGAATGGTACCAGGTGATTTATGAACCTTTTTTTTTAACTGATTACCATCAGTGTATTAAATATGTGTGTGTGTGTGTGTGTATATATATATATATATATATATACATATATATATATATAATCTCACTGAATTATTTTTTTAGAGAATAGTTTTTCCAATCTGATATTAGTATTCTGGGTTCTCTTCTCTCTCTCTCTCTCTCTCTCTCTCTCTCTCTCTCATTTCTATAGCACTGTCATTTTAAGAAGTCACTTAAATTCTCCATGCCATATTTTCCCAACTGTTAAATGGGGATAGTATGACCTTCCTAGGTTGTTGCTTCAAAATTCAATTTTATTTCACACATAGTCAACACCCACTGTCTTCCAGGCACTCTGCTGGCAGGAAATAGAAATAATACACCAGTCCTGGTCCTGAGGAATGCATATTAGAGAAAGACAGACAAACATGAGTAAATACATTTCCACATAGTGATGGATGAGAAGACATCTATGTACTAGAGCGAGGGGAGGGATGATCACTTTGAGGCCTAGCAAAGGGCAAAGAGGGCTCTTTGGGAGCAGTCATGATTGAGTTGGGTTTTAATGAATAATTAAGAGTCTCTCAGCAGCCTAGGAGGCAAGGGCATCCCAGACAGAGAGAACAACACATGCGCGAGCAGGTCCATACAAGGAAAAGAGATACATGGTGTTCTGGTGAGCATCAAATATGATTATGTACATTAAAGACCTCTAAAAATTTTACATCATTTTATATAATTGAAGAGCTTTTTTTCCCCCCTTTGAATGTTGGCAGTGTTTTTAAAATGTTTTCAATGACAAAAATAAGCCAAATGTGAATAAGTATCAGCCAGGCAGTACTTGACAATTGTTCCCTATGGAGCACCATGATGCATAAAAGCATGACATTATTTAGGAGGCCTAACTCCGGGACCCATCATTCACAGAAACACCTAGGTGATGGTTGTTTGGGCTTCCGTTCCTTTTTCTGCAGCTATTTTGAGAATAGAATGAGCTGACTGTACTGCTTTTTACTGACCTTGGGCTTTTTGAAAAATCAGGGAGGTTCTGAGATCATTCAAGCTGTAGTAGCCCCAAACTGCTCACATTAATCCCCACCGCCCACCTGTGCTCCTGTGGGAAGCTCTAAGGGCAATTTGTTAATCTCAAAGCAGAAAATGCACAGTTTTCATCAAAACGTGCGCTATTTTGTTAGAGTTGCAGTGATTATTGCTTCGTTTGCCTACTTGCAGCCCTGAAAACAGTGTAGAGTGCAGGTTACACACCAAGACAGTTGACATGGAGTATTCATTCTTGTTGTCCAAGTGACAGAGCCCATCGTTAGGAATGACGATGCCTGCCAGTTTGCTGTCCATTCCAAAATGAGAATCGGCATCGCTCACAAAGACCAGGAGATGGAGGGAGTCATTCCGCCAGCCAATTTTTTCCTACAGTGAGAAAGAAACATTTGGGATTTGGGTCTTTATGGGCTAGAGGCAGGCATTTATTGAGAGTGGATCAATTACGATTGGATATATTCAGATTATAAAAACTATATTGCTGATCTATCTATTTTGGCCTTTTTCATCTATTGCAAGTTGATAATTATTAATTTATTTAAAAATGTGAAATTCCATGGTATTTGCTTCTTCGTGGATAACACTTTCAGATGACTTATGCTTCAGAAAAAATAGTTCCACTATAATCACTATTCAGTTGATCTTGATTCGTACATAGTTAATTATTTTTATTGTCCAGCTTTCAATTTACCAGAAAAATGAGAGGAGGGAATAAGGGAGGTCTTAGATGATCCCAAATCCAAGCTGAAGCAAAACTAGTAAGAACGCAAGACACAGGAACTTAAAAGTATGCCTGTTTTATTAAAATGTCACCCAACATTTAGGCACATTTTTCTCTTTCTACTGATAGCACCCCAAAATTATAAATGTAATACAAAGATAAGAATTTCTTATCAAAGTATGACCCCCAGCGTATGGCTATTTAAGATGGTCTGTTTGTTTCTTTGCAGAGCTCTCTCCTTTAATTGATATTAGTCCAGGAACTGGTAGGACCAAAGCTCATCCTGGCAGCACTATCCCATCTTATTCTTTTCCTTCCTTCCCTAATCCCTTGCCCCTTCCCCAACTTTCAGGACTTTCAGCCCTGTCTATTTCCTGGTATTTTCTAGGAAGAGCTGTCATCTGAAGACAGGGGAATCATTCCCTTCGGTACCTGTCTGATTGTCAAGGAGAAATGGGTGTTCCCACATTGTTGTAGGGACAATGAAGCTTCTGATACTTATTTTGTTGGTTCAAAACAATAGATATCTCATCCTATGTAGAGTTTATACTGATTCAGGGCATTTTTACTTTTTTCATTAATTTCTGCCTGTGATTTTTTTTACTTTGAACATGGTTAACTCAAAACTAATCTAATCAAGGGGCATCTGGGTGTCTCAGTGGTTGAACGTCTGCCTTTGGCTCAGGTCATGATTCTGGGGTCCTGGGATTGAGTCCCACATTAGGCTCCCCAGAGGGAGCCTGCTTCTCCCTCTAGCTGTGTCTTTGCCTGTCTCTCTGTGTGTCTCTCATGAATAAATAAATAAAATCTTTTAAAACCCCCCACAAACTAATCTAATCTTGATCTTTGAAAATTAATCATACAAGACTATCATTTTAACCAATTTTTCCCAACACTAGTATAATTTTATTAGATTATTTGTTTTTTTTTTAATTTTTATTGGAGTTCAATTTGCCAACAAATAGCAATAACACCCAGTGCTCATCCCGCCAAGTGCCCCCCTCAGTGCCCATCACCCAGTCACCCCAACCCCCCGCCCTTATTAGATTATTTGAATATCAGGCATAAAAAAGTGTCCATTTCAACATGGCTGAATTACAAAATTTTGGAAATTCTGTTTTTTAAGAAATGCAGAAAAATGCCAAGTAAAGGAAAGATGAAATAAACTAAGCTTTTCAAAGTAGATTTGCTAATAAGAGATGCAATTTGTGTTAGCTCTCAGCATACCTTACACACAGCAGCTTGCATAATTGCATCAAATCCTCCTTCTGGTGTGTCAATATTAGCAGAAATTTTCTGATTCTTCACAATTTCATTGAATCTTTCAGCATCATTCGTCAATGGCAAAATGTGTTTGAATCCAAATGTAGGTAAGCAGAAGTATGGAATACTACTGCAAAAATAAGATGTGAAAATGTTCTTAATGAAATATGATACAACACACAAGTAATGGACCTTGTAGCCTAGCAACTTCATCTTAAATGAAGATGGATTTGCCTCAAGTGCCTGACTCTGGAACTGGGTTATGAGTTTCCCTGTTAAGCTTGTTTCAGCACCTCCCACCCACCCCTTCCAAATTGACCGTATTAGCTACCACTTAGAGCTTACCGTGTGTTTTACTCTGGCTTAAGCTCAGATAACAGATAATCAGGTCAGACTCCCCACTCCTCTATGTGTGTGTGTGTGTGTGTGTGTGTGTGTGTGTGTGTGTGTGTAATCACTACCTTCTAGTGCTTCTCAACCAAAATCTACCATTAAGTTTCCGTGATGACAACAATTCCTTTGTATTCTGATAGCTTAAGCTGTTATCAAGTATGAGTCACCTTGTAGCAAGATTGAGATAGCTGTCGTCTTTCTTCTCTGCTCTTTCCTATAGTCCCAGTCCTGCCTGCCAAGGGCCGAAAATCAGATCAGGGCTCTTGGTTCTGGAACTCAACTCTACTATGACTCTATGACTGAACAGACTCTTGTGGACCTGGCTAGGGATAAAACTAGCATTAAAACAGTTGATATAATGGGATAAATGCCACGTTAGGATGAAATCTGCCCCAAAGATACTGCAGAAAAGGCTGATCATTAATTCAGCCACGTCTTATTCTGGAAGCCAGTTAGTAGTTGTAGATGAGACTTTGGACAACTTATTCGACCCTTCTGAGCTTTGGGTGCTCATTTGTAAGAGAGAAATAACAAGATAGAGCAGATGTCTCAAATATAGTCCTTGGACCAGCAGCATGAGATCACAGGGAACTTGTTATAAATGCAAAATCTGGGGCATTATTCCAGACTTACTGAGAGAAATGTGAGGAGTGGGCTCCGTGATGCATTCAAATCTTCCTGATGCATTCTAATGTTTGAGAAACACGTGCATGGAAGTATACAGACAAGAAGGGGAGCCCCCAGCGAGGTTGTGCAATGCCACCTGGGGAGAGCTAGAGTGGCGTTCCAGGTTCAAGAGACCGTGTTGCCCCACCTGAAGAGCTGGAGCATCTTTCAGAGAGAGGCACCTGTTCACCTAGTTCATCTGCCTGAGGTGTACAGCCAATCTCCTATATTCACAGATTCCATATATGCGAATTTACCTACTCACTAAAATTTAATTTAACCTCCAATTCAATACTTTTTCAGTACTTTCTGAGTCCCTCATGTACACACACAGAATGGCAAAAAATTTGAGTCACCTGATTCGCATGTGCCCAGCTTAAGTGAAACAAGGCTCTGTGTTCTTGCTGTAGCTCTCACATGGTAAACAAGTGTCCTTCTCCTGGTCTATTTGGCATGACTCTTTTTAATTTTTTTGTGCTTTTTGTTGGTGATTTTGCTGTTTAGAATAGCCTTCAAGTGTGGTGCTGAAGTGTTGTCTTTCCAAAGTGCAAGAAGGCTGTGATGCGCCTCCCAGGGAAAATATATGTGCTAGATAAGCTCTGTTCTGGCATGACCTATATAGTATTGTTGACTGTGAGTGCAATGCTAACGAATCAACAGTATATATTAAGTTGTCTTTAAACAGAAAAACACAGGAAATAAAGTTAGGTATTGATCAATTGGGGGGAGAAAATGGCCAGAGGCTCACATGAGCCTAATCCTGTTTCCCCTAAGAGCAATAGTTTACCATTGGCTCAGTCAGTGTTTGAGGAGATTTTAATAGAGTAAGATTCCCATTATGATGACAATCAGCTATACAAATCAGAATGACTATGGTTCATTCACACTGAGAAATGGAGCTCTGCTGGGACCAAAATGCTGGTGTCGGCAAAGGTAGCTATTTTATTCCTGTAAGTAGACTTTCATGGAAAATAAATTGTAATCCAAAGTGTCCTCAGGCTTCAGAACAAGGGGAGTTGAAAGACCCCAGCAGTCTGAGATGTCCTAAGATAGCCATCTCCAGAATGGATGCTCTTGGTCATATCTGGCTTCTCCCTCACCTGTGGTTGGCTTTCTCAGCTAACAAAAGTTTGGAAGCCCTCGTAGCCAACAGGACTGGAAACTCTGGAAAGGCCTGGGCTAAGGCTCTTGGATGGATATGGCCCATACTCGCCTCTGGGATTACTCTTTCTTGGAATTCCCCTAACCTACCATGAGTAAATCTAAAGGCCTGTTCATTTCTTTCAGCTCTGTCAAGACACCTGGTCTGGTAGGCCCAGGAGCCAGCCTGTAACTTCTAGGGAACTTTTTGTATTTCCTTTAGGACTCATTATTTTTAACTTTAATCCTCAGAAGGCAATCTTATTCTCTTATTTTTAATATCTTGCATTAACTTTCACTAAAGCTCTGAAGTGCTGACCATAGATAGTATCTACTTAGTAGGATCGTTGGAAGGCCTGAAGGAGGTAAAATATGCAAAGCACACAGCACAATGAGCTTTTTAGTGCTTACTAAACATTAATGTCACTTTTTATATAAATCACTTTTACAGAGTCAAGCACAGATTTGAGGACAGATTGGATTTGGCCAATGACATCTCTAGAATCATATCTATTTTGTCCTGATTAAAGTAATAATACATGTTCACTGAAGAAAATTTGAGTTAATATAAAAATATAATTATTTAATTATGGAAAGATTTATGAAATAAATTTTTAATAATATATTATCAAACTGTGATACATCTCATAATAAAATTTGTTTTTATTTTTTTCCTGATATTTTTTTCTCTCATTAATAAATAAATAAAATCTTAAAAAATAAAATAAATTAAAAAACAAAAATATACTGGTTGATTAGTTTAAAATGGCATCTTAATTTAATTTTTAATTTCCATTTAATTGCTACTAAGACTGCATACTTGTTCATATTTATTGACAGTTTGTATTTCTTCTTTTGCCAATTGCCAGCTTACATCTGCTTATTTTCTTATTGGGATTTTTTTTTTAAGATTTTTAATTTGTTTATTCATGAGAGGCACAGAGAGAGAGGCAGAGACACAGGCCGAGGAAGAAGCAGGCCCCATGTGGGGAGCCTAATGTGGCTCCCAAGACCCTGGGATCATGAGCCGACGGCAGACACTCAACTGCTGAGCCACCCAGGAGTCCCTTATTGGGAAATTTTTTATTTCCTAACTTAATTTTAAGAACCTTTTCTCTTAAAAATATTAACCTTTTGGGGCACCTGGGTGGCTCAGTTAAGCGTCTGCCTTTGTCTCAGGTCATGACCTTTGGGTCCTGGGATTGAGCCCCAAATAGGGCTCTCTGCTCAGCAAGAGAGCTCAAGCTCATTGTGCTCAAGCTCATTCTCTCTCTTTCAAATAAATAAAATCTTCCTCTGTGCTCAAGCTCATTCTCTCTCTTTCAAATAAATAAAATCTACCTCTGTGCTCAAGCTCATTCTCTCTCATTCAAATAAATAAAATCCTTTTAAAAATATTGACCTTTTGTCTTTGTGGCTTGTCTTTTAATTTTGTTTATGCTGTTTTTGAATATAGACCTTAAAACTATTTATATAGTTAAGTGTTCTTCAACCTTCAAAAATGAGATGTATTTTAAAGAATTATATAAGGAAGAGGTTTAATTTTCTTTTCAAATTGTTACCTATTAAATGGCAATGATTTAGCAGTTGTTCTAATTGCTTTGATAGCATTTAAAGTAGTTGTGTGCTGGAAGAAATTGCATTCGATTTAGAATTAAAAGACTGAACAATTATCTATTCTTGCACAAGTTACTTATCACTGCTGGGCCTCAGTATCCTCATCTGTAAAATGAGACTGAAAATACCTACTTCACAAAGTTCTTTTGAAGGTTACATGAAATAAAAAATATGTAACTATGTGAGGTGTACCATTGTCCCTATAATCCAGCTGTTCTCAGAAATTGTTAGTTTAATCTTTTATTTTAGCTGCTTGTTTACACTGTACCAAAATGGCATTTGAGCACCTTCTGAAACCAAAGAACTGACATTCGTACCTTTTTGTAAGAAATTTAAACCTTTGTTGGTTAGAATTGCTAGATAGATCCTACCGGACTCTGTGCTTTTGGAAAGTGGAATGAAATGTTAGTTTAATTCAGTAAACAGACTCGTGCGGAGAGACTCATGTAGCTAAAGCAAAGCAGAATGTCAGACTTGGGTCATGCCAGCAAATTTTGAGTGGAGACTCCCCCTGTTTTGGTCAGAATTCTTCCTCTAACAGAGGCTCTTATTTGGCTGTTACTTTCTTAGCATAGCAATTGAAGGAAGTAGGTACTTATCACCAAATAATTTGATTTTGAGTCCCTAGATAACAATAGATTTGTATTTAAAATGTAGAATAATTATGAAACACAATATACAAAAATATTTATATTTTTGTTAGAATCTTAAATAAATATACATAAACTAAGATTACAATGATACATACTAAATGGCTAACATCATCTTTTTGAATGGGATTAGAAATAATTTCCATTTTCCTTTCTTTGTCTGCATTCTCACATGGGATTGTTATTACCTTTGCAATAAGAAACTATTTTTTACATTCAAATATATTTATGTGTGTGTACATGTAAGGAATCTAAGCATTTCATGGTTTTGCTTTCTCTTTTGCAAAACTACAATGAATCCCTTACTGTTGGTGTCATATTAAAAAGCAAACGAAACACAAAACAAAACATAAAATGGAATGATGTTAAAAAAGAAATCTCACACAATGTTTGATAGAGGAAGAAAATTTGACCTTTTTGCTATTAAATATTTTTAAATGTACATTATAAACTACTTACAAATATGAAAATGGAGAAAATATATTTTTGTTACTTTGTCTCAGATAATAGCCTAAGGAAAACTTCTTTAAAAAATGTAAGCCACTTAAGCATTCTTAAATGGTGAAATAAAATTTTTTAGTGACTCTACATCCAAGGAAGATAAAGAAAGAAAGCTACTCCAAAAAGCATTAAAGATTATGTGGGTGCACAGACCCACAAAGGTTCCTGAGACATTTTCAGAGGGGTCTTTAGGTCAAACTATTTTCTAATAATAATAAAAGATTTTATTTGTCTTTTTCATTGTGTTGACATTTGCACTGATGCTGCAAAAGCAATGGTGAGTAAAACTGCTGGTCCCTTAGCATGAGTCAAAGCAGTGGCTTGAAACTAGGGAGTAGTCCTTTTGATTTTTTCCTGACAAATATTTATCATCATAATAAAATTGCTAGTTTCACTTGATTATCCTTGACAAAGCAGTAGGAGTTATCAATTTTATTAAGTTTACACCCTTGAATATATGGTTTTTTTTTTTAATATTTCTGGGGCACCCAGCTGGCTCAGTTGGTAGAGCATGTGACTCTTGATCTCAGAGTTGTGAATTTGAGCCCCACCTTGGGCATGGAGCTTACATAATAAATAAATAATTCTAAAAAGATTTCTGTGTAACTACATGGGAAGTATTCATCAGCATTTCTGTAGCACACCAAAGTATAATATTTATAGTGGAAAAAATGTTTTGCAATTGTTTGATCTAAACTGGCCCTTTTTTATAGAACATTTTTACCCAAAAGAATGTTTGACAACCAAACTATTATTCCAAGTTGTATATTTAGTAGACATGTTCTTAAATATGAGGAAAGCCTATAAGTTCAAGGAAAACAAGTATTTGCTGCCAATGAAAAATTTGAGGTAACTAGAAAATTAAAATTTTGGAAAACTTTAATCTGCTACCCATGAGATTAGTAGCTTTTCAGTACTTCAAGATTTATATGATAAGATTTATGGTGGATTAACAAGTGTGACTCTTTTGATACTATGTCATGAATGTGGAAGATCTACACAATTCACTGAAACAATATTTTCCAAATTGCCAAAGTACTATATTACAAAATCACATACATATGTGAAAGAGCCATTCAAAGTGCAAGATAGGGGCACCTGGGTGACTCAGTCAGTTAGGTGTCCAACTCTTGGTTTTCGCTCATGTCCTGATCTCATGGGTCAGAATCTGACCCTGTATCAGGCTCTATGCTCAGCACAGATTCTGCTTGGGATTCTCTGCTTCCCCCTCTCCTTCTGTCCCTACCCCCACTCATGTGCACACGTGCATGCTCTCTCTCAAATAAACATAAATAAAATCTTTAAAAAAAAAAAAAGGTGCAAAACAGACCAATGGCTTTATGAAAAGTCCATTGATATTGTTCATATTCCAGTTGAAACAAACTTTTACCTCTTGTCTAGTTTGAATGTGGTATCAAAGAAAAATGTCCACAGACATTGCAAAAAGATATCAAATGTTTCTCTTTTCCACTATATATCTGTGTGAGGTTTGACTTTCTTCATTGAGTTCAACCAAAACCAAATATTGCAACAGATTAAATGCAGAAGTTATGAGAATGCAGTCATCTTCTATTAAACCAGAAATTTTAAGAGATTTGTAAAAATGTAAAACAGTGCCACTCTTCTCGCTAATTTTTGTTTTGTTGTAACAAATATAATTATTTTTAACAAAGATGTGCTTTTATAGTAATGTACAGTGTGTTTCTTATTATAATTACTAAATAAATGAATTATTATTTTAAAATTTTCAGTTTTGCTTTCTAATATGCTGAATATTGATAGATATAACCCACATAAACTTGGGGTCTTAATTTTTAAAATATAAGAAAGTCCTGAGATCTAAAAGTGTGAGGACTCTAGCTTAAAATAACTAGTGATACCAAGAGTTGATGAGAGGAAGAAAATTAATACATGTTTGTTATATTCTGAGCTTGTTCAGTTCTCACAATTATCCTAGGACGTGAATATTATTATCACCATTTATAGATGAAGAGACCAAACTCAAAGAGAGTATGTCCAAGGTTATGATTTAAACCCAGGTCTAAAAACCTCCACACTCTCCTTTTACCTCTCATTGCCTTCCTACTAAAGTACATTTTATTCCATAATTATAAGGTTTGGATTGATCAAAGGATTGACTTTTATGTTTGGTATTTGCATTCTTGGTGTGTATATGTCTGGGAGGTGGCATCTGGACAGGGAAAGTGGGAGAATTAAGGATGTGATGGGCAAGGGAAAAATAGAATGTTGCAGGAAAGAATTCATTATTTATAATTTTAACTAATGATGCATTTTGCCAATAAGAATAAAAGAAACACTTTTAGAAAATGGGAAAATATTGACCTTCCAGGATCAAATATGTTATCTTCTTTGGGGCCCCATTCACCACACCAAGTGCAGTGCTCTGGTCTCCCCAACTTCACTCTGTTGGTATTGGTAGTAGCTACCATTTATGGAGTGCTTCATGGTCAAGCCTACTACCAAATGCTTCATTATCTCACCCAATCCTTACAACCACTTTGTGTGATTGGTATGGTTATTCCAAACTAAAGCTTTGAGAGTGATATAGTTCACTTAAGGTGATGTTATGTGAGTAGATGAATCAGAACTAAATCCAGGGCTGACTGCAAAGCCCATGCTCTTACATCACTGTGCTATACTGCATTCCTGCTCTCCAAAGAATTTCAGCTGTTTGAGGGCTGGGTGCAAATCTTTTTCTTCCAGATATCCCCACTCCTAGCACAATGCTTGGTACATAGTTGGAGCACAGCAAATTTTTGTTGAATGAATGAATGAATGAATGAATGAAATGCAGTCAGAGCTATGAAAAGCCAAATTGCTTCTTCTTTCTTTCTTTCTTTCTTTCTTTCTTTCTTTCTTTCTTTCTTTCTTTCTTTTTTTTAGGAACCTGATTAAAGACAGGGTCTTACTGTTAGATAATCAGCTGCCTGCTTAGCTGAGCCATCTGTTAATTTTGTTTTCTCTGGTAACATTCCTTACTCATTGTTTCCCATTGTCATTATTGTACTTCATATTACTACATCTTATCTGACCTGTGACAGAAAGAATGATTTTAAACAAGCTCCCTGAGGCAGAGGTAGCACTTTGAAATCCTAAATGAAACTACATTACTGGACTCTCTACCAAAGCTTATAATTCCAGGAGAAAGACACCTAGCATACCAAAGATCTAAATAGCATAGATTTTAAACAGGTACAACATTCTCTATTAAAAAAAAAAGAAAAGCCAAAGCATTAGAAATGCTTTTATATTAAGCAGTTAGGAGGCTGTTAGAACCAAGTTTATTTTCCTTTACAAGCGAATCAAACAGGGCAGCCCTGGTGGCTCAGCAGTTTAGCGCCACCTTCAGCCCAGGGTGTGATCCTGGAGACCCAGGATCGAGTCCCACGTCTGGCTCCCGGCATGGAGCTTGCTTCTCCCTCTGCCTGTGTCTCTGCTTCTCTCTCTCTCTCTCTGTCTAATAAATAAATAAAATCTTAAAAAAAAACACAAGCGAATCAAACAATTGATAACAGTAATCATACCTTACTATTTATTATACAACATAAATCTGTTCTCTAGAAATCTGTTTGTTCAGTGTTGTTGGAACTGCTAGATGCCACTTAGTATCCATTCTTTTCTTCTTCCCTACTAACAGAATTCTGACTTTATTTGGGGTAGCAAATGCTTCTCTTTGCAGCTAGCAGTGACCATGTAACAAAGTCCTGCCAATGAGATATAAGTAGGTGGGGAAAATTTCTGGCAAAACTCCTTAAATGGAGGAAATAAAGTTCAACAACCATTTAAGATTTAAAGAAATTTTACCAAACAAGGAATAGAAGGGAATGTCCTTGATCTGATAAAAGTAATCCAAAAAGCACTAGCTAACAACATAATCAATGGTGAAATGTTGAAGATTTCCTCCTAAAATCACAAGCAACACAAATGACATCTCTGTCTACCTCTATTTAAATACCTTTCTAAAAAAGATTTTATTTATTTATTCATGAGAGACACACACAGAGAGAGAAGCAGAGACACAGACAGAGGATGGAGCAGGCTCCATGCAGGGAGCCCAACGTGGGACTTGATCCCGGGTATCCAGGATCACACCCTGGGCCGAAGGCAGCGCTAAACCACTCAGCCACCTGGGCTGCCCTGTCTACCTCTATTTAAGATGACCCTAACCAGTGCAATAAAGCAAGAAAAAGAATGAAGAGGTATAAATATTGGAAGAGGAAGAAGTTGTTATTCACAAATGACATGATCAAGTACACAGATAATTCTAAGGAATTTATAAAAAAATCAAAGAAGAACTAATGAGAAAATTTATCAAGTTTTCAGAATACAATGCGAGTATGCAAAATCAATTGCATTTCTATATGTTATCAACAAACAAGCAGAAAACACCATTAACAATGGCATTTTTAAAAAAAGTGCAGGAATAAATTAAACAAAGGATGTGTAGGATATTTACCCTGAAAATGACAAACCATTGCTGAAAGAAAGAAGAAAAGAATGAATGGAAATACATGTCATATGCAATGACTGGAACATTCAGTATTTTTAATTCTCCCTAAATTGACCTATGATTTCAATGCAATTCTAATCAAAATCTCAGCATATTTTTTGAAGAAATTAACAATCTGATTCTAAAATTTCTGTGGAAACGTGAAGGATCTAGAATAGCAAAACAAAAGAGGAAGAAAGTTGGAGGATTTACACTTCTGATTTCAAGACTTTTCATAAAATTGCAGTAATAAAGACGGTAAGGCATTGGTGGTTACGTGGGAATATTCAATGGATCAGTGGAACAGAATGAAGTGTCCTGAATTACACTCATACATATGCACTCAATTGCTTATTAACAAATGCGTAAAGATAATTCAATGGGGAAAAGAAAATCTTGCTTAACAAATAGTGCTGGAGCAAACGGATATTTGCATGGAAACAAAAGATGAAAATAAGCCTTTTCTTCATTCCAAATATAAAAACTAATTAGATCATAGACCCAAAGGCAAGAGCTTGAACCATAAAGTTTCTAGAAGAAAATAAGAAGAGTACTTGGAATATTTGGTAGGCAAAGATTTTTTAGGACAAAAAATACACTAATGATAAAATTAAAAATTGGCAAATCAGACTCCAACAAAATTAGAAACTTTTGCTTGACCAAAGGCATTACTAGAAAAATAAGAATGTAACCCACAACCTGGGAAGAAATATTTATAAAGCACATATTTGACAATTAACTTCTTTCCAGGATGTAAAAGGAACTCACATAATACACTATTAAGAAGAAAACTGAATTTTTAAGAATGGGTAAAAAAATTTGAAAAGATACTTCACAAAATAGGAAATGAGAATGGGAGAAAAACACATGAAAAGATGTTCAACAACATTTGTTATTAGGGAAATGCAAATTAAAAGTTTAATAAGACACATGGCTATTAGAATGGCTAAAATTAGAAAGACTGACAATACTAAGTGTAATCAAGGATTTAGAATGATTGGAACCCTTGCACATTGCTGATGGAAATGTAAAATGGCACATCTACTTTGGATAATATTTTGCTAGTTCTCTTAAAAATTAAAATGACACTTATTATACAATTCAGCAATTCCAATTCTAGGTATCTATCCAAGAGAAATAAAAACATACACACACGCAAAGATTTATAGGCAGGTAAACATAGCAGCATTCTTCATGATAGCCAAAAAAAGGAAAACAATCCAAATGTCCATCAATGAAAGAATGAATAAATGAAATATGGTAAATACATACAGTGAACTATTACTTAAAGCAAAAGGGAACAAACTGCTGATAAACACAAACTTATGGATGAATCTCAGAAACATTATGTTGAACAAAAGAAGCCAGAAACAAAAGGTATATACTATATTATTTCATTTATATAAATCCAAGAATAGGCAAAACCAATCTAAATTACAGAAATCAGAAGGTGGTTACGTCTGGGGGAGTAGAACTGACATGGCACGAAGGAACTTTCTGAGGTGATGGAAATGTTCTACATCACATTTTAGGTGGTAATTACGTTGGTATATTCAATTGTCAAAACTCATCAAACATTTCTGATGTGTGCATCTTGGTACATGTCAATTTTACCTCAAAATAAAAGGTGGGGAGAAAGTGCCCTTTATTGATCCACCCCTCTTTTCCTCTTTCTTTCCTGCCTGGAAGGAAGAAGTGATGAGTAGCATCCCAGAAAACTCCTTGGGCCTTGAAGATAAAACCCAAGAGCCAATGATTGTAGAACAGAAAGCAGAAAAAGCCCAGATCCCTGATTTGTGGAGTTGCCATACCCAGCCCTGAATTAATTGCCTTTCTCTAGACCCCCTGCACGTGAGAAAGAAAAAAATGCTCCCTTTTTAAGCCACTATCTCTGATGCTTGCAACCAAACATAGTTCCTAACAGTTACAATCAGTGATGAGTTCCTTTCATGGTCAAATGATTTGGATCATGTCAGATTCTAGTTGGGAATCACACTGAGATGCTTTTAAATATTATAAAGGTGCTTGTCCTTTAGAGATTGATGCCTTGGGTATATACAAGTATTAAAAGTCAATATACTTTTGGAAAGTCATTGCATATATACTAGATTCATAGTAGTAAGGGGCTTGGTTTTGGATAAACTCAGATTTTGGTACAGATCACTGATTAGTTATTTGGCCTTGGGAAAATTAGTAACCTTGCAGAGCTTCTGTTACTTCCTCTGAGTATAGGTATGAAAAAACCTGTTATTATGAAGATTGAATGAGGTCATGTATGTGAAATCTTTAGCACAGGGTCTGGCATAGAACAAATGGTAGTTCTTTTTAATAGAAGGATATTGAATAACTTATTCTGAACATGACATTCACTATACAGGTAAGTCATCACAAAGCAACTTGCCCTTGACCATCACCTGGATAGTATACGGTTTTAATAGATAATAATAGATTTTAATGGGGTCCATAATGCTTAATTTCCTACTGAATTGGATAGAGTGAAGGCTGCAAAGTCCGTCTCTGAGCAATAAGAGAAATCCACATTTCCCAAAGTATGTCAGAGGGAGATGCACAAATTGTTGTTTTGGCACAAGTCATTATAGTAGAGACAGACACTCTGAGAAAGTGTGAGCTACTGTCCAGTAGCCTCAGGAAGTGGTGGTCATTGGGCATAGAAGGTCTCTGAGGGGCTGTGGATGGAGACAGGCCATTGGAACCTACAGTGAAAGACTCACTTCCTTAGTCTGCAGAACACAAAGCCAAATTTGCCACATCCTGAAAAAGATGCTACACAGGAAGACAGATGTGAGATGCTGCAAGGACCCAAGAGTAGAACCAAGTATTACAATGAGGTCCACCTTGGTTCCCAAGAGCCCAGGCAACTGAAAGAGCTGTGAAGATCCAACCTGGCAGGAGGAAAATGCTAGGAAGCTAGCTCCTGCCTAATGCAGAGCTCAGAGCAGGGCTATCTCTATAGAAAATCAGTGTTCAAAGATGCCAGAGAATCATTTACTTACCTGCAAGGGTTGGCAATTTCTTCTGGTGTTGTTTTCACAAAAGGGGAGACGGGTTTTTCCACAAAAGAGCCGAAGCCCAGTCTAAAGTTGCTGGTTAATTTAGACATCTCCTTGGAAAGCAGGGAGCCCAGCTCTTTGATTGTATTGAGGTCATCATCCATGGATGCCGAGAGGTCCATGAGGTAATACAAGTCCACTGGGTAATCCTCCGTCTGGCGGACTTGCACTTGCAGAGTCTGTTCACTGCCTGTAAAGCCCCCGCGAGAAAAGCAAATCCATAAAAACACGTTGAGACTTAATTGTGAGTGGCCAATTACTGGGCCACCTGGCTATTCATTTCAGTAAGAGCTTACTGAAGATACTTGGGATTTCATAAACTCTCTGGTAAAGTTTACAAATGAGTGAGCCCAGGAAAATCTTTCAGCAGTGAGTTTAGAGCTACTGAAGGAGGTAAAAGTTAGGATATTTTATATCTCCTTGGGAGAACTAGCATCCATTTAGATGGAAGATAAGCTGAATTTTTTGTATGTGGTTTTAGCAAAAGAGAAGAAAATAAAGAGGAGTTTAAAGCTACATTACAACACTTAAAGAGATGCGAGGTAAGCCTTAAAAACATCTGAGTAATTCAAATGCTTACTATTAGATAAGCTTATTTTAGTAATGCATTTGGAGTGCAAGTGACCGATGTGAATGAAGAAAAGTGTTAGGCCAGCGAGTCTCTATTTCCTCAAGAATGGGAAATCTGAGTCATAATAATCAATGATATGTAATATGGTACAAGATATATTAGCTTAATAATGGCATTAGCATACGTGGCATTAGATTTATCTACACGAGCCAGTGTTCGTGTAAGTCATAACATACCTGGTCTCAATTTAAGAGTCAACTTTTGAGGCGCAATCTGAACAATGTCAGAACTATTTTTCTGTCTGCCTACACTGAGAGGCTTATTTGTAAGTATTTCTACTTGGGAGACGGGGTTTTCGATGAAAGTTAGTTGACATCCTTTAGCTAAAAGAGTTGCTGGGGTATCACATCTTTCTCCAACTCCAGATGGATGGGTAAAATTCTATAAAAAGAGAGAGAGAGAGAGAAAACAAATCTCCATTTATTTATAAGACAAAAAGGTTTTTTGCTTGTTTTACTAGTTAGACATCTTGGGATACTCAGTATATCATATTCCCATGTGCCTGATGTTAATTGTAGGTCTAAAATCAAATTTTAGCAGAATAACCAGAGAATTATGCCAGTAAAATTGAGATTCTCCTTTTAATTATATCCAGTTGAGGGGCACCTGGATGGCTCAGTTGCTTAAGCATGTGCCTTCAGCTCAGGTCATGATCTCAGGGTCCTGGGATTGAGCCCCACATCAGGCTCCCTGCTCGGTGGGGAGCCTGCCTCTCCCTTTCCCCCCCTCCCCCTCTCCCTCTCATGTGCTCTCTCTCTCTCTCTCTCAAATAAACAAAATCTTAAAAAACATTATATCCACTTGAATTTGTCTAACAGTCTTTCATTTGTTGGTGTTGCTATTTTGTTTTTAATATTCACTTTTTAAAATCTTCTTCTATGCCATTACCAGATCCTGGAAACAATTGCGTTCTAGAGTTAATATCATCCCATGAATTTATCTGTCTGGGTTGACCTGTAGGCTCCTGGACTATCTTAGCTCTCAATTCTGGTGCCAAAGAGAGCCTTTCTTGTGGGGTCTGATAGGGCAAAAGATTGTGACATCTCCCAATCTAGCTCTCCATTGTGGTTTAATTCATAGATGCATCCTTCTACTGTAGCCTTACTTCACTAAAGTCGAACTCTTGGGGACTTTAAATTCAGTGTCTAAAAGTGTTCTGATTCAGGGTCTTTTAGAATTTTTCTTCAAGATTTGGAAGTGAGGAAGGGAAGCAAAAGAGAACATGGTATAAGAGACTGCTATTCTGTGTATGACTCAGGAGTTTCCCAGGCCCTTTCTGATCCACTTGATAACAGCAGACAATGAGATGAATATTTCCAGGCAGAGATGTGGCCATTATAACCCTGCAGTGTTGACCCGTCTTACCTTTACCTGTAGGCAAAGTCAAAGCTGAGGTTCATTGACTATCATGCTTAGAAAGAAGGCAAACAATACCCATAATGTTTTTTCTAATCTCTTGGAATTCTAAGCCACTCTAGCTGTTTTCCCAACAAGAAAAGTTACATTTCTTCTGAAATTGATTTTTTTTTTTAAGATTCATTTATTTATTTTAGAGAGAGAGAGAGAGCATGAGCAGGAGGAGGGGCAGAGGGAGAGAGGAAGAGAGAATCTCAAGCAGACTCCTGGCTGAGCACAAAGCCCAATGAGGGGCTGGATCCCATCACCGTGAGATCATGACTGGTGCTGAAATCAAGCGTCAGATACTCAACTGACTGAGCTACCCAGGCACCCCTGAAAGCCCTAGACTAAGTATAGCAAACACTATAACTTCCCTCCATACATCCAAGGCAAATAGTGGCTTGACAAGGCCTCAGGATGCTTCTCGGCACAATGTGGCTGCTACCACCTATAACCAGTGTTGGCCAATACATCAAAGGTGGTGTTAACCATAGAACCTATTTTTTTAATCTGCTCTAAACAGAAGCCTAATGTATTTTTTGCTTCAGTTGCCTCAACTACTTCTACTGTTAGAGCACATTTAGAATAATCTGGCCTTAATAATTGATGGTGATTTGTAGGGTGCCCAGGTGGCTCAGTCAGTTAATTGCTTTCAGCTCAGGTCATGATCCTGGGGTCCTGGGATGGAGCCCCACATCAGGATCCCTGCTCAGTAGTGAGTCTGCTTCTCCCTCTCCCTCTGCCACTCCCCCCTTACTTATGTATACACATGCTCTTTCTTTCTCAAATAAATAAAATATTTTTTTTAATTGACAGTGATAAAAAAAAATTGACAGTGACTTGGCTAACAAGTATCCTCCACAAGTAAAGCTATCACTAGTAACCTAAGAAGCTCTCTTAAATGAATGCCAGAAAAAATACATTTAAATAAGAATTTTACAGGTAGGCATGTAGTTAGACTGATTTGTTAAGCATGAAACTAATATTGTCTTCTTCAGGGAGTCAACTAAAAAATTAGATGAGTTTTTCCCTCTTCATATATTCTCAAAACTGCTTTTGATACGTGACCTCCAAAAAAGCATAATTCTTTCACATTTGTGTGTATGGTCCATCAGTCAAGGCAGTAGGTGGGGAGTAAGCTAGGTTTGTGAAAAGTGTGAGGCCTTCCTCCGTGGTACACATTCAACCTGGAATCTGAGTCTGAATAGTTAGAGCCTCTTCCTGAGCCAAGTACCCGGGTTTATTCCCCTTTGAGCCTGCTATTCCGTTTTTGCTGAACTTGGCATTGTATGCTTTCGTTTGTGTTCAGATACTCCTTATGAGATTCAGTAGAGAACAGTTTTAAATCCAGAAAGAGTTAAGGCAGCTCTTTCTTACCAGGAATCATTTACAGACTGCCTTACAGTGGCACAGGAGGCAGCGACGCAGGCTTCCTTGTTACAAGTGCCCCCCACCCCTTTATATTGCTTTTGCATACTTTTCAGTTTGATCAGATAAGGAATGTCTGTTTGGGGCTCTGTCATCAGTATGTACGGAGTCACCAAGCTCATGAAAGCTTAATTTTTAAAAGAACTGGATACTGTCTGAACAGTAAAGTTTTTCCCCAAACCTAGAAGACTTCTCTTAGAACCTAACAGTGGTTCCGAATGGGTCCTGGTTTCCAGATGGACTACAACTGTGATATTGAAGTCCAATGTATATTTAGCTTCAAAAAATACCATCTCCATGGTCTCTGATTACTCAGAACCTTGGCATTTGACATGTAACCAGTTAGAAGTGACTTTAATGTAAGAGGAGGAATCAAGTTAAATAAAGGATCCCGAGTTAGGTATTTTACACAATGATTTGACATTCGTTTACCTCCTCTAGTTGTTTTTGGAAGTAATCGCATGAATGACACTGTGACCCTCTAATGCTTACATTTTTCCTTTCTTAATTTGTTTCCCTCTTATTCCCCACAGAGAGCAGGACACTGTTAGAACTACTGTTGGTGGAATCAACACATACACTTAACTGAAGTTTCTACAAACACATTGAGGTTGTTTGTTTACCTCCTGAGAACACCAGGCACACTGAGGTCCAATGAGTAAGCAGTCTTCACAGGTTTCTGCACCTCCCATGGCACAGCCACCTGTGTTTAAACCCAGCAAGACACAAGGGGTTCAGCACACTCTCAGGCATTTCATTTACGAGAAAGAAATACAGTTCTTAAAGTTCTTGAACGAAGCAACATCAGAGATGATTTTAGCTTTCAAAGATCAGTCCTTAAAATGTTAGCCACTCACTAAAACGTTCATATTTGACATCTGTCACATTGGGAATATGTGTCTTTTTATCCAAAAGTGATCATTCTTTTTTTTTTCTTAAAACATAAAAATATCTCAGCATTCAGAAGCTTAAGGTCATTCATTATATTTATTATCCTCATTCACTATCACCCATTTTAAGTTTTAAAAACTAGTAACCAGTAAAAAATGCTCCTCTCTGAAACATATGATTTTTTATTTTTAAAATAAGTTCTTCTTTCTCAAGCTTATTCCTCTCGAGTGGAAGACCTTGTCAATAGAACAGCTAGAAAAGTTACCAAGGTAGTTGTCACTAAGGTATTAAGGAGCCCTATTGTGCAGTAAAGCTGTTTAATTCTCCTCATTAAGATGCCCAAGCAACCTTTGTATTTGTTTACCTGAAGCCTAGAGCATTTGCTGTGGGAACAGCCCTGCCTCTGCCTGTAATTTGTTCGGTCAATGGCAAAAGAGCAATCGAACAGATCAAATAAAAAAATGACTTCAGATCTAGTTTCTGAACCAAATGACAGGCTTGTCAAGCATACCATGAAAGCGATATATCGGAGAGCTTAGGTCTTACCTTGTACGTGATCATTCCTTCCTAGAAATAGAAAGAACAGGCAAAGCAGTTCAATCCCCATTCGTTTCAGTTCTCGCTGTGCAGACAGATTAAAAAATGAATTACCTTCAGCATTATAAGACCAAAGCTGAACATCGTTAAAGTCTTTCTTTCTTGAGGTGTAAAATTTTAAAGACTACTTACACTGCTTTGAAAAGAAACTTGAGATGTAAATTTAAAAGTTTTCATTAAGACTGAAATGAAAACAGGCTACCTGGACAGGTAAAGAAGGAAAGCTGTGTTTAAAAGCAACTTCAACATGATTTACTTCCTTGTTCTCCTTATAAGGAAGGCAGGTGTACAATCACCAAGAAGGTGGGGATATTCATTCAGTAGAAATTTTTGTGTAAGTTCTCTTAGTCTCTCTGCACCCTAGAGAAAGTTAATATCTTTAGTAAAATATTGGTCAATAAAATGTCAAAAGAGAGATGGAAATATAATCTAAAGTTGTTTCTAAAAGAATTTTAATTTAATAGCAACAGTAAAGGTGATAAATAAAATACAAACAGAAGTTATATGCAAGGAGGGTTTTAAAAATGAGCCAAAGGAAGATACCTGAGATTTCTATATTCCATTGTTAGATCCTTCGCAGAAAATTGAAATGAACTCTGAAAAATAAAAATCATTTTATAATTAAAATAGAAGGCAGGCTAAGGAAAGCAAAACACTGTGCTCCCTTGCTTTTCAAACCGGGTGAAAGGTATTTTTCCGCGAGTATAGAATTCTTAATTAAAAAGTGATATTGGAAATAAATATAACGTATGAAAATGAAATTAGAGCCAGATTATATAATTTCACAACAACAACGATGGAATGTGGTGCCTAGGGTGCGGCATCCCTCTGGATAAGGACCAAGGGCTCTTCTCCCTGTCCCAGCCTCTAGCTCACTGCTTGGCACACAGCAAGTACTTACTTGTTAAAAGGAAGAGTGACCAATTTAAAATAGATACAATCTATGGCTAAATTCATGAGGTTGATTATATATTTTTCTCAATGTATTCAGGAGAGTGTTTGGGGATTTGTAAAACCTGAAAGTAGGTAAGAATCAAATATTCGCTTTGTTACTCTCTAAACTCTCTGACCTTGGACAGGCTTCTTTGTGGCTGGGCATATGTCCTGGGAGATTATCTTTTAAAGGTGTATTTCTAGACAAGCATGCGAATCCTGTGGAGAGAGGAAAAACTAATTATAGACTGCTCAGGTTCTTCTCAGAAAGCTATGTTCAATTTTGAACTCCATCATACACAAGAACATGAAAGAACATGGAAAGAATCCTGGAGAGAGAAACCAGAATTATTAAAGAGCTGAAAGATATGCCTTTTGGGAGAAAAATACAGTTGTATGAAATCAGTGGATTTAGCTTAAAGACGAAAGATTGAGGCACTAATATATCTGTGCCCCTGATATCATCTCCATATTTGTATCTCATATTAGCTGTTATTCATTCATTCATTCATTCATTCATTCATTCAACCAATTCTTATTGTGCATCTACGCTGTGCCAGGTATTGTTCTAGAAGCAGAGGATATGTCAGCGAACAAAGCCAAATTCTTAACTCATGAAGCATATATTCTAAGCTACTGCTTAAAATCAGGTGGTAATGAAAGTGAAGAAAAATGATAAAGCTAGGTAAAAGGAAAGAGGGATAGAGAGGGTGTATTCTTTTATTTAGGATTGCCAGGGATGAGTTCTCTGCTCAGTTGACATCTGAAAGAGCTCTGACTTGGGCAACAACGTGCAAAAGCCCGGAGACAGCTTCATGCTCAGCATTTTCAAAGACAGTGAGCAAGGAGGGAGGGGAAGGGTAGCATATGAGGTCAGATTTAGCTGCAGAGGTCAGAGCGTATGTAGCCTTGACCTCGAATTTTATTCTAAATGTGTTTGGAATATCATTGGAAGTTTGACAGCAGAATAATATTATTTAATTTACATTTTAAAAGAAATACTCTGGCTGCCATGGAGGTTAGAATGTATGGGGCAAGATTAGAAGGTAGGAGGCCGATTAGAAATTTATGGCAGGGGATCCCTGGGTGGCACAGCGGTTTGGCGCCTGCCTTTGGCCCAGGGCGCGATCCTGGAGACCCGGGATCGAATCCCACATCGGGCTCCCGGTGCATGGAGCCTGCTTCTCCCTCTGCCTATGTCTCTGCCTCTCTCTGTGACTATCATAAATAAATAAAAAAATTTAAAAAAAAAGAAACTTCCTCTTGTGGGTTTCTTATTAAAAAAAAAAGAGAAATTTATGGCAGTTGTCTAGGACAGAGATGAGGTGGTTGAGACTAGGATGTTGGTGATATAGAAGGATAGCAATGGTCAGATACAGGTTGTAATTTGAAAACAGAATAGGCTTATGGAATATTGGTGTGGATATGGAAGAAAGAAATTTTTGGCTTGAGCAACTGAATATATAATACTCTCTCCTAAGAGGGGTTACCCTGGGGCAAGCTCAGTTTTCATGTGGAGAATGGGACTCAAAAATATGTTATGCTCTAGACTGCTAGAAGATAAAATGGGATGGCTGGGTGGCTCAATGGTTGAGCATCTACCTTCTGCTCAGGTCGTGATCCCGGGATCCCACATTGGGCTCCCCACGAAGAGCCTGCTACTCCCTCTGCGTATGTCTCTGCCTCTCTCTCTGTTTCTCTCATGAATTAATAAATAAAATCTTAAAAAAAAAGAAGATTAAAGACTTCTGGAAGATAACCAAGTGAAGATGTCACATAGGCAATATGGTATCCGAGTCTGGAAATAGGGGCAGTGAGGAAGTGCAAATGTAAATTTGGGATCATCAGCATGGATTTAAAGATAAGAGGCTGAATGAGATTCCAAGGAAGGGAGTGTAGATAAGGAGCTCTGACAAGGAGCCCTGAGGAGACAAGGAGCTCTGACAAGGAGCCCTGAGGTCTGCCAATATCTAGAAGTCAGGAAGACGAGGGTCCAGTAGAGGAAGCTGTCGTCTGAAGAACACTCCTGGCTGAAAATGAGCCTCTTTATTGGAGACAGTTCTTCAAGTAGCTCTCACATTTTTGCACATCTTGCAAGCAGAGATACGACCACCTTTGTTCTAGATTCTCTTTTCAAGGAGGTTTGTCAAATGAACAGCCTTTGAAGGTAGAGATATGGTCTATCTGTAGGGCTAAGAACAAATTACTTACAGTTTTGCAAGACAGAGATCATGTCACCTTCCAGAACAGGAGCAGCATCCTTATTGCCCATTTTAAGGGATTCAGTTACCCTAAACCTGGGGCTCCTTTCTTCTAACACAGGACATCACATACGCAGGTGCCACCTCTTCCCCTTTGTGTCACCTTATGGGAGTAGACCTTGGGGAACTGGTGGAAGAAAATGCTGTCCCTCTGGTGCCTGCTATTGCTGTGAATTATGGAATCCTTTATCTCTGACCGAGGCTCCTCCTGTATCTATCAGCATCCATGAATCTGTGATGAGCTAACTTGTTAGCCTGCAAGGAAAATCTCAAGCCCTTCACAGTTCTTGACAACTTTCTGCTTGAAATTCACTTTTTTCTATAGGCTGAACGTGCAATTGTCAAGTGCCATTTTGGAAGATAAGATCTTACACCGCCACAAGACTGCCTAAGGTACCTGAAGTACCCTGGACTGACCAGTGTGGCTGTGGTCAGTGAGTTGTCTGTCTGTCAACCGATCTCTCTGGCAAACCACTGTCAGGTGCTTCGGATGAACTGGGATCAAGGATGGCTGGCTGCACAACTCTGGATGTGACCACTTCCTAGAAACTTCTAAGGTTCTAGCTGCCACTGAAAATCTCTTCTTCCTGGGAACACAGTCAGACTACCTCTCCCAGCCTGTCTTGCAATTGAAAGAATTCCAAAGACTAGCTCTTGCCAACAGAATATGAGTGGGAGCTGTATACACCAGGTCAGGACCATCTTCTTGTCCCTCTGCCAACTGGGTGCAGGCATCAGCAGCTAGGTCCTAGAGGAATTCCAGATGCTCAGTTCGCTCCGTGTTTAAATTGAGGACCCTGGACCATAGCACGTATAGACCTCCCTCCCAGTTCTTAAAATCATAATTGCCTGCTTTATTTATCCTGTCTCTAATTGCAGCCCCTCGATGTCCATGCCCTCCCCTACTTCCAGGCCTTTCCTCGTGCCATAAGTGCTGCACGGAGGCCCCTGCCTTCACCTCATTCCTCTCACTGGCTACCTCAGCTCACCGCCAGTTCTCCGAGGAGACCAGTGCCCACAGGAGGATGTCATGGTCTCTCCAGGCCTCTTCCTGCAGACTTTCTCCAGGACAACCCTTCTCATCCTGCTTTTAATTGCCTAATACTTGCTTCTTTTGCCCATGAGGCTGGGACCTCCTTTAAGGCACTTGCTTATTCAACCAGTATTTATTGAATTCTTACTACCTATCAGGCAGGGACTGTGTCTTAGTTGTCTTCATAATCCCAGCCAACAGCATAAGCCTGGTGCTTTGCAGGTAGTCAGTTAATATTCATCAAGTAAACGGATGAGTTTTATGTCTTTATTGTCTAGAAGTTCACCTCCTACAAGCAGGAACTCCATAGATACTGAATAAATCGATAAGTGAATCAATGAATGTTTCTGGAAACTACATAATGCAGTTAGAAGAAGGAAAAGGTGTCCCTTGCTTGGGTCATGAGGACAGCTGAGGAAAAGCTTAAAAGGCAGGGTGAAAAAAATACTTAAGAGGAAATATCAAGCAAAACAATGCTACAAGAAAGCGTCCATCCACTCTTTTCACCTTGGCACCACTCTGAAAATTTGTAACAGACTGCAAGGTATAGAGAAAACATTCTTGCTTGCTGAAGATGTGGTGCCTGGTACCTCCTCCTGCAAAGTACCCATCCTCTGTACCCCTGTGAAGGGAGGTACACCAGGTTGGAGGGAACATGATGCGTCAGGAGCGGATCGATCGTCAGGGGGAACTGACAGCTATGGAGAGGTACAAGAAGGAAGAGGCCCAAAGCAGAAGAAAGCTATAATGAGCAGATGAGGTGGTGAATCGAGAGTATCATAGTCAAAGTAGCAGAGAAGGGACCCTGAGCCACATGAACAGGGCACCACAGTCAAGTTGGCAAACTCACTCTGTCAAGAAGAAAGGAGCATGGTCCAGGCTACAGATCCCAAATGCCCTTCCAGATTGAATCTCTCTGAGGCCTGCTCTTCCTGGGTCTCCCAGAATCCTGTCTGTTTTAGGGCAATGTGTATCCTTATAACCAGTTCCTATTACTTGTAGGAAGTCAAGGGAGTCTATATTCTTTAAAATCACGAGGTCCTATCATACCACGTACATTTTTATAAAGGCTGGTCAGACTCACAGATAGAATTATACTGTCCTGATTGCTCACGCCCCCAGCCTGGGAGCTCTGACTCCCTCCAGGAGTCTGACCTTCTTCAAAGGGTCTGAGTTGGGGGGCCGGTGGACTAACACAGCTCAGGGAAGCCCTCCTGCACTCTGTCCTTCAACGAGCCTTTGCTTCTGAGATTTAGCAACGGGCTGTCTTCAGCAGAGCCCTGGCTTCAGGAAGCCATGTGAACCCATCTGACTCACTGTAATTGGCTTGGATCTCTCCTGACATAGCCACTCATCAACATCAGAGAATGTTAGCTGGCGAGCCCCAGGGCACCTCAAAACACTCCTGAGTATCAGAACTGGCTGGTATCCAATTCAAACCCTGGGGAACCAGTGAAGACTGCTGGTTTGGGGGATGGTCTTGCTGTTACCAGCTTTATTTCAAGTACCAATAACAAGTCTACCTCTAGTTGTCTTTCTTTCTTTTCTTTTCTTCCCCCCCCCTTTTTTTTTGTTCTCTTTCTAAGAAAATGTTTCATAGTGAGTAGCTAAAAGAAGAGAGTGGAAATGGATGCTTTGTCTTAGGCTCTGGCCCTGATGTGGCTGTGTGTGTGCTATACTGCAGGGGAGGTCGTTTGCAGCATCCTGTGGCTGACTTACGGATGTGTAGGATTTGGGAAGTACGGATACCTTTGTATCCACTTCAAATATGACACCTCCATACTTTAAGACTTTCCAAAAAATTCTTTTAAAGAAGATATGGTCTTCAGTCATCCTGTCATCCGAATGTATAATGCCCACAATGTATTAAGTGCTAGAGAAAGTTTTCGTGGCCTAGGCCCTACATTCTAGTCTGGAGTTCACTTTATCTATTGTGGTAACATATACAGAACATAAAATTTATCACTGTAACTGTTTTTTTTTTTTATTTTTTTATTTATGATAGTCACAGAGAGAGAGAGAGAGAGAGGCAGAGACACAGGCAGAGGGAGAAGCAGGCTCCATGCACCGGGAGCCCGACGTGGGATTCGATCCCGGGTCTCCAGGATCGCGCCCTGGGCCAAAGGCAGGCGCCAAACCGCTGCGCCACCCAGGGATCCCACTGTAACTGTTTTTAAGTGTAAACTGTTGGCATTAAGTATATCACATTGTTGTGTGACTTTCACCACTGTCCTCCAGAATTTTTATCATCCTAAACTGAAACTTTGTACCCATTAAACAATAACTTCCTGTGTCCCTGGCCCCTGCCAACCACCATTCATTCTTTCTATCTCTATGAATTTGACTATTCGAGGTAACTTGCCATAAATAGAATTATACCATAAAGCCTTTTATGTATAGCTTACTTCATTTAGCATAATGTTTATGAGGCTCACCCACATGCTTTAGAATTTCATTTTTCTTTCAGAAATAATATTCCATTGTGTGGATAAAGCACATTTTGTTTGCTCAACTGTTCATGGCCGTTTGAGTTGTTTGTACCTTTTGGCTATTGTGAATAATGATGCTGTGTGGACATGGATTTGGGTCTGGAGCTCCCTTTTTGAAGTCTTCATGATGCTCGTGATGGGAGGAAGTTGGGTATAGTGGGAAGAATTTACATTTTGTATGTAGTGAGACCTGAGTTCAAATAGCAGCCCCACTGTATTGTTGAGGATAACATTGATCTCTGAGCACTTCCTAGTCTAAGAGATGGTGATAATATCCACTTTTCAAGATTATGGTGAAGATTAATTATATCATTCTGGGGTGAATCTAGTTGTGAAAGGCCTAAAGATTATATGATTTGGGGTGCCCCCTTTAAGAAAAGGAATGCAGGGGCACTCCTGGGTGGCTCAGTTGGTTAAGGGTCCAACTCTTGATTCTGGCTCAGGTCGTGAGATTGAGCCCCACATCAGGCTCTGTGCTCAGCGGGGAGTCAGCTTGAGATTCTCTTTCCCCCCACCTCGCTCACATGTATGTGCTCTCTCTCTCTCTCTCTCTCTCACTCAAATAAATAAGTAACTCTTAGATAAAAAAAGAAAAGGAATGCAGAATTGGAAATAAATTAGACATGAAAGTGTCTATTTCGTTAAAATGAGAAGGAAAGAAAAAAAAAAACAGGACAAACAATGGAAGACTTGGAAATTCTAGTCCCATTCTTCTTGATATCTCCTTAGGCAGTTCACAGGAAATGCTTCCTGTTGGTTATCTGGCTTCCCGTCCTCATTTGGAGCTGCCTGCAGCCCTCAGCTACTCCCAGACACCTGCACAAGGTGGGACGTGGGCTGAGCCTTCATCCCTTTCGTGGCCAACTCCACCCTGATTTCACTCAGGGTTCATGTTTACTGTAGTTACTGTTACATTGAGCTCTTCCCATTTGCCAGGCACTGTTAAACGTTTGGCGTTATTTTATTGCCTTATTTCATTCTCCTAATACTCCTATGAGTAGGAACTGTTTTATTTCCATTTACCAGGTGAGGAGACTGAGGCATGAGAAGCTCTGTACACTGCCCAGTGTCACAGAGCTAGCTGCTCAGGCAGCAGAGCCTTGGAGACGGAAGGCTCCCTCCAACCTGAGCTTAGCATCCCCAGGCAAACTGCCTCCCGATAGATAAAAGATGTTCATAGAATCATCAAGCAGCTGTCAGCAAGCAGTGAAATTCTCCAAGGAGCTTTAGACATGTCTGCCTCTCAATCTCTAGACTCTGTGTTCCAGCTCTAGCTCTGTATCCAGCTGTCTTCCTTTCAGTTTATTTTGTTGTTCATCTTGTGGATGATTCACTGCCAAAAATGAGACAGAAATGTGGTCCTGGATCACACAATCCTTTTTTATTCTTTCTCTGATTGAAGTCTGGTACAAATCACTTAAAAAACAAATGAAACAAAGCGTGTTGCCTGCCCCTTTGGGGGAAGGTGACACCGCTTGCAGGAGCCAAGCCTGGCATTGAGTCCAGGAGAGGGCGGTCACAGGCATGTCCTGTAGCCAGGAAATGATTCAGGATTAACTCAGGACTATATTTGGTCCTCCAGATACAGTCGCTCTCCACCCAACTTTGCAGTTAAAGGAAGGTAGTTCTTATGGGCCAAGTCTGATGTACATCTTGTCTGTTAGACCTGCCTGAGAGACTGACTCATTCACTTCAGATTTGGGAAATTATTTTGAAGTCTAAAAGAACTGAGCTCCTTCTGCATTTTAGTTTGTAGAAAAATCCCAAAGACAAGATTTTTCATAAAATATCGGTGAATATGAGTTTATCCTAACTGGACTCAAGAGCTCTCTTTGTGGACCTATTTTCCTACCTATGAAGGAAATGGTACGCCACGGCAAGAAGTGCATGTGAGCACACAGACTGCAAAGTGATTTGCTCATTCACAGCTTGCAAAACTGCTAAGCATTTGTTTTCCTTTTCTTTTTAAAAGATAATTCAAATGGTTTGACCAGAGGTTAGGATTCCATGGTTTTAAGCAACTATTTTTCTCTGGTGAGCACCATGTCTTACTTCTGGAGCTGCAATGGGCAGTGGCATTACTGGTAAAAATTGACTCTGATTCATTCATTCATTCATTCATTCATTCATTCATTCACTTACTCATTCAGCAAATATCTATTTAGATCCTACTGTGTTCCAAGCACTGTTCTGGAAATACATTGATTAAAACTGACAAAGTCTCTCCCTTATGGAGCTTACGTTCCTGGGAGAGATGGACAATAAACCCACAAAGATGTCAAGCAGTGATGCACGCTAAGAAAAATGAAGAATGGTAAGAGGTCAGAAAATGACTGAGGTGGGGCGGCCCGAGAAGTCTCTGATAAGATGGCATTAGGCAACACCCTGGGGAAGTAAAGGAAGGAGACACATGGCTCTCTGAGGAAGATCAAGTATAAGATCCTGGGCAGCAGTACTTGGGAACAGACACGGTGGCTGGTGAGATTGGGTTGGACAAAGTTTGTGAGCACGAGGAGATAATAGGGGACAGACCAGAGGGGCAAAGGGCAGTGGGGAGCTTGTCACCTGAGCCTTGTAGGCCATGGGCGGGACTCTGGATTTGTATTCTAAGAAAGGAGGGAAGTTTTTATGGGGTTTTGTGGGACATGACATAGCTTATGTTTTGAGAGGTTCACTGTAAGCAGACAAGGATGGAAGCAGGGAGACCTATCAGAGGCTACTTCAGTAGTTGAGGCCAGAGATGATGAAAGTGCAGACAAGGAATGTAGGGAGAAGTGATTAGATTCTGGACATACTTTCACGATAGACAGGATTTACAAATGGGATTCATGTAGGGAAGGAGAGAAATCAAGGGCTAAAGGAAGACATCAAGAATAATGGAGGTCTCTACTTGCTAACCCCACCATCATCAATAGGTTTCTCCACATGTCATAGAGATATCAGATAATGTCTGTCCCCAGTAAGAGTCACAGTCAGTTCTAGTTGGCTCTAATAACCTGTGGAGTCATGTGGAATCATAACTGTGCAGAAGGTGTTCTTTGGTAGAACAGGAAGGATCAGAACTATGCAAGCAAGTGTTCCATGGTGAGACTGTCTACACACTTGTATTGTTAACGTTCCTTCAGCTGGTGAAAGTCCAATTAGCTGGCATCTCTGTTCTTGAATTCCCCACGACTTCGCATTTGAGGAGCAAAAGAAAGCCTGGAAAATCCCCACGGTCCCACAGTCCTCTCTAGCTGCACAGGTAAACAATTGGGGTGAGTTTCAATAGGAAAAGAATCTACCCTGACTTTTTAAAAATACATTCCTCGTGAGGCCACTGTAAGAAGGGCCTATCTTAATTTTTAAAACTTCTTGCAAAGTGAAAGCATTTCAGACTTCTTTTGACCTTGAAGATGTAATTTACGTAGCTGCAACAGTAGAGAAGATTTTTATTTTCTAAAAAGCTGGGAGAAATGGTCACCAAGGATTATGTTTAAGGATCTCCTTGAGGAGATCCATGGAGGATTTACTTTCACCTCCCATTTTATGGATTTTTCTGATTGTTGCTGATACCTACTCACTGAATCCTACCAGTAAGTTTATGAAAAGTCAAATAGGAAGAGGGATTGAGCATCATCAAATACTCTAACCATTGACAAGAGTAACCAATAAATCACTCTAGCAAGGTATTCAAAATGTCATTAACCTGGTAATGTCTCAAGAATTGGAAAAGGAAGGGCCCCTGAGTGGCTCAGTTGGTTAAGCAGCTGCCTTTGGTACAATTCCAGGGTTTTGGAATAGTTAAGCAGGAAGTCCAATGTGGGGCTCTGAGAGTCTGTTTCTCCCTCTTCCTCCCCCCAACTTCTGCTCTCTCTCAGATAAATAAAATAAAATAATCTTTTAAAAGAGGAACTGGAAAAGGAGAAAGAAGAAAATCCTTTAGTAGTAATATTGGGACTTCATCAAGATAAAAAGCTTTTGCACAGCAAAGGAAACAGTCAACAAAACCAAAAGGCAACCCACAAAATGGGAGAAGATATCAGATAAAGGGCTAGTGTCCAAAATCTATAAAGAACTCAAATTCAACACCCAGAGAGCAAATAATCCAATCAAGAAGCGGGAAGAAGACATGAATGGACATTTCTCCAAAGAAGAAATACAAATGGCCGACAGACACATGGAAGAATGCTCAATATCACTGGTCATCAGGGAAATACAAATCAAAACCACAATGAGATACCACCTCACCCCAGTCAGAATGGCTAAAATTAACAAGTTAGAAAATAACAGGTGTTGGTGAGGATGCAGAGAAAGGGGAACACTATTGGTGGGAATGCAAGCTGGTGCAGCCACTCTGGAAAACAGTGTGGAGGTTCCTCAAAAAGTTGAAAATAGAACTACCCTGTGACCCAGAAATTGCACTACTGGGTATTTACCACAAAGATACAAATGTAGTGACCGGAGGGAGCACCTGCACTCCAATGTTTATAGCAGCAATGTCCACACTAGTCAAACTATGGAAAGAGCCCAGATGTCCATTGACAGATGAATGGATAAAGAAGATGTGATAGATAGATAGATAGATAGATAGATATAAATATATAATGTATATTGTATGAATATGCATATATAATGTATACATATATACATATTCACATAATATACATATATAATATACACATACATATATATGCATATAATATACATAAATATACATATATAATATATTTGTATATATGTATATTTATACAATATACATTATATATTGTATACATTGTATATATGTATATATACATATATATTATATATACAAATATATAATGTATAATGTATAAATAAATATATAAATATATATAAATATACATATATAAATACATATATGACTACTACTCAGCCATCATAAAAATGAAATCTTCCATTTGCAATGACATGGATGGAACTAAAGGATATTATGCTAAGGGAAATAAGTCAATCAGAGAAAGACAACTATCATGATCTCACTCATATATGGAATTTAAGAAACAAAACAGAGGATCATAGGGGAAGAGAGGAAAATATGAAACAAGATGAAATCAGAGAGGGAGACAAACCATAAGAGACTCTTAATCATAGGAAACAAACTGAGAGCTGCTGGAGTTGTGGGGGGGATGGGGTAACTGAGTGATGGACATTAAGGAGGGCACGTGTCATAATGAGCACTGGGTGTTATACAAGACTGATGAATCACTGACCTCTACCTCTGAAAACAATAATACATTATATGTTAATTAATTGAATTTAAATTTAAAAAAATTTAAAGGCTTTTTTTTTTTTTTTTTTTAATTCATGAGAGACACAGGCAGAAGGAGAAGCAGGCTCCATGCAGGGAGCCTGATGCGGGACTCAATTCTGGGACTCCAGGATCATGCCCTGAGCAGAAGACAGGCTCTAACCGCTGAGCCACCCAGGGATCCCCCTAAAAGCTTTAAAAACAAATTTGGCTGGCATGTGAATTAAAGACGGTATGTTGGATTTTTACACAGCAGAAGCAATGAATCTATATATTGCTGTGCATGATGACTTTGAGACAAAATGTGTCTCCAGTGAGCTGTCAGGCATGAGGGACTTTGAGGAAGAGTGAAAACCTACGCCTGTCCTGCAACCTGTTGTCTCAAAATTACTCTGCGTGAAGCTGTGCTGGCAGATAGTACCTTCCCTGGTCAGACAGCCGAGGAGACTATACCAGGGTCTTTACTGATGTCTAGGGTAGCAGAGGGCTCAACAGTAGTTTCAAACATTTTTTTAAGTAGTGAATAATTTTCTTCTCATCAAGGAGTTCAAAGTTCTAAAGTACCAACCAAAACACATATAATGAAGGTTTTTTGATAGAAGAAAATTTGTGTTAGTTGCAAATATTTTGAAAGAGTTTTTGGTTTTTGGCAAATATTTCTATACATTGATAAAATTATGACATTTTGAGCATTAATAGAGTAAGGCCCCAAAGCATGGAAAAGGCCATTGTTGGCCCTTGTCTCAGTCCAGACCTTGGTGGATTACTGGATATTTGTTGCACAGAGTAAATTAATTTTGAAATGGCTTAGGGTCTAAACTTTAGGCAGTCAAGGATTAGGAAGACAGGATTTAAATGTTATCCAATAGAATGATTTATTTTTTGTGCGTCACTGCAGGAAGAGCATTGAATAAAGTATGGACTTCAGATCATAATAATGTATCAATATTATCTTCCAAAATCTGTTCTGAAGAGAGCTGTTAATGCTTGCCTTGATGGTGAAATGTTCCTATGGTTTTGTTAATACGAGGATCAAATCTCCCGTATCAGAAATCACAATGCTCATTAACCTATTAAACACTTTAAGGTGCCCCACAGTGAAGAAAATTGCTTACCTTTGTTTAACAATTTAAAAAACCAATTAAACAAAAAAATGATTTGCTTAGGGAAAGTTTTTTTCTTCATGTACTTATTAGCATTCCTAGATCCATTTCCACTAATAGTTTCAGAAGTGCTAGAAGAAAGAATGGCGATATTCAAAGTTTTTTGAAATTTTACCTAGGCTGCTGTCAGGGAGACCCAGAATCAAACTTAAAAATTGTAGCCAGATTTCCAGAGAAAATCCAGGTGTGAATTTGCTTCCTGCTGCATTTTGAATGCATCATCTAATTCAAAGACCTTTCAAGATGGGTTTTCCTGGAGAAAATTCTCTTTCTCAGGGGAGTCCAAAGAGCAAGTCCATTTAGATGATAGTTCAGGTAAAGAACATGGGGTTAGTGACAACTCATAAATCTCTAAACTCAGACCCAGGCCTTGGCCTTGGTAATTTAAAGTATTCTTTGTACCGAATGACGTAGTCTGGTTTCCCTTGTGAAACACTGCACGTTACTTCTCTATGACACAGAGGACCCCCAGTATGGCTTGTGTCCACCCTTTGCAGATTTCTTGTTCGTACAGCATTTCATCCTCAAGCTCTCGTCTACGTACCCATCAGCCTGTCTTGAGTGCAGAAGGTCTAGAAGAGTAGTTCCCTTTAAGACAACAGCATTTTCTTCTTTGGGTAGGAAGCATTGCTTCAGGTGAGAAAGTATGCAACATTTTGTTCCAAACTTGCTGTCCTTTCAACTATCTCAGACACTTAAGATATGGGGCTTCAGGTGAGGTGGGAATGATCTGCTTGAATCTGGTTGTCCTTCCTTGACACCATTATTCTCCTAGGAAACCTCACTTCTTACAGTGGTCAGCTTTATGTCATTCTTTAGCAATAAAAATGTTGTTCTTGGGCAGCCCCAGTGGGGCTGAATGAATCCATTTGGGGAGTAGAGCCATCTTTGTTTATTGAAGTTCAGGCAAATTGAGTATTTTATTAATTTATTAATTGTATATCCTCTATGATATAGCACCATATTAGTTTTGAAAAAAAATATTTAGCCTGTTACATGGAACACGGAAAACATAATTACCATGGTCTTGATACTAATCCTAAAACAATAATAGCAAACGGCCCTTACAATGTGCCAGGCACTGTTCTAAATCTTGTTTCACACTCTGAGGTAAGGTACTGATGTTCTCCCATTTTAAAAAACTAATTTAATTTAATTTGATATTTTAGAACAGTTTAGATTGATTAGTTCAGAGGGTTCCCATATGCCTCACACCCAGGCATTCTCTATCAGTAACATCTTAAATTATTATGGATGCATTTTTACAATAATAAACCCATATTAATACATTATTATTATCTGAACTCCATATTTTATTCAGATTTACTGAAGGTTTACTTAATGTCCTCTTTCTGTTCAAGAACCCCACACAGGAAACCACATCAAACCTGTTGTTATATCTCCTTAGGCTCTTGAGTTCTCCCCATTATATGCAAGAAAAAAAAATGTGGCACAGTGAGAGGTAAAATACCTTGCCTGTGGTCTCATAGTTACTAAGTGGAAAAGTTGGCTTCAAACCCGGGCAGTCTGATTCCAGTCATGGGATTAACCCTTGTACTGAATTATTGTTATCCTAATAGGATTATTTCAACTTGAATTACTTAGTTATGTGTCTGGTCAGGCAGCAGAGGGGTAAGAATACCTGACCCAGGTCCTAGCTAGTTAGTGACTGGCCACAGTTGCATGGACAGTTTTCAACAGGAGAGCAATAGTCCCCGATTCTCAGAGCCTTGAGTAGATCCTAGAGGAAACCAGGTAGCTGGAAACAATAGGAATTTATTTCCTCACAGATTTCACAGGGAACCAGAAATCTGATATCAAGGTGTTGGTAGGGTTGACTTCTGGAGGCTTTGAGGGAGAATCCGTTCCACGATTCTCTCCTAGCTTGTGGTAGCTGACAGCACTCCTTGGCCTTCCTTGAGTTAGTGGTGACTCACCGCTCCCACACCTCCTCTGCACGCAGCTTTCTCCTCTGTGTTCTCCTCTGTCTGTATCATCCCCTCTTCTTGTAAGGACACTTGTCATTGATTTAGGGCCCACCAGAATTCATCCAGGATGATCTCATCCCAAGATCCTTAACTTCTCTGCAAAAGCTCTTTTCCAAATAAGATCACATTCACAGATTCTAAGTAGACCCATCTTCTGGTGCAGCCACCATTTAACGCACTACAGGGGCTGGAAGGCACGCAGGGTTGTGAGCATTACAAAATTACATATGATGCCTGACACATGGTTGGCATACTTTAAAAGTAATAGCCATTTTTATTATTCTTTTGTATAACATGAGGCCCCCGACATGCAAGTGTTAAATTGGGTAAAAGTCTCAATTGAAATAAATGCATTCATCTGTGTCTGGTTTACAACCGTTACTGACCTTAACAATTGCTTGACATCATGGTTGTCTTAGTTTCTAACACTTGGTCCTGCCAGGAACTTCACAAGACTGTGTGAGTTCAGCTTTCTTTCTTTCCTAGGGGGGAGGGCGGAGGGGGCACCCTCAATCAACACTTTTAGCTAATGACTCTTGTCAGAAACACAAAAAGACTTTAGGCTTACAAATAATTTCCTCATCAAGAGAATTATGAGCCAGAATCTTGATGAATAAATTTCCTGTCCATTGCCCATGCTGATAGACATACAGCAGAAAAAAACAGCTGGGCAGCCTCAGCTGTTTCTCTGCCCTTTGGTTACCCTCTGTGGTCACTGGATGTGGCCGCCCCATTCTGATCTGGATCTTTATCTCAGGGATGGAGTTAAGGCTCACTGCTGAGTTTTCAACACCCATCCCACTTCACCCCCTCTGCTCTGCATTTCTGTTCCACCCACTCCCCACACTGTCTCCTGCGGTCACTTCCTGGCGGCCACAACCCTCTGAGCTGGCTTCAGGAAAATTCCTTCTGCGTTTGTCAGAAAGCCGTAGAGTCTCAGAACATTAGGACAGAAAGGACCTTTAGCGAGTCAAGTCCAATCTCCCTCTATCGTCTCTCCAACCCTGTCTTCCTACAATCGACCAATAGATACGCACCAAACATCTGCTGTGGGTGACATGATGCTAGGTGCTAGTTACAGTGGTGGGCAAGCTCCGTGGACACCTTCCCAGCATGACAGTGGGGTCACCTTCATACTGCATGAATAGGGGTCCGTATAATCTCTGATAGTTTATGTTTTACTTAGAAATAATCCTTCAATATACGTGTTCTTAACTGAGGTCTCCCTGCTAACAGAAGTTAAGGGGGGAGGATCTGAGACCTTAAAATGGAAAAAAAATTTGCACTATTCCCAGATTAAAATTAAACATTTCCTTCCATTATAAATGTAGACAACAAACCACTGTCATATTAGCAGTACCCGTTAACTCTCAGCAAGAGAAATCACACATATTTTTCATATCACTTTATAGTGGTAGCAGATATGCAAAATGATGTCAAAATGATTATTGTGTCAAAATCATAGTAGCCCTTAGACCTGCTTCTGGGCCTTGGCATGTAAGGTTTTAAAAAAGAGGTGCATGTGTTACTATACCATAAATTTGTTTTTTGGTATTTTAATAACCATGTTTCAATATAATTGGCTTTCTTTCTAATTATATATATTTTAGCTTAGGGATTTAAAAATATTTTTTTCTGCAAAGGGATCCTTGGGCTTCATTAAACTGCCAAAGGGGTCCCTGCCATACAGAAAAAGTTCAGAACCCCTAAGTGAGGAAAGGCACTAGTTGTGCAGGTTGAAGACTGTTTTTCTAGGCCTTCCAAAATCCACTGAAATTTTCTTCAACCTTTTATCCCTGAAATGAGATTGAAACATCAGATATATAGATGTAGACCACATAATTATTCCTGGGTCATCCAACTAAATGTGCAAGTTGGCCCTGTGGAAGGTGAAATGAGCATGATTTGGGGTTTCCACACTATGGTCTAGTGTTTGGGAGTTATGTTTTGACTACCATTGATGTTCTTTAGGCCAGTACTTCCAGAGCTCTCTGAATCCCAAAGTTAAGAAAGACTCTGATTTTGGAGGAAGGTCAGAAAGGAGTCCCAACTATGATTCTAGAGTTAAAAATAAAAAGTTCTTAAAGAAAGTTTTATGTAAATGATTAAAGTACTGAGTTATGCATAGGTCATAAATCCAACTTTTATTCAATCCATAGTTTTTTTACACACTCATTGTAGGCTTGATATCAGTAAACTACCTGTAGTGACTCACAGTTGAATTTCCATATACCAGTTGATGAATTAACATTTTATTTTATTTTATTTTATTTTATTTTATTTTATTTTATTTGAGAGAGAGAGAGAGAGAGCGCGCGCACACACATGTACGGGGAGGGGCAAAGGGAGAGAGAGAGAGAATCTCAAACAGGCTCTCTACTGAGCTCAGAGCCTGGCATAGGGCTTGATCTTATGACCTTGAGATCGTGACCTAAGCCAAAACCAGAGTTGGTCACTTAATGGAGAAAGCCACTCTGGCATGCCATGATGAATTAACATTTTAAATTTAAGCTATTGTACATTGCTCCTTCCATGTGGCCCATATTTCCATTTGGGGAGTAGAGCCATCTTTGTTTATTGAAGTTCAGGCAAATTGAGTATTTTATTAAATAAATTTGGTTCATTTTGCTTTTTTCAAATAATTGTATAGGAAGAAAAACTGTTGGTAATTATAAAAAGAAGAAATATAAGCTTGGAAGCCATTAGGTTGGAAACAGCACACATTTAGCCTCACCTGGGTGCTCACTGAACTCTGAATTTACTTATGAGAGAAAAGAGCAAAATGAAAACAATAACAACACACTAGAAGCATAGCACTGAAGACCATGTAAAGTGAAGATGGAATTGGGGGTGTAAAGCTTCTTAACTCTCTGGGAACAGGCTCTCCTTCCCCCCATCTCAAGAAAGTATTGGATTAGCTTTTGTGCCCTCAACTTCCATGCATGTTTTCTTTCTTCTTTCTTTCTTTCTTTCTTTCTTTCTTTCTTTCTTTCTTTCTTTCTTTCTTTCTTTCTTTCTTTCTTTCTCTTTCTTTCTTTCTTTCTTTCTTCTTTCTTTCTTTCTTCTTTCTTTCTTTCTTTTTCTTTCTTTCTTCTCTTTCTTTCTTTCTTTCTTTCTTTCTTAAGATTTTACTTGTTTATTTGAGAGAGATAGCACTAGAGAGAGAGTGCAAGCACAAGTTGTGGGCAGAGAGGCAGAGGGAGAAGCAGGCTCCTCACTGAGCAGGGAGCTCAATCCATGCACGTTTTCATGGAAACAAGACTATCTGCTTTTGGACAAGCAACTTAAAAAATCTATACTTTACTTATCCAGTTCCCTCCCACACTCCCCTGACAAACAACAGCAATAATTTCATGTCAATGATATGATTTCAACCACCCCCTAAAACCTGCCCACCCCCATGCCAGGCTTCTCAGTTGAAAAGTAGATGATTAAAGAGCTCTTTCATCTACTCTAAGTGGTCTTTAACAGCTCTTTCCTCTCCCAGCCCTTTTTCCATCACTCACATATTGCACACTGGCTAAAACACTACTTTTAGAAGTCAACCATCTTTGGTGATACCCCATAACTATAGGATAAAATCCCCAAACCTTGACCCCTTCCATAACTTTGCCTCAATCTATTGTTATAATTTATACTACATGACTCTCCTATGAAAACTACTGTTTCTGAAAAACAAATTTTCCCCAATTTCTCAAAAATCCATTTTTATCAGTTTCTGCTGACATCCCTATCCTTGTTGGAAATACCCACATCCACCCACCGTGTCTGCTTTGATTATGCATATTCTGTGCATCCTTAATTGCCAAGCTCCAGTCCAATCTCTTTCCTGATACCTTGGCCACCATGTCTGTCCTCCACAAATTTTCATAGTCCTGAATATATTACTCATTTAGGATGTATTAGGAACTATGTTGAAGTGGAGACATTTATCTTTTAAGTTAATTGTATTTTAATCTCCTTTAAATGAGAACTAGCACAATTTCAAACACACAGTAGGCATTCAATAAACCCTGGTTTTGTCATTTACTGGTTTTTTGGGCCCACAACTTGACTTACCTACCTCTTAGTCTTCTCATTTGTAAAATAAGAATAATTGCTACTATGCTAGGTTGCTGTTAATATATATCAAGGGTCTTGCAAAATGGATAATATAATGAGGCATCCCCACCCTAAAATAGATTATCATCTAATTGGAGAAATAGATATAAATTAAAAGAGACAAATCGATGTAGGCAAAGAATAGTAACAAGGGGTTGGGAGACTTAGTCCCTGTCCCCATTCACCCTCTCAGCAAATTAGTGACTTTTCCATTCATTCTTTTCCTAAGTCTCAATTTCCTCGTGCCTAAATTCAGGGGAGGTGGTGTGCATGTAGAAAATCCCCAATATCTTTTCCCACAGCAATTTACAGTGATTCCAGACACAGAAAATAAAAACAGAGCATAGAGCTGTAATTCTGAATTTTGAGCAGTATAAGGAGTGGAGAGGATTTATTCAAGGACATTGTTTTTGAAGATGAAATTTGAGACAACTCTTAAGGAAATTGGAGGATGTAAACTTATTGGAAAAGAGAGTGGCGCACGGACAAGAAGCATGAGCCAGATTAATACCACAAGCAAAATTTTGGAGTAGTGTAGAAAAGCATCAGACTCCTGGCTGGATCTGTTCCTGGACTTGGATACAGTTGGACATTAAAGGGAAGACCCTTTGCTGCATGCCTTGAACACTAGACTGCAGAATTCAGCTTTGAATTCCTTGGCAATAGGAATCTGCTGCAAGTTCTGAGCAGGGAACGACAAGAGGATAATAGCATTTAGGAAATAACATAATGGCAGCATAATATTACTGTTGATGTAATATTGAGACACTGGAAGCAGGGAGATGCAAAAGGGAACACTTCTATTGGGGCCAGATATATATTGAGATTCATCATCCCCTGAGATTTAGCAATCTAGGTATGAGGTGATAGGATCCTTGGCTAAGAGGGGATAATAGATTATTTTGTTGATCAAAATATTCATTTTGTACATTCATGACCACTGATGTGAAGCTTGGCCCTATGACTTGCAGTGGCCCCAATTTAATGAATATCATATCTCTTCCTACTGAACTGTGAGGAAGCCATGTGGCCTTTGGCCAACGAAATATGAGTGGAAGTGATACATGGTACTTCCAAGCAGAAGCTTTAAGAGTTACTGTGAGGTCACTATGTTTTCTTTTCCCTCTGCCGTGAAACTAGAAACTAGTAGTATTCCTCAAAGGAGCTGCTTCATAAGCCTAGAGCCTGGAGTGAAAAGGGAGTAGAGTAGAGCCGCTATTCACCCAGAGCCAACATTTAACATATGTAAGAAATAAACGCTGTCAATGGAACCCACGGAGATTTTGGAGTTATTTGTTACTGCAGCTTATTTTAGCCTCAGCTGACTGATACAGCTGATAACTGTGAGAGAAGATTCTATTGAAGAGAACAAAGAGGGAAAAGGGAGTTGCTAACTTAATGAAGAAGAGGAGAGCCGTACTTCATGAGCTCAGGGCATTAGGATGTTACCTCAGCCGTGATGAGGAACTTATTAAAGGTTTAAAGGTAGGTGAGAAGCACAGGGATATTAATCCTGTTCTTGACATTCTGAATTAGAGCTGACATTAGGACATCCAAAAGGAGACTCCTTAAGTATCAGGCCTGGCCAGACTTTCTTCTCACTCCTCATTTTTCTAACTTGACCCTAGTATGGGGTGGGTGGTGCTAGATCCAATAGAAGGTTGCATTTCTGGGGCTCCCAAACCAGATCATTGAGTGTGCTAATGTTAGTCATAGGAGCTTAGTTTTTACTCCACAGGCAATGGGATCCTGTTGAGTTAAAGGCAGTTAGTAGAAATGACCAATGGGCTTAGAGTAGTGATTTAGGTGCTCTGGAGGTGGGAGAAAAGGATTGGTGAACCTGGGCTAGAGGTGAAGAGGATCTGATGTAGTGCAGGGCCATAGGGATGAAAAGGGACGGACATTTTAGAGGTCAAATTCACATGACTTATTTATAAACTTCCTACGATTTGAGATCACGCTTGTGATCTATAATTAGCGATCTTCCAAAAAGGAATCCAGAAATTAATCTCTGGTCTCACAATCAACCCACCACAGATAGACCCTGCCTTATCTTCCACCTAAATGCCAAACCCATTTATCGATCATAATGGGGATGATGATGATGATGATGATGGTAATGTTATTTAGCACATGTGTGTGCCTGGCACTGTGCTAAGCATTTTATATGATTTTTTTTTCATTTAATCCTAACTATGAATGAGCCATTTGTTAATTTAATTTCTCAGAGCTCCAGACCCAGCCATCTCTACCCAGCTCTGTGGTGCTGAAGCTGGGAGTCCACAAGCCCCATCTCTGCTTTGGCAGCTACTTGACGTCAGGCTCTGCCAGCAGGCCAATAGTGGGAAGCCGTGAGGTTGGGGGCGGGATGAGGACCTGCTGCTTCTTGTCTGCTTCCTCCACACCCTGGCAGTGGCGCTCATTCCAGTAGCATAGTCGAATCCAGTTTGCTCTTTCTGCAGTGTGCAGAACCAGCCTCATCACGCCCCCACAGACCCCCAGTGCCAGCCCAGCAGGGCCCCTGCTCAGGCGGCTGAGTCTCAGCCCTGTGGGAGCCTTCCTTGTCTGAGTTTTAATAATTCCAGTTCTTCCTTTTTTCTCCCAGTCGAAGGGTGGTAGCTACTTCCCACATTTTCTACCTCAGGGATACCTTCGATGTATCTTTCCACCCTTTCTGTTGCCTAGTTGACAGCCTTGTACCCAGTCAATGATTCTTCCTTTCGTTCCTTCTGTTGAGATAACTGGTATCATTTCTGACTCCTGCTGGGGCCCTGACTGGTACGGAGAAGCAAACACTGTTCCTTCCCTTTTGTGAATAACGTAAGTGTTAAGAGGGATTAGGTAACTTGCCCAAAGTGGAGCTGACAGTGATTGGAGTCTCGCTCAGAGCCGGAGCCCTTTCTGACTCCCTGGTCCTGGCAGCTCTCACGTCTGCTTTGGTTTGGGTCTCCTTACCTTGCTCCCTTCCGTGGCCTTCTCCCCTTCACGTCTCAGGGTAGGCCCTCACTTAGCAGACTGCACTTCCCACCCCACCCCCTCCCCTGGGCACAGAGTGGAAGGCCCAGGGAGTAGGTGATGCAGCCTGGCCTCTGGCCAGAGATGGCCCAACCGACTGCTGGAGCCTGTATCTGTCATCATGAGCTCAGGGCTTGGCAGCCTGAGAACCACTTTGCAAGCCTTAGCTGATGGCTTTCTCTACTCAGTTTCTCCTGGCAGCGTCAGGCAGGGAGACTGGCGCACCAGGGGGTGGGTTGCCCGGTGGCCTGGAGAAGGAGGAAGCCTGGTGGGAGCCAGCAGGCAGTGGATCTGCTGGGAACTCCCCGGTGTTTGGTCTGTTTACTTGGGAAGGAAGTAGACTTTCAATCCTGGTCATCCATGAATAATGTGGTTTTGTTTAGTGCCGTAGCTGGAATGCTCTTCTTCAAACAAAGTAAACAGAACCATGCAAACAGTCTGTCCTCCTGACCACTGCCTTCAGCCCCGGAAGCCTCCTCAGGGAGAAGTGGTGCTCTGTGCGGTGGAGGAATGGGAGGAGGGTGAGCTCAGGCCCGCTGCTCCCTGCCCACTTCCAGGAAGCGGGACCTAAACACTCTTGCTGGCTCTTCAGCAAGGACTGGAACATAAGGAAACGCCAGGGCCTACCCGGCCTGCCCCTCTGCCCCATGCGCCTGCCTTCCATGCCGCCTGGCTTTGGGCCCGATGACCAGGCTGACCCGTGGGGCGCGGTGGGGGTGGTCTGGGAGCCAGGCAGGACCCTCATGCCGCTCACGCTGGCCTCCTTGCTCGGATCTTGTGGCTTAAGAGAGAGAGAGGCGGGGAGGATCGTCTGCAGGCAACCAAGACCTGTGGGGAGGGCCTGACTGCTCACTGCGCTCCTGAGGTTGAGGAGCCTCATGACTTGAACAAGCCCAGGTTTACCGATCGCCCGCAATGTGCCAGCCGCGGGAGGAAGGTGCTAACCCGGGGGGCACGGCCCACATCACTGACATTGTGGATTGGCCTGTTCATGGCGACAGTTTTCTGGGAGGTGGCAGTCGTGTCTGGAGGGAGGCCTCCGCTGTCTTGGGCGAGGACACCACACGGCACTCTTGGTCCCCTTGGACACCCCTTCCCTCATGCACAGGCCCCCGCTGCGGATGTCTGTCTGCACGTCCGGGGCCTACGCTGTGCTAGAAACACACGCACCGGGGCCTTCTCCTTCCTTCTGGGGCGGGAAGTGCTGGAGGCTGAACAAGGCCAGGAAGGTGGCGGCGCGGCCAGTCTGCTCTGCGCCCAGGCCTGAGGCCTCCGAACCCTGTCACCGGGCACAAGGCGGGCGAGGGGAAGCTGCTCCAGAAATTTCGGGGGCAGGCGGGCCGGGGAACTGGGGGCCCAGGGTCAAGGGGCCGGGTCGAGTCCCTGGCTGTGCCCGCGCCGGTGGCCTCCGGCTCCCAGGGCCGCGGCTGCACCCTGGGCAGGAGCCTCGGGGGGCTCGGACCGCGAGTGGGGGGGACCTTCAGGGCCGGGGGCTGGGGCCGGGGGCGCTGCTGTCACCCACCGCGCCCCTACGGGGCTGAAGAAACTGTGGTGGGCTGCTCTGCCCCGCGTGGTCCCTGACAGGGTGACGCCGCCCCTCAGGTGACCTTAGAGCAGGGGCCTGGCGCGGGGTCCAGGGGACCCAGGAGGGGAGCCAGGGCAAAGGTTTTGTCAGGCTGCTCGGTGCGCCAGGGACCCGGGGCGCCAGCACAGAGCCCTGCAGGCCTCGGGGGCCCTTGGGCTCTCCGGGCAGTGACATGGGAGCCTTTAGAGGGTCCTGAGCAGAAGGATTAGGTTGTTTGAGGTGTGCAGACAAGGCTCTTGAAGTCAGCAGCCGGGGCGCCCGGGGGGCTCAGCGGTTGGGCACCTGCCTTCGGCCCAGGGCGTGACCCTGGAGACCCAGGATCGAGCCCCACATCAGGCTCCCTGCATGGAGCCTGCTTCTCCCTCTGCCCAATCTCTGCCTCTCTCACTGTGTCTCGCAAGAATAGATAAATAAAATCTTAAAAAAAAAGGTCAGCAGCCATCTGAGGTTTGCACGTAGCACCTCTTGACGAGGGGCTACCATGATTCCTGTCCTAAAAGCAGGGAAGCTTCCCCTAGAGAAGCCCAGTCACCTCTTGGCCAGCCGGTGAGGAACAGGAGCTGAAATGTAAGGCCCAGCAAGACGGGCCGAGCTTTTTTTTTTTTTTTTTTTTTTTAAAGATTTATTTATTTATTTATGACAGACACACAGAGAGAGAGAGAGAGAGAGGCAGAGACAGGCAGAGGGAGAAGCAGGCTCCATGCAGGGAGCCCGACGCGGGACTCGATCCCGGGTCTCCAGGATAGCGCCCTGGGCCAAAGGCAGGCACTAAACCGCTGAGCCACCCAGGGATCCCCCAAGCTGAGCTTTTTATCGCTGCCACTGCCTCTCTGCTGCCGAAGAGCGCAGCCTGGGTGAGAAGCTTGGCCTTCCCGCCTGGCCGTGGGTGCCTCGGTCCCCTCCTCGGTCCTCCCCTCGCCTGCCCAGAGCCTCCTACCTCCCCGGGAGGTACTTCACTCTGCAGTCATCCTTCCCACTCGCCCGAACTCCCACCTGTCGGGGCTCCCTAGGGGATGCTAATGCCACTGGGTTAAGGATCTTATCTCAATTTATTGGGAGACCTCCAGGGATCCAGAGATCCAGTCCCATTACGCCTGCACATTTATTTAATTAAAAACCAGTCCAAATGCTGAGGCTTGGGAAATTGCCGGCCTGCTAATACAAATCTATAAATCCCACTTCCTGCTGCTTCCAGGCTGACTGTAAATACCCTGAAAATGCAGCTTCACTGGAAATGTTTTGACCATTCTGCTTCTGGCTCCACGGGTAGCGATAAATAAAAATGAAAAGTGGTGGGAGAAGAACTGGATTAAATTGATTTAAAGCTTAGCATGGCTCGGCTCAGGGAGAGTGGGTAAGAACTTCTGGCTTGTTCCTGTCATGTCTAACCTGATCCTTTCATTGCTAAACCCGGGCCCTCCGGGTCTGGATAACTACGTCTTGCCTCTGTGATGACTCACCTTCAGCCTCTAGGTGATGGGCACAGATGAGTCACCGTCATTTCAGGAGCAACAGTTGATGGAAAGAACCTCAGTGTTGGTATCTAACCAGGGCAGTTCTATATTCCCAGACCAAAGCAACCCTGAGCCCTGAAGAGGACTACCCAGGAGGTACCCACAGGCAAGGGAGCGGGATATCTGAGACGGAGGGTATTCTCGGGAAACTGGATGGATAGCTGTACTACGTCATGGGAAATTGAAGTCGGGGCCTTCGGGCTGCCTGAATTCTCTAGAAGGGTGGGTTGCCATTTAAGGATGGATACGTTTCCTAAAGGACACATTCCTTTCCTGCTGGTAACGGCTGTAGTGATCCAAAGTGAGGAGTGCGGTGCAGCAAACCGCGCCAAGATGCTGCAATCCGAAGGCCTTCTGACCTGAGCTCCCTGGGAAATCCCTGGGAGATTCATTTGTGAAGTCAGCTCTGAGAGAGGCGGACTCTCAGAGCTGTTGGGGATGCTGCCTGGATTCACGTGGGGCAAGGTGACCAGCTGGTCTACTCTGCAGCCCCAGGGAGGCCCCCCAAGGAGGGGCAAATGAGGCATAGCTGGGAGCTCCTCACCCTGCGGCCTACGCCTGACCATTGCCATCTCCTTCAGGCACGATGACCAGCTCCCACCCAGCCCCACACGGACCTAGGGCTTCCTTTTATGACCATTCAGAGGCTCCCGGCTGCTCGGTGATGACAAAGCCCCTCTGCTCTTAGGTCAGCGGGTAAGGCCCCACCCTGTGCACTGCGGAGCTGCATTCTAGTTGCCTCGCGTGGACTCCCAGGGCTCACCACTGCGATGATTTCCGCCACTCCGCTGACACTGCACACACCCCACAGGCCGTATCCACACCTGCACCCACAGCTTTCCAACGAACAGAACGAAACCAACCGGGTGGCTCTTTTCTAGGGTGGCAAGTACGGCTTGACCACCGCAAAAGGTAGAAATATTTTGTTGACTTCTTGTTTTCCCTTGAATTCAGCTCTATTTAAGCAGAATTATTTTATTGTTTTCCTGGGAGTGTTAATGGCAAAGGAAGTAACTTTCTCCAGGTCATTTAGAATGCGCCCCCCCCCCCCCCCGCCCACCAAGCCCCACTCCAGGGTTTTCCTTCTGAAGATGAGCTACCAAGTCTGAAAGAACCTTCATTTCTTGGTGCGACCCGACTGCCTCATGCAGCAGATGCCAAGCGCCTACTGTGTACAAGATCCCAGTGAGGCTTCTGAGGATGTAAGAATGCCTAAGTTACGGTCTCAGCCCTACAATAAACCTAAATTTCTTGCTGGTGAGAAATGGGAGACAATTACGTGTGTTTATATTCAACTTCTAAATAGATAACTTTATTTTTTTTAAAGATTTTATTTATTCATAGAGACACAGAGAGAGAGGCAGAGACACAGGCAGAGGGAGAAGCAGGCTCCATGCAGGGAGCCTGACGTGGGACTCGATCCCGGGTCTCCAGGATCACACCCCAGGCTGCAAGAGGCGCTAAATCGCTGTGCCACCGGGGCTGCCCAATAGGTAACTTTATAAACCCAATCTGCATTGAACCCTTTGCCATGGATCTGGGGCACCTTTCTGCTGGATTTACAGTGTCATTGCAGGGAAGGAAACTACTTGCCATATTTTGTACACGTAGGGAGACTGCAACCCTTAAGGCAGGAGCCATTACAATTAGCTCCTGGTAATTAATTATGCCTATTTAAGCACAGGAGCAGAGCCGGTGGGCTTGGAGCACCACCCCAGCAGCCCACAGAGGGTTGGGTGCCACAATAGGCCCATTGTTCTGCCCATTGTTGCCTTTGGCTCCCCCTTGGCATTGGTACTTAATTGCCTCCCGACTGAGTAGGTAGGTCTGAACCTGTTTACTGAGCCTGCCTGGCAAGGCTGTAACCAAATGTCCCCAGGCCTCCCCGGCCTGTGGGGGCCAATTAGATCATATTTTCACTCAAATTTTGCTAGCGGTTTGCTCCCCATGCTCACTCTTCATGCTTCCCCTTTCTCAAAGTCTCTCTACTTATTTGGGGTAAGTCCGTAGGATGCATCAAGTGTGCTCAGAAAAAATTTGCAGCTCCTGGGGGTAATGGTTTGTTGATCGTTTGAAACCACCACTCTGCTGGTGCCTGGGGTGCAAGCACATCTGCACAGAGCCCCAGGCTCTGACTCAGCCCCACCCGGCGCAAGGCGCTGAGCTGCGGCCTCTGAGCCTCTGGGTACTGAGGCTGTGCAGAACTCTCCAGTGGCCTGGGATGCATCGTGCCCTGGGACTTGGGCGCTGCCGAGAGTGAAGCACTGCGGGGTCCTCACGAAAATGTTCCTATGACACGGCTTCCATCCGGGACCTGTCCAGTGCCCCAGAGCTGCGCCCTGGCCCTTGCCCCATGTGCAGAGCTCGCCAGAGCCCTGAGAGCCTAAGCTCCTCATGCTGCGGGCACACCGCATTCGTTGCAGAGAAAGGGCAACACCCTCACCCCCCCCCCCCCCCCCAACCCTGGACCATTTTGTATACACTGAGCTGCTCTGCTTGCGCTCAAAGATCTAAAATTCTTTCCTGCAAACAGCACCCTAGCTTCTGGCTCTCGCCTGGCCCCCTAAGGCCTCAAGCCCTGCTGGGCCTCCCTCCGTCATCCTGCACAGCGCCCTCTCATTATGCCCTCAGCACCCATCCCCATTCATTCAACTCTTCTTTTTGTTGTTGTTGTTGTTTTTGTTTTTTTTTTTCATTCAACTCTTCTTGCACCTTCAGCTGAAAAACAAGATGATGAGGATCAACCAGGCAAAGAACCGTTTGGAAACTATTTGTGGTGGGTCCTTGTCTTGAGTGGCTGATCTCTACTTGGGCTTAGCTGGTTCTGCTACAAGGAAAGCACTGAGCCCCTAACATGCATATTCCTTTTTCTGACATTAAACAGAAAGCAACTTGCAGCTTCTTGGCAGCAAGATCCTTTGATTCCTTTTCCTTAATTTCCTCAGAGTTTCCCACGAGGATCATATTCGATAATGTGGTGAAAGTTATACTTAGATGGAAACTGGCCATGTCATTGTAATACAAGGTTAAGACCTTGCATACTGTAGATGCTCAATAGATACCATTACTGAGTGGCTATTGGCCATGACATTTATTATTTGTCTGATCATCCACTCAAAATATACTTAGAAGCACCTAACTCTTTGGCAGGATCTGTCCTAGACACTGGAGACACAGGGTGCGTAAGAGAGAGAGAGCGTAGCGGAGAAAGATACATGCTAAATAAATTAACTAAAAATAATAAGTAGGAAAAGATCAGACCGTGATGAGTGCTCTGCAGGGAACTGATTGGGGCGGTATGGTAGGGTGACACCATGGCTCCTTTGGAGAGGGACACCAAGGAAGGCCTCCCTGATGAGGTGACTGCAAATTGAGATTAGAACAAAGAAGACACTACCCACGTGAAGATCAGCAGAGAGAGGGTTCCAGGCAGAGCAGCAGTACGGGCAAGGAGGTGGATCGTGCTCTGGGAGCCTTGGTGATGGGAAGTGTACAGGATGTCCAGGAAAGGGGAGGATGCTGCCAGGAGAGGTGAGCCAGTCGCCACGAGAGAGACCTAGGTCGGGGAGGGCTCCCCAAGGCAGGAGAGACATTTGGTTTTTGCTCTCAGCAGATGGGAAGCAATTAGAGTTTGAAATAGGGGAGCCACATAACCCAATGTATGTTCTAAAAAGAGACTACAGGCTGCTGTGGGAGGAAGGAACTTTAGAGGAGCAAGAGGTAGCAGGGTGATCAGACAGGAGTGTGACATGGCAGGACAGATGGCAGAGGATGGTGACCAGGTGACTGTGTCAGACCTCGGGAGCACGGACAGATTCAGGATTTGGGGGAGCAAAGCTGACAGGACTTGCCAGTTGGCTGTGGAGAGGGAGGAAAAGATGGGACTCCAGAAGGTCTCCTCAACTGGCAAGGGAGGAGACCAAACCCCTCACCAGCGTGGGATGTGGGTGGCCTCAAGTAGGGTGGTGGTCGAGTATCTGGAGGGTCGCTTATTCTAGGTTTGAGAGGGGAAAGGGGCCTGAGCATCTCCCTCTCTCTCTCTTCCTTCCTCTTGCTCCTCGTCAACCCCTTCCGCATATGTACAGGTACAGGAGAAACATGGAGAAAGTCTACTAGAGGAATCCATTGGTTCCAGATTTTTTTAAAAAGCAGTTTTTGGAAAGCAAACCATAGCCAATTCCACAAGCTAGAGAGTCAAATAACTTAAAAATAGCCCAAGGCAGGTAGAGTGCACTGAAGGAGCCACTAGTTCTGTTTGCCCGATAAAATATCCATGGCAGCAGGAGGGAGAGTTCAGGAGCTGGGCTGGGCATGGGGACTTGTGATAACAGTCTTCACGCTGGAATTCAATTTGTTTTACTTAAAGGTAAACTCGAGTGCCTCCTCTCAGAAAGACCGCCAGCCCAGTCTATCCTCCAAGGACCTGAAAACCTAGACCCGGAAGGAACATTCTGCTCTGCCAACATTCACTGTGTCCCGGTGTGTGCCGACTGCACAAACCCATGTCCATGAAAATAGGAAAAACTTCACAAAAGGGCAAATATATGAAACAAAGATCCTGGGGGAGCTCAAGGAAATTCTAGATCTCTCAGTTTTATCCCTGTACTTACTTTTTAATTAAAGACAATAACTGCTTCTTATAGGTTCTTACTGGCAAATAAAAATGCTGATGTCACGCAAGCCTATGATATGATAATCTTTCCCAGAACAGGGAGTCTCCAGGACTAGATAATCATGGGAACTTTTTCCCCCAATGTCTGCGACTTTCTCCTAATTCTGTCTTAGTCACACGTGGTTACTCATTACCTGGAAGGGCATTAAGAGTTTATTCATGGCCACTGAACATTTCATGCTGCTTTTTATACCAGGAAAAATGCAGATGACTGAGTCATTGCTTTCAATTAGTTTTTCAATTTCACCTGGAGCAAAGTTTTTCTGTACCCATATCAGTTTTATTGCTTTCCATGTTACTCTGATCACATACTTTGTGAGATAATTCAGTCTTTTGCTTGAGGACATTAATAATATGTATTGTAAGTGGGAAGTAGCATTATCAAAGTACTCTTAAAAGGATCTAAAAACGGAAATACAGCAAGATATAGTAACTCACATTCAAGGTCTATAGAGATCTAGTGGAGAGGAAAAGAGAATGAGACAATAAGGAACCTTGAAATCATGACAGAGTTTTGTTACCTCTGGAAGAGCTACTCTAAGATGATTTTCAAATCTAAAGCTTATTTAATTCAACAGAAATTACACACCTCTTATAGGCCCATCCCCATTGTACAGAAAAAGAACATTTAAGTAGCTAGTAAATAAAGTGTGTTAAATACCGCTCGAGTGGAGAACACTAGATACAAGGACCCTGTCTTCCAGGAAACTTCACCTAATTGGGTAAAAATACACACAGGAACTACATTCATGTTCCAGTTCAATGACGAAACGTGGTGGAGCGTGAGGTGGGCTAAAAGGAGAGATGCGGATGGTGCTTGGAAGTCAAAGATATAGAAACGATGCAGCCTGGACTCGTCAGGATCCTGACCTCAGCTAAATGATCTTTAAAGGACGAACATGATTGGATGGGACATACTAGGACAAGGCACTCCGGGCAGTGGGAACAGTGTTTACAAAGGTACCACGCTGGGAAGGATTAGGGTACGTGTGCAGGAGGGGGGATCCACGGCGGGAGGTGGTTTGGCAGAGACACATTGAAAATAACGTCTGCTGACAAATTGTGTCACTTGCTGTGATGGAAAGAGCATCCATCGGGCAGCAACAATGCCTCAGTTCACACGAAGTCTATGTGCACTTGTGCGGGAACTTGGTGGCAAATAAGCTCTCTTATCCGTATTTGCATGAGTCACGCTGGAGCTAGGAAAATTGATAAAGCATCTCATTAAAGAAGTAGGGGGCACTTGGGTGGCTCAGTGGTTGAACATCTGCCTTCAGCGTAGGGTGTGATCCCGGGGTCCTGGGATCAAGTCCCACATCAGGCTCCCCGCAGGGAGCCTGCTTCTCCCTCTGTCTATGTCTCTGGCTCTCTCTGTGTCTCTCATGAATAAATAAATAAAATCTTTAAAAAATAATAAAATAAAAAAGTTGGTAATGCAATGCCTAGGAAACAGGACGAATTGGGATGGACTGTACTGAAGTTATTTAGGGTAAGAAGGGGTGGAATCACCCACCGGTAACAAATTTACCTTCCAGTCCTATGCATTCATTTCCACCCATTGAAGAAGAAGTGATTAGTGCTTCATTTCTGGAATTTAAAAATAATCTCAGTATACAGGGGATTCCTTTGGTTTAGGGGGTTCAGTGGACTTAAAACCAGCATGATAACTTTAGAGACCATCCAATTCTAAATTTACCAGGACCATTCATTTGCCGCATTTGTGATCCTGGATATAATTATAAAGCCAGTTTCTTCATCTCTAAAATGCTTACCAAACTGTCTCTGTCTCAAAAAGCAAGAGGTAAGACTCATTCTCTCTTGCTCGCTCTGTAAGTGGAATAATACCGTAAATATAACCCAACTGTCTTCAAAACCAGAGTTGGCTCTGCTGCTTGCTCCCTGTGTGAATTTGCACAAGATATTTAATTTCTAGAAGCTTCGATTTTTTTCCTTTTAAAATTTGCATAACACTACTCCCGGATAGAGATAGTATGAAGATTAAGACACCATGTACAAAGTTTCTAACACAGAGGCTAGCATTCCAGAAACTGTAGCTATTGTTCTTTTTGTTAAACCTGCATATTTATTTTGTTTGTGAAATATTTTCATCAATTTTACAAAAACCTTTGAAGGTAAGTACAATTATTACCAGGTTTAGAGATGAGAAAACTGAGGCTAAAAAATACGAAGTCCAGGGCCATACAACAGCAGAAGACCAGTAACAATACCATTTCAATGGTATTTGCCCTCTGCTCTAGTTACCTTTTTTTAGTGGGACACACAAACAAAAAGAAAACAAGTTGTACCTGTATTTCATATGATGCACAATGAGCCCTCAATCCATGTGGTTCCTTTTTGAATGCTACGCAGCCAGCAATAGCTCCAGGCAACACTGGGAAGTTGGTTCTCTAGCTCTGTGATGTCCCCTGTAGGAGCCACAACCACATGGGGCTGTTGAGTCCTTGGAATGTGGCTAAAATGAATGGCGAGGAACCACACGCATATAATACACACTGGATTTCAGAGACTTAGTGTGGAAAATATGTAAAATATCTCATTAATAGTCTTCAAATTGATTACATGATGCAATGAAGATCTTTGGGGTATATTTGGTTACAGATTTCACCTATTTCTTTTTACTTCTTTCCAATGTGGCTGCTAAAAATTTTTTAGTCGCAAAAGTGGCTCTTATTTATCACTTGCATGATGTTCCTCTTGCACAGAACCCCTTCTCTCCCTAACCTTCTTCCCTTCCACTGGTATTTCCTGGCCTCTTGGCCCTCATTCCTCATCACTAGGACCCTGAGATCCTTCTCTCTGGAGAACAGTGATCTATCTGCTCCCCTACTTCATGCCAGGGCATTGAGGATCTCTCTCTCTCTGTCTCTCTCTCTGTCTCTCTCTCTGTCTGCAGAAAATCTACTTTCAGAAAAGGTCCTGAAAATGGAAGTTAATGCATCTGGGGTTGGGAGAGATATTAGGGCAAGAATCATAACTTCAAGTGCTGAGGGGTCAGAAGAATAGCACAGAGGAGACCAGGCGTAGGTAGCAATAGGGAGTGGTGGGGAATGTGGCCAAGTGAAGCTCATTGCCTGATCTAAGGAGGTCGGTCCCACTCAGCGCAGGGTGATTATTGCCATGTTTGGGTTTGAGCCCAGTCCAGATCTTTTGATTTTTCAAGAACAATCAGAAATCTACATTCTTACATAATGTCTTCTGATTTTTAATAATATAAAAACTTAACAATTATTTTAAAGGGCCTATAAAATCCTGCCTTAGGGCTCTATTTGGCCCACTTGGCCTCATTTTCTACCATTTTATTTACCTATAGATAAGGGCGACCTGGTGAGATGTGTGGCAAACTGGACAAGTAGTGCTTATAACATGGCCTTTGTGTTTTGGCATTTCCAGAGCTAGAAGAGTCCTTTCCCTTTATAGGTAAGACCCTGAGGTCCGGGGAGGACAAGTAGCCTACTCACAGTCACACTGTCACTCAGGATAAGAATGCCAGGTTCCCAATTCTCTGTCCACTGATCCTTCAAAACAACAGACACTGTCTTCTGTCTGCCCCCAGGTTTGCCTCTGATACAGAATCTTGATGAGCTAAAACCCCACTGTCAGGTGTGTAAGCAAGTCTTCGAGCAGAGTGTTGTGCCCATACTGGTCACTGTTGATAGGGGAAGAGCACCAACGGTTAATATGCCTTGTGAGTCTCTGCCACAGGTCTTAGCTTTTATGCTCCGAGGATACACACTAATCATTTACCCAGAGTGAATTGAAATCCCCGAACGACCCAGGCGGAGAAAAATAATGACAATGCTGAATACTCCCGCTATTTATGAGCAAGCATACATTCTAGACACCTGAGTCAGGCCCCGCAGGGAGAAAAGTTCTTTATTCTGCAGTTGGCGTAGAAAGATTTCCATCAGGGTCACACTTGAAATGCATGAGCCCTCTTCCCAATTTTAAAGTGTGAATAACCTAAGTTGGCCAGTAGAAAAAAATGCAGGTTATGAACTCAGCATTCACTCAACCCAGCATTCGTTCTTTCTGGCCTCTCCTTTTGCAAATATGTTTTATACCACTTAAGACTTAAAGTGCCTGTTTATGTTATTAATAATGGTTCAAAACAAAGGTCAGATTCTGAATAATCTCAGCTCTTGCTTAAAACCTGGGACTTTCTTGGGTGAGGTAAGAGGACCAAGCTTTTCCAAATTACCCAGATTATGATAACATTGCAGAGTTAACTTTTCGGTAATTTATAATACCATGGCTTCTAGGGCTTTCAAGTCTTAAGAGCAATTTCATCTCTACTCTGATATTTGTTCCTGTCAACGGTCTAATGAAATTGGAAGAACAGATTTATTGTCCATCTTTTAGAGATGAGGAAACAGAGTCCTAGGGGACTCCATGACTCAGCTAGATAATGACAGGACCAAGTGTCTCTTGAGCCTCATATACATTACTTTCTGTTATAACTGAAGCAATGAGGATCTGAGAATCCTCTAGCTCCCATTTCCAAGAAGAGTGAAACCCCATCACAACATGGTGTGTATTACTTTGCCTTGGATATTCTTTGGGCAAAAAGGGCGCTTAAACCTTCATATCCCCTAACCTAAGTCAGAAAGATAATCTACAACATTAATTAAAAAACAAACAAATAAGCGAGAACAAGCAAAGAGATTAATTGAAAGAGTATTGAATTTGCCACAGTTGCTGATACCCTGTAATGACATGGAAACATTTCTCCTTTCTTTATGGGTATCTAGACAAGAGACCACATCTTTCCAAACAGGTGGTCTTGACAGGCTCTTTTTCCTGTGACTCCTTTTCTATTTTAAGGAAAATAAAGATATAGAGAGAAGGCGGGGTTGATAAAGGGGTACATAGCCAGCAAAAGGGAAGGCAAAATGGCAAAGACCAAAGAAAAGTTGGGAGAGGGGAGGAGTGGGGGATATAGGTACAGGCCACGGGCAGGACACCAAAAGTGAGGTCACCAGATTGAAATCCGGACTTTCAGCTTCCCCGGGGAATTCAAAGATCCTTTTCAACATCTTCAAATGCTTTTCTCAAGCACGGTCACCTAAAGCGCGTAACAGCACCCTTACTCACTCAATTTATATTTTGTTGTTTGATACTAGTCATCCAACAGTATTCTTTCCTACAGTTTTTCATCTTGAAATTATGGTGTCAATTGCATTATTCTTAAGTAGCCCAGCCTGGGAAGCTCTCCGCTCTATCATGCAGGTTCTACAAGACAATGTGTTCCAAGTTCCATCAACTAAATTAAAAGTGAGCTGCACGAATGCAGCCTGTCAGGTGGGAGTGGTCTAGAAGTACAATGACACCGCGGGAGTAAGTTGCGGATGGAGGTTATACATCTCAGAATTGCTTCAAGAAATTGGGGAAGACAACTAGTACACAGTGTTTTACCAAATTCACTCATCACTGCACCTCAGGGCCTAGCTTGGTACTGGCCACTGGGAGTTTCTGGGTAAATATGTGTCCAAAGAAGTCCCCACATCCTCATGGGGACTAACATACACCTTGTTTAGCACATGCTTTTGTATTTTTAACAAATCAAGGAATAAAATAATTATTTTCTGATTACCACATGGCCCACGATGAAGTGCTTTGCTGCTTTAAAAAAATAGATGTGCCAAATCCTCTGTACTAAGTTATTGGACTGGTCCCAAACCCTGTGATAGCTCTCACACAAGCAAGGGGTCTTTATTCGTTCCAAAAGTCTCTATGAAACCCCCCTAGTGCCAAGCTCTATCATAGGCCCTGCAGGGGCAAAGAGCTGATGTCATGAAGATAAGGAGAGAGACAGTGTACAATATTTCAAAAGTCAAACGACATTTCATTAGATAGTTAAAAGTGTTAAGGAATGAAAACAAAGCAGAGAAGGCAACTAGGAATTGTCAAGAAGGTGGAGTGGCTACAGGAGCCCTCAGTGGGAGGGGGCATTGGAGTGAAGACCCGAAGGCTCTGAAGGGGAGCATTTAAGGCAGAAAGAAGGAGTGCTCAGGGCCTGAGGCCGAAGCATCTCTGATGTGGTCAAGGAGGATGGAGGAGGCCAATGAGGCTGGAGGAGGCCAATGAGGCTGGCAGACTGAGGGGGGAATGGTGGTTAACACAGCCCAGGAGGTGACATTTAATGCGGGTCTTATGTGGAGAGAAAGAAGGAAGGCGTCTCTTCCAACTCTGATACTGTCCTCCCCACAGGTAGGGATCACCGTTCAGCTTTCCTCACCTCCTGCAGACCAGCCATCTGGAAAATATCATCTCCCCCACCCCACCCCGCCCAATCCCAAGGATGGTGATCTCTTTGGCTCGGAATCCACTTTTTCTTACTGGTTGTGCACAACATAGGCATGCATTTGCTTCATCCACTCTGCTCCACTTCCATCCCCCTCACCCCAGCCTGAGAGGCCCCGTCTCTTCTCCAGGCCACTGGAGAAACCTTGAGTGTAACCGTCCTGCATACCTGGCCCAGCCACCTCCCTGATACCAAGAGTTCTGAGGGGCCCCTGGGGTCTCTGGGAACGGCAAGAGAAAGGAGGTGATGGTTGGGGCTCTGGATCCTCATTCCCACTTCGGCCAGCCCGTCCCCTGTTTATCAGAATTAAATACGCTGCCTCCATGGAAGGTTTCTTCATGTTCCTCAAACTGGAAAACCACTGACCAAAAACAAGAGCCCCCACCATGTGGTTCTGTCGCTCTCTTGCTCCCAAACCTTCAACTCTATGCAGCCACTAAAAAAAGCCCAAGCTCCCACTATCCCTGGAGAAAGTGCAAAGTTCTTACAGGGGCCAGAGGCCCAGCCCAGCCTGGGATCTCCCCGCCTCCTCTCTGCTCATCACACCGTCACTCCAGCCAGTCCCAAGGCTTCCCTGGGACCTTCCACGCACACCACCCACCCCTCAGACTCCTGTGCCGACTGTTTCCTCTGCTGGGGACATAATTCTTCTACGAATTTCCCTGGCTGACCCAGCATCTCATTCAAGACTTCAGTCAGGTGCCTGGTCAAGTGTCATCTCATTTTAGCCACCCTTGGCCACCTCCTCTAAAAATAGGACTGCACTCACTCTCTGTTTTCTCATGCTGCTTTATTCTGCTTTGTAGCATCTATCGCTACCTTCCCAGGCGTCTGGCCAATACTCTCCAGCCCGAACCCAAGTCTCTCCCTGCCCCGTCCCCATGTCCCTAACCAAATGTGCTCTTCACCTGCCCCCAGTCAGTGTCGTTGATTCATTTTTGTTGGAGGGCCCCTTGTATCTGAAATGCCCTTCCTGTCATCTTCACCTGACATAACATGCAGTTTTCAAGACCCAGTTCTTCAAAAACACACCTTTTGGAGGCCTTTCCCCAGCACCCTGCCCGGCACGTGTCTCCCTCTGTGGCCCCTAGGGCTCTTGGTCCTGGTGCTCCCAGAGCACCACTCTCCCTGCCTGGCTGCTCCCACCTGCGAGCATGCCGGCGCTCCTGGGCACCCGGATGGTGTGTGTGTGGGGGGGATAGCAGGTGCTCAATAAAAAGGAGAGTTCAGAGCTGCGAGAAAGAACGCCTTCTTGTCGTCCTTACTTTTATTCTGACTCGGATGGAACTATGATCTGCTTTGTCTCTGGGTGCTGCTAACTCCCAGCAATGTGACTGTGACCTTTCCCGGGAGCTTCCGCTGAGTTCTTTCCAGCCTGGCTTTTTCTGGGGCTTCTATTCTCCACCCCCAGCTCATCTCGTAAGTCCCTGCCTTCAATGCTCATAGCTAGAGAGGCTCCTTGACTTGTATCCAAGTTATTTTTTCCCGATCCTAGGCCTCCACTCTCCAAAGTGTGACACCAGTTCTGGGAGGGACTGTGCAGGGGAAGACTTCCGCCCGGAGCACGGTCAGCATGTGAAATGATCTGGGAAGTCCCACAGTAATAACACCCGGTTAGCATCATTAAAGCCAAAGAATCACATATTTCTTTAACTCCTGACCTGTATTTTTCCACAAAGCACCCGTGAATACCCTGAAAAATTATGATCCTGCAGCACATAATTGTGCCATGTTGTCCTGGACGACACAGATACGAGAGAAGATTTGTGAGATAAATTGAGAAATAAGCTGTTGAGGGTGTTGCAACTCCTGCACATACAGAGGTGGAGCAATAATGAGTAGCCTAACAGCATCGAATAATAGCAGTCAACCTATGTCTATGCTTCTGGTGTACCTGGCACTGCTCTAGAATAATCCTCACAAAAACTCCTAGGAGGTAAGTGCAATTGCTATCAGTCCCAGTTTACAGGTGGGGAAAGAAGACACAGAGAGGTTTAAAGAGACACTAAATCCACACGGCTGTTAAGTGGAGGATGAGGGCTCCAATCCCAGGGATCTGTCCCCAGGCCCTGCCCTGAGTCACCCCACTCTAGTGAGGCATGTCACACGGGCCTCCCTGTAAGGCGGGTTTATATGAAACTTTTCTAAGATCCGGCAAGATGTACTCATTTTGCACCCACTATGCATCCAGTACTTTCTGTACCTTGTGTCTTATTTAAAGTTCTCCGTATCCTTATGAAGCAGGAATTATGATCAACAATCCCTATGACTCCTTCAGTGAGTGATTCACCTTTCCACCACCTTTCCACTCACGATGGTGCTCAAAAATGGCACCAGGACCTAATGCGCCCTCCAACCACTTGTTAAGTCTTCCTTATGGGCTACTCCTTTACAGCCATTCCTTCCAGAAGCCTGGGGCTGGAGGAAAAGGTGTCTCCTGGGAATGGGTGGCAAGCTTGGATCCAAATATCCAAATATCCTATATCCAAAACAGCCTGGGATATTTGGAGAAAAGGCAACAGCATCCGCCAAGGGCGCACATGCATCCAGGTACCTTTTCTTTCCTTCCACTAACAAGCCTGTCAGGCCAGAAATAAGAGAATAAAAGGATCGTTCAGCCGTTACAGGTGAGAAGTGTGGCTAATCAAAGACTCGGCGAGAAAGAGGGGAAGGCTTGGTGGCTGGCACGTGTGCACCCTGAGAAAGGGCCCAGGAACACCGAGGCAGATCTTTCTCAAAGCTTCGGGAGGCGGCCTCCTCCACCGCAGGTCACAGGGAGCACATGCTAACGGGGTGCAGGACACGGTGCAGCGAGCACAGCCTTTCTCTCTCCAAAGGGTGATGATGGCAGAGCCAGATTAATCAGGCCAAGCCGAAGGGGAAAGTTCCTGCGGGGCTGTGTCCTCAGCACCAAGGCTGCTGGGGGACAATGGACCCCAGGGGGCCACTGCAAAGGGCGACTTGCCAGGAGTGTGACTCGCCAGGGCGTTTGCATCCCTCAGGGGAGTCCCTGCAGAGCCAGTAGAACAGGGACCCCGGGCTGCCCATCGCAGCTCTGGCCGCCACTCTTGGCCGAGGAAGCTTCATCAAAGTCACTCGGGTATTTTTCAGCCAAGGAAGTGTTGACTTAGTAAGACGACTGTGAGCCTGGAAGACTCTACCCCATGTTGCCAGGTGGGCAGCTCTGATGTCCTTGGCTCTGGAGCCCCCACCAACTCCCGAGGAAGCCCCTCTGGGAAAATGGGGCGGGGGGATTCAGTCCCATTTAAGGAGAGATCTGCAGCTGTGGATGCCTCTTGGCTAAATTGGGTGAGTCCCAACCACAGCTTCTGGAAGGAAACCAGCAGGGCTTGGTGCTGGAGCTCCAGAGAGGAAGCCCAGCTGCTTCCAGTCCCCACAGGCGGTGGCCTTCCACACGGAGGGGCAACTCGAAGTCCTCTGGGCTGTAGATTCCTATACTGACTAGGACCAGCTAGGGCCAGGTGGCGGTCAAAGGTTTGTTTGTTTGTTTTTTTAAGATTTTATTTATTCATGAAAGACACAGAGAGAGAGGCAGAGACACAGGCAGAGGGAGAAGCAGGCCCTGGGCAGGGAGCCCGATGTGGGACTCGATCCTGGGTCTCCAGGATCAGGCCCTGGGCCAGGGGCAGGTACTCAACTGCTGAGCCACCTGGGTGGCCCATGGTCAAAGGTTTTAAGGAAAGTTTTTTCTTATTCATAAAAGACTCCTCTGTGGGCTCACCCAGGAGTGCCTGCAACCCGAACTGCTCACACGGGCGGAGATGCCTGGTCTGAGCCTTGCCTTCTGGTCCTGCTGCTTCCTCCTCGAGTGACAGGACAGGTGTGGCCCTGTTCTCGCTCAGGGAGGGAGCCCTGGACTGGCAGGGCCTACCCCTGGGCAGGGCGGAGCCGGCTTACAGGAAGGGTAACAAACCTCGAGAGCCTTCTCTCTGAACATTCTGGTTTGTTCCCTTTTTCACGCTGCTTTCTCTTATATTTTTTTCAGCTGAGACTTACCAACGTCAGGATAGCATGTTCCTTTAAAAATTAATTTAAAAGGTGCCACTTGGGACCCCTGGGTGGCTCAGTGGTTGAGCATCTCCTCTGGCTCAGGTCGTGATCCCGAGTCCTGGGATGGAGAGCCTGCTTCTCCCTCTGCCTGCGTCTCTGCCTCTCTCTGTGTGTGTCTCTTATGAATGAGTAAAAAAAAAATCTTTAAAATCAAAAAATAAAAGGTGCCACTTTTCAGTCTGCAAAAAGCAAAGCTCTTCTTGTTCACTCCCAGGAGCCAAGTTTCTGGGCCAACGTGTGGACGGGGCAGGGACAGAACCCAAAGTCAGTCTCTCCCTGAAGCTTCTGGGCCGAGGAGAAATCCCCGGGCTCCTGGAAAGGAAGTGAGGTCATGGTGAGGTCATCCCATCCCATCACATCAGAGGTGGGAGGCAGTTCTTGAGAATCCGTCCCTTCCTACCTCGGTGGGAGGAAGCCTTTTTGACCTTCAGGGTGCCTGTACCCAGAAAAACCACCCTGAACATCTCTCTTTCGCCCCCAAGCTTTTGTCTTGTCTCGTCTTTCCTTTTCCTTCTTTCTGTCTCTTTTTTCTTCTTGGCACTGTGAAATCCGGGTGCCCTGGACGCCTGGGCAAAAGCACTTTATTCCTTCTTGGCTCTGTGCCGGACCTGGCTGTCCCTGCCCCGGGCCAAGGCAGCTGCAGGTGACTCACCGTCTGAGTCTAGTTCCCACAGATTCTAGGCCGGTTTGTTTCTTTAAGAAACCTCCGGCACCGCCCTGGACTTGCCTTAAATCAAGGCTTGCCTTGAGATCTGGGATTGTCTCTTTTTACTATCATTTCTAGCACATAGCACAATGCCTGGGACTTGGTAGGCACTCAAAAGAATATTTGTTGAGTGCACCGAATGAATGAATGAATGAATGAATGAATGGTGTGTTTTACATGGATTCATGCATACCATGTGTATACACATCAGTCAGCGTTCTCCAGAAAAACAGAACCAATAAGAGATTTTATATATAGGCATACAGGTATTTGTTTTAAGGAATTGGCTTATACAATGGTGGGGGCCAGAAAATCCAAAATCCATAGGGCAAGCCAGCAGCCTGGAAACTCAGGAGACAGGAGTGATCCTGCAGGCTTGAGGCAGAATGTCTTCCTCTGTAAGACAGCTCAGATTTTCCTCGTAGGGCCTGCAATGACTGGATGAACCCCACTCACATTATGGACAGCAATCTCCTCTATTCAGAGTCAACTGATTGTAGATGATGGTCGCACCTCCAAAATACCTTCACAGCCACACCTACCTTAGTGTTCGATTGAATAACTGGGTGCTGACCAAATCTAACCAAGGGACATAGAAAACTAACCATCATATCTTGTGTCAAGTTACATCCGTGGGAGCAGCTACCTCCACCACCACCGAAAACCTGCCACCCAACAAATACTACTACATCGTAAAAACCCAGTAAAACAGAAGTAACCTGTACCCCGGTTCCGGCGAGGTGCCAGCAGCACCAAGATGCTTAAAACACATTCGGTGCCCTCGAGGAGATAACTGGCCAGTAGGATAGTCCCGGTGACAGATGATCACAACCGAGTTTAATAAATGCTATAATTGAGATGTAGCCAAAACCTGCTGCTGCTCTTTAGAGCCGGTAACCCCTCAGTGGTCAGAAGGGCTTGGTCACCCAAGAGAGGGGCTGATGTCTGCCAAGGCTGCCCCGCAGAGAGAGTTTCAAGTATCTTAAACAAATGGGCTGTGAAATGGCCACAGGGTCTTAATGCCAGCAAATGTCAAAGCGTCCAGGGCGATCTGGGTACGTGGGGGACGGCCTGCCAGGCGGCCACCCTCATTCTGCTGCCCGCAGCTCTTCCTGAATGCCGATCAGGCACCCCCCGCCCCACTCAGCTTTAGGGCTGCAGTCCTCTGAATAAATTCCCCAAGAAATTGATGTCTGGGAGGGCAGGTTAGAGATGTGGCTCTGTCTGCTGGCTTAGCTCTGGAAAGGAGGCCCTGGGCTAACTGGAGCAGCATTTCTATTTCTGGGAGAGCAGCACTGCATTCTCTGTCCCTCCCCGTGGTGTGTAAGCCAATGAGAGGCAACTGTTTACATCACCAGTGCTGATGGCTTCTATAATATGCGTGTTCTTCCTGTTTTTCCAACAATATCTGCCGTCAAAATGAAGACTGAGCTCAATATATTTAGTTGCAAATGCACTGCTACCCCCAGGACGGGGCTGTCCTATTTACCTCTTGTCTCTGGCATAGAAACACTAAGATCACACCATTAAGCGCCAGTGCATTCTTGTGCCAGGGCTTGTGGTCAAATCCAATGGCAAGACTCCCAAGTTGAGGCTGCCCTGTGTTAAATCCGCCGCGGAGTCCTGTGGAAGCACAGAAGCAGGATGGCAGTGGATCTTGTGGATCCAGAAAAAGCAGCAGGGATGCTGAAATGTCATGTTAAGATGTTAGTCCCTGGTGGGTCAGAAGAGAATCCAGAGACTGCAATGTGAGCACGGGAAGAGTCTGGAAGGAAAGCCTCAAACCTTATCATGGTTCTCGGGAGAATTGGAAGGGGCACAGAGGAGCCCTCATTTTTTACCTCATACGCTTCCACATGGCTTCAATTTGATACAAAGGATATATATTATTTTTGTAATTAAAGCATTAAAAGCTAAAGCTATTTTTTTAAAGATTTTATTTATTTATTTATTTATTTGAGAGAGAGCACAAGCAGGGGGAATGGCAGGCGAAGTGAGAGGGAGAAGCAGGTTCCCTGTCAAGCAGGGAGCCTGACCCAGGGCTCCGGGCTTGATCCCAGGACCCTCAGATCATGACCTGAGTCAAAAGCAGAAACAACCAAATGAGCCACCCAGGCGCCCCGTTGTTTTTTGTTTTGTCTTGTTTTTCTTTTTTTCTTCTCTCTCTCTCTCTCTCTCTTTTTTTTTTTTTTTTTGTTGTTGTTGTCTTGTTTTTCTTAAAGAGAATTGATTCTTTAACCTTGGCACAAGAGCAGCAGCAGCAGCAGCAGCCACCACACACGAGTACCAACTGACCCTATTGGCAAATGGCCTCGACCCACCAAACACTTTGTAAGAGCAAATTCTAGCTGACTTTGATCTTGGGTTTCTTGATGTGGATTTTAACAGCACTACCTATCCAGGGCAGCCCATTCAGAACAGTGTCGGCCTCCGGGGTCCCCGTGTGAGCAAGTCCCACGGGCCCTGCCCAAACCCGAGGGGTGGCGGACGGCAGTGGTCATCCGAGTGTGTATTTGCCCACCCAGACCGAGCTCGGGACTGACACATGGTTTAATTATCATGCAGAGCTGCTGCTGGAGGCGGCTGGAGGGAGTTGGCATCTGCTTTTGCAGAGCACAATTTCTGCAAATAATTAACCACCAGAACTCTTGATTCTCTCTAATTAATGAAGAGGAAGGCTAGAATCTTCAAAGTCCACGGATGTCATGCTGCCATTGTGTCAGGATTGATCTCCTTTGTTCTAAACCGAAGAGCATGCCTCTCCTGCCTCTCCTAATTCTTTATAAATTGAATTTTTCTATTACTAGTTGTGACAGCTAAGTAACATGACTTCAGAAATTCACCCGCAGTTCATGCCAGTATTAGAAGCCTGAATAATAATAATTTTTTAAAAAGAACCATAATGGAACAAGCTTTCTGTCTCTGACCGAGAATTAATCATAGTGAGGAGACACCTACTGAAAGGAGGGCCGTTAATTAGCTCTAATGGATCTTGCTAGGTGGAGTCTGAATTCCTGGGAAGCTGCAAACAGGGAAAGAAGAGATTCTTCCTTTTTCTCCGTCCATGTCTACGTGAGGCTGGGATGGAGGTGATGGGACTTTGCTTCCAGAGGGGCAGGGATTCGTAAGGGAGCCACTCAGTTCAGTGGGGGATGCTGATGTGTTAGCCTGGAAGCCTGCCACTCTGAACATCTTGGAGGAAAAGCAAAAACATCCTCAGCGCAAAGGGTCTGTCTCTGACCTGGCCTAAATATACAACGAAACCATACAGAATGGGATCCTTTTAAAACCTTAGTCACGGGGATCCCCGGGTGGCTCAGCGGTTTAACGCCTGCCTTTGGCCCAGGGCCTTATCCTGGAGACCCGGGATCAAGTCCCACGTCAGGCTCCCTGCATGGAGCCTGCTTCTCCCTCTGCGTGTGTCTCTGCCTCTCTCTCTCTCTCTCTCTCTCTCTCTATGTCTATCATGAATAAATAAATAAAATCTTAAAACAATAATAAAAAATAAAACCTGAGATCACTCAACCCCAAAGGTTCTAATGGCCCCACTTCTCTAAAGGAAAACAAAGTTTATATACATCAGTCTACAGGGTCCTATCTATCTGGTCACTCTTTCCCCTGCGACCTCATTTCCCCTCATTTCCTGTGTTCCTCCGTACCCACTCCATTCTAGGCATACTGGTTTTCGTGATGTTTTACCAACACTCCTCTTTGCTCCTACCTCAGGATCTTTGCACTGGCTATTCTGTCTATAGCACCACTTTCCAGGTACCTATTGGAAATAAGACTTCCTTTAAGACTTTACTAGACTGTCACCAGTTGATGAGGCCAACATTGACCACCCCATGTAAAAATGGGCCCTCTCACCCCCAGCACTCCCCATTTCTCTTACCCTGCTGTGTTTTTCTCTCTTACCGCCTAACAGACCATGTAATTTCCTTGTTTATTATGTTTGCTGTTGAATATTTGTCTCTTCCACCTCCCACTAGAATATAAGCTCCACAAGATCAGGGACTGTTGTCTGTTTTGCTCATCGATGTATTGCCAGCACCTAGAACCGTGCCAGTTCAATAAATATTTGCACAGTGAATGAATCAGTCATCACACTTCCCAGCGTTTGCTGGTATGTGTGAAGACTGCATGTGCCCGTCCAAGATGATTTCTCAAACATCTTATAAAGGCTGGGGTATGAGCTGTTCCTTTTTCTTCTTAAATGTCTAGATGAAGTGCTGTTATTTCTTCTGGCTGCCAAATGTTAATAATTAAAGCAAACAGTATGATCAGAGTTAAATATTACTTGAGCTGTTTCTTTCTTTCCCAGTGGCTTCTGATAGAAAACACAAGTGTGGGACTAGCCAAGAATGATGCTGTTACAAAAGGGGGTTGGCTTTTGTCCCCAGAGTCTGTGTTCTTCCTCTTTAAGTTCATGGAGAGTCTTCAAAAGACTTCAGAGATATTGTGCAGTAGAAATCATGGCAGGGTGAAATGTGCCCGTGGTGAAATTTAACAGTGACCCTATTGAGGGGGAAGCATTCATAGGCGCTCAAAGAAGAGGCATATCTGCTGAGGATATAGGGCCAGGGCCAGAGCAGAGAGCTTTAGTCAGGGAGTTACAGTGAGTTTTACGCGTGTGGATTGTTGCCATATCTATGGATTGTTGTCAAATCCCCTTGTGCCCTTCCCACTCATGCTTCCCAACAATGGGGCCGTAATAAATTCCCACTCTAGATTCTTTCCATTAAAGAATGACTACTGAGTCTTGCTTGTGTCTGGGACTTACTGGGGATTAGATAAATCTGGAGGAGTTGCAGGATAAACCGATCAGGGCAGTAAGTGGGTAGATCCACCCTTCCATAATCTCCTTAATTTGTGTCTCATATCAATCCAGTCCTTAGTTCAGAGGGGCTGATGCCAGAGGAAAATATATGTATGTTCAGTTAACAAGGCACCTGGTGCTAGGCTAGGTGCTGCTTCATGAAGCACAGGTTGTGGACCTGATTCTGCAGCTGCTGGTTGAGTGACTTTGGCCATTCGTCCTCCCATACCATGTTTCTAACTGGACCTTCTTAATACTTCACAATATTCTTTCTCATTTATTCCTCTGAATAACTCTGTCTCTTTATTTCAGAGATAAAGAAGGAAAAGCCCAGAAAGGTCAACATACCTTGGTACTGTTATTAAGAGGTAGGACGAGAAAAATTAAAAATAGAACTACTATGTGATCTAGTACTCCCACTTCTGGGTGTTTATCCAAAGGAAATGAAAATAGGATATCGAAGAGATATCGGCACTCCCATGTTCATTGCAGCATTATTCACAAATGGAACTCTTCTTACAAGTAAAAAGGGATTTTTACCAATGCCAAATGGATTATTATTAAAGGGGCCTCCCCAAATTTAGAGGATGTTCAGAGGTCAGAGTTGAGAATGAGAATTCAAACTAAATCTCATGCTGGTAAAAGTATGAACAATTGTGTTTTTTAGCTATTCTCAATTCAAATTCCAAGGCTGACATTTAGAGCATCCCTTCAAAGCCAAGTTTGGTACAGCGCTCTGGTTCTAAATAGCAAAATTGACCTTCCCTCCCAGACTCATATTCTAAATTATTCTGAAGCTTCTTCCTCTTAGACTGCTCCCGACAACCATCCTGAAGCAGCCTCCAAGACACTCTTGCTGATTTACAGCTGCAATCTCACTAAAAGGAATGGAAAAAAGCCAGGGCAAGTTTCTGTTAGATAGAATGACTGGCATGAAATACTAACATCACTACAACTTGGCACATGACTGGCTGGAGGGCAGCCCTCCCTTTCTTATTTCACCAAAATAGGTCATTTGGTAGGAAACCGAGGGAGCCTTGTTCCTTGGCCTCCACCCCCTAAGATGAAGAGAGAAGGCTGCTGCCATGCTCCTTAGCATGTGCCTGCATGTGGCTCCCAAATGCCAACCCTGGGCCAGCAAGCCTCTCTTTGTGATGTTCCATGTCAGTGGTTTGTCTTTGATGCAGGTCTGTGACTGCTGTGCGCAGAGCCCTCTGTTTCCTGCCTTTAGAGAAGGGATAAAGACGGGGCAGGAGGCGCACAGTAAGCTCCAGCTGTCCCTGCTTAAGATACAATGATTAGATGTGAATCGGCCATTTGGTTTGACAAAACATCATCTAAATGATGAAGGGGGTCTTTTCCCCTCATCTTAATTTTCTCCCAGAAATCTGACCCCATGCCATCAATTGGTCATCAATATTTGTTGACAACTCCCCCTGTCTCATTTTACACAAGGCAAAGGGTGCAGCAAGAAGCAAAACCTTACAAGTTGTTAAAGACTTAGCTTGGAAAATACGGTGGATATTTGTTCACCAAGAGTGGAAAACTCAAATGACTACAGGGGTAGGTGGACAAGTGCATGGAGCAGATACATTTTCCTTGTATATTTAATAAATAGGAATATTCTTTTCTCCACAAAATCACAGCCCTGTTGGTCTATGTTTAGTTTTTACATCTTTGCAGAGACAAAGGTATCTTCTTCAACTCTCCTGTAAGACAACAGTAGGGTAAGTGCCAATTCAGATGGCAACCAGTAGCAGAGGTCAGTGCTGAGAGACCATCGGAAATGCTGCATGGAAGTGGCGGAGCTGTGTCTAGTCACAGGGCTTGGGGGTTATCACCAGGGAGCAGCTGCTTACTAAGTGCCAGGTTGTCTTACTGCTGAGTGAAAATGGGGGCTCGGAATATATCTTCAAAATCTTCTGAGGCACCATTCTTCCCAAAGTAGGTCATGGAGATATATTCTGGGCCCCCATCTTGGTCTCTTAGATTTGAGTTTGTCTTGTCCTTTCGTTTCCCTCAAGTGGATGGGAGGCTCCTTCTGAAGGCTGAAGTTCCCCCCGTTTTGTCCACTCATAGGAATGGTCTGAGCTTTGTACATGGCTTCTGGACAATGGTTACTCCATATTGTCATTGGGCTCACTGTGACAGAGAGCATACCCTTCTTGTGGTCTGGATTATGCAGAGTGATGCACCAGTGGATGAGTTATGATTATCAAGGAAAGCAGAGGGATCTCCAAAATGACATCTAGGTTTCATTCAGGTAATTTTAAAAAGGTCTCTGTGGTCGATTGCAAAATGGCTGTAAATAAGTATCTTGTGTGCTGGCCTCTCTGCCACTCTTCCCATCAAGAAGTCTGTTTGACTCTGGGCTTGACTATATAACTTGTTTTGGCCACTGAAATATTAGCAAACATGATACAAGTAAAGACTTGAAAAGCATTGACACATTGAGGCTTACCAGCCCCTGCTGCACTGGATTCATGAGATCACCATAAAAATTAGCTTGAAGCCCCAGCAGACAACTTGTTAACCACAGTCACATGAGTGAAACTCATCCTACACCAACCATCTGGCCTGGATGAGATGTGCAGAAGAACCAACCAGCTGAGCCCAAATTTCCCACTCGCAGAAATGTGAACTAATAGTCATCCTTGTTTGAAAAACAGAAAACACACCTTGCTCTTCAATCCAATCAAAGAATAGAGCCTGCCCACTGCCATCGAATCTTCCATGCTGAGGCAATGATAACTCCGCAGCTACATGAGGAAAGTGCCTGTGAGATCATAGAATCTCTATGCAAGGGCTACATGCCACGTCAGCCCTCTGACTGTTTCAATGCCTCTGATACAACAACAACGATGGCCCTTGAAAGTAGGTGCTTTCACCTTAGATCAGTTTTGACTCTTAGAAATACCTTCTTTACATTGATCCGAAGTGTCTCTCCTCTGACTTCAACCCAATGGTTCTGGCTGCAGCACAAGGCAAGCAGAACAAGTCTATCTCTGTGCATGAAAGTTCTTCACATTCTTAAAGATAATGACCGCAGCAACCTCATGATTCTCTGGCTTAAACTTCTCTTATTCCTTCAACAACATTTATAGAACATGATTCCAAATTTCTTGACAATCCTATCTGTTGACTTCCACATGGGCCCCAGTATGTGTCTCCACGTGGTGCCTCAAACTGAAATACAGCTCTCTGCTGTGGTCTGAGCTCAACACAGTAAAATAGACATGACTCACTTCCTCATCCCAGATGGCACCTGGTTTTACATGCAGCCTAGGATCATGTTGACTTTTGGAGCAGGCCCATAATGACCTCTGTTGACTAAAACTCATAAGAATGTTCATTCAGACTGCTATAAATTAAGTCTTTCACACCCTAGATTTAGATTTAGGCCACAGCTCCAATCTCCAAGATTCTTGAGCAGCTTCTGTGCTTTTAAAATATAGGCACAAAATTTTTGAACATTCCTCCCTTCAAGGGGTGAAGCCTAATTCCCCTCCTGGAGTACAGGTGGACCTACTGATTTGTTTCTAATAAATAGAATAAAGTGGAAGTGATGCTGTGTGACTTTAAAGACCAGGACCTAAAAGGGACTGTGACTTTCTTCTTCCCTTGGCTTGCTTGCTCTTTCCGGGGGAAGTTTGTGCCACGTCTTGAGGATGCTCATGCAGCCTATGGACAGGCTTACGTGGTGAGGAACTGAAGTCCCCTGTCCACAGCCATGTGAGTGAGTCAGATTCGAAGCAGACCCTCCACCCCAGCCAAGGCTTCAGAGGCCTCCAGCCCTGACCCACATCCTGACTGAAACTATGAGAAACCCTGAGCCAGAAACACCCAGCTAAGCTGCTGCTGCATTTGTGAACTAAAGAAACTATAAGATAACAGATACTTGTTGTTTAAGCCACTCAGTTTTGGTGTGATTTGCTATGTAGCAAAAGATAACAAATACATCTTGATTCTGTGGTTAGATATCTTACTGATGCAGCCATAATATTCACGGAAGGAGTAAGCATGGCCTTTCTATGTATATCAGAACCTACACTTGGTACAAATTATAGCGACGACAGAGCCCTTGGGGGTATTACCAGAAGCCTCCTTAGGATCAATGCTGGTTTTACATAGCATCCTTAGATATGGTGCTTTAGCCAGTTCTTAATACCCCCCGCTCTAAGAGAGAGACAACACCAGACATTGGTGGGAAGACTTGAATGGAACTTTGATGAATTATAAGAATTCAGACAGGCCAGAGGGGTGGCAGGTGTGAGCATACTCAGTGCACACAGGCAGATCCCTGTATATAGGTCAGATTCAAGGGACAGCAGAGAGCCAGACTGCAAGCTCTTGAGGAGAAGGACTGTGTGTGTCTTATTTACTGCCCATACCTCATCTCTGGTGCATAAAAAAAGGCTCAGTAACAATTTTTTAAAATGAGATAATGAAAAAATGGACAGTTTGCATAGATGAAGAGTAAGAGAAGTTTAGATATGGAGGCTAGCCAGATTTGATAAGAGCTTCGTGGTCAAGATACTTTTCTAGGAATTGATATTTCACAGTTGAAAAATCGCTTGAGCTTTGAGCAGAACTTAAGCAGAGTTGATACTTCCTGCAACAAGGAGGTACAGAGAAGACTATGGATCCTAAAACTGTGATTCCCAAATTCTCTCCACAAAATCACAGCCCTTTAGTTACCTAAGGTAGGCAGAGATTAGTTCAACCTTGGCAGTCTCTTGAAGAAATATTTTTCATGGGGGGAAATGAGTAACTTAGACGGGCAAAGGTAAGGACCATGCTGGTAATTGATCTTGAAGTCAAGGTTACCAGGCTAAGCCTAGCTCTAAGTTGAGAACTTGCACGGATGAACAGAGGATGTAGGGATGTAAGTAAGAGGAGAGACGGCCTAGAGGCACGCAATATGTAGGAACCATGCATGCATGGTGTCTGTCTCAAGTTTAACAGCTCCTTTGGTTACAAAGTCTTCCAGAATTGGACTGTGCTCACTGGGCAGCACACCTCAGCCCCAACATATCCTTGCTCCTGACCCTTCCTCTAATTCCCTGGTCCCCAATATTTTTCTAGTTCATTTCTTGGCAAAAGCATCGGCTTTCCTAAAGTGCAGATATGGGTCTTTAGGCCACAACCCACCTGGGAACCTGGTAAATCAAATACCATTTAGCAAAGGGCAGAGGTAAAGACAGGACTTAAATTAAAATACACTTTCTCGGATGTGACCAGCTGCTTTGTTTGTGAGATTTATATTTTTATTAATACGACAAAATGTATATACTGCTTTAAGTGTGGCTGTAGATGTTGGGAATGCACACACAATAAATCAATAATATAAGATTCTCCCATTAAGAACCTCACAGCCTAGTCAGGAAGAGTCCAAAATCTGTGGTTCTGTGTGTGTGTGTGTGTGTGTGTGTGTGTGTAGTGATACAAGAGCTAAGAATCAACAGTGGCCTAAGGAGCATTATAGATGGAAGGACTAAGTGCACACACGTGTGTGTGAGCTGTGTGGGGGAGCTTTGGAAGAGTATCAGGGGAAGCTCCATCAGAAAGATAATTTGCAAACTGAATCTTGATGGAATAAGTAGAGAAGATCACTAGGGAGATAAGATCACTAGACAGATCTGAAGACATGGGAGAGGATGATGGGGTTGAGGGAGGGGGTATGTTTACGTGATGAAGAGAGTGATGGAAAGAAGGGGATGATAAGAGATGAGCCTGGAAAGGTAGGCAGACTGCCAGTCTAGAGAGCATGAGCTTTATCTTGTAGATGATGGGGAAAGGCACGGTGTTCAACGGAAGAGTTATGCATTCTGATTTGTAATTTTGAAATATAAGCAATAGTGGAATGTTGGTGAATTGGAGGTGGGAGATTGGTTGGAAAGTTATTACAGCAACCAGGCAAAGTGGATGAAATGTAATGACAGGGGACACGAAAGAGGAAAGATCTCTAAGGATCTGAACGGACAAGGCCTGGCCAGGATTAGAGGCTGATGGTCGTAAAGAAGGAAGAAAAAGAAGCCTGAGGGTTTCCTGTTCAGGTACTTGGTTGAAATAATTTGATGTAGCGGAGCTGCATGCCTCAGTGAGCTTTGTGTTGTTAAACAAACAGCAGTAAAGGTCAGTTTTAATATTATTATTTGCCATACCTATGAACCCCCTATGGGGGCCTGCAAACAGGGAGGATGTTATAAAGGGGAGAAGAGGCCAGTGTATAAAGCAGATTGTGGTTGAGAATGGTCAAGTGTAAAAGTGACTGCCGACAGCGTGAAGGACGATCAAGGGCCTTCTTGTGGGGATTCCAGCTGAAACTAGCTCTCTGGGCTGGACTGGCTGGACTGGCAAGCCCATGCCCTCCCATGAGGTATGGGTGCCATCTCTGCACGCAGGCTGGGTAGATCCCCAGATGACCTTGGCCTATAGTTAGCTCTCACATCAGCTGTGGCTGGTTTCCAAAGTAGCAGCAACGGCAGCTGACAGCTTTGGAAGTGTATTTTCTTCTCAGTAAAGAAAAAGTGCCCACAAGCAATACATTTCCCAAGAAGCTACTCTTCCTGGTCTGACTAAGGGCTTCTGTAGAGAAAATATGCAATGTTTCCATAAGGCTATTTAAAAAAAAGAAGAAGAAGAAGAAGGAATCACTTTTCTCTTGAGGCAAAACACCTTGAACCTCTTGGGGGACTTAGAAGAATCAAACCATTACGTTCTATTCTTGGAAAATATGTCAAAGAGATGCCTGCGTGCTTGCCTTAGTTCATTAGAGACTCTTTCCCCCTTCTTCAGATCATAATAAAAATGAATGAGAATATAGGGGTTCAAAGGCAGAGAAGTCTCTAACCCTAACAGATCAGAAGTCTATGCCTACTTTGGGGATCTGACGTTGGAATACAAGAACCTAAGCTTGAGACTCTCCAATCAAAAATTCTCGCAATCACTTATAGTTCATGTCAAAACATCTGGTGGCAAGTGTGCTTCAGTGTATGATAACCGGGGAAAATACTGAGAAATTGCAGTAACGTTTTTGTGCGTGTAAATGGAGCTTTAGTTCCTGTATTTCAGCCAGAAAACACTAGAGGGAGTCAAATAGAGGAAAAGACTATCTCCGAATGCCCAGGACGAAGAAGAGCCTGCAGAGGAAGGCCTTTCTGCATTTCCCCAAGGCACCCCGTTTTACCTAGGTAGACACTAATCTTTATACTGTGACCAAGTGACTCTCTGCTTGAAACCCAGTGCTAAAAAACTGTAACTATGGTCTGCTGATTCTGTTCTGAATCCAAAACAGTAAAAGAAAACCATTGCTCTCTGACCAGGATCTGGACTCTGTCCATTTTAGGCATGGGGAGAGCCAATACGCCAGAACTCGGTGAGTCTTTAATTTTAGAGGACACATTCTTTGGATGAATAACCTTTCACAGATATTGGAATTATTGGACATTTTTTTTTTTTTTTTTTTTTTTTAGAGCGCTGGTAGTCATACTTTCAGTGCTCATAGTGAATAGTAATGATTACCCGGCATTTTCAGACACTTGCAGGAATAAAATGAGCTCTTCGTAATACCCTAGACTGGAAGCCTCCACCCCCTCCACCCCCCCCACCCCCGTCTCCACAGTTCTCATGAATTAGGTCTACATTAACACAGCATTTTACTTTTTTTTTTTTTTATTTTATTTCTTAATTTTTATTTTTTATTTTTTAACACAGCATTTTACAATCTAGGAACACCCAAGTTAACTGGCCCAGTGTCATGCCCGTGTCAATGAGAACTGATACTTCGTCTTGTTTAAATTCCCAGTTCCTTAGTTCCTTTGTGACGCCTTGAAAATGCCACAAGACACAGGGAAGGCCAGGGCCTAAAGTTGCCTTTTTTTTTTTTTTTAAAGATGAACAATTAATCACTATAACCAGAAACAAGGATCTTAAAAAGCTGCTTAAGAAACTGTTCAACTGAATGTTAAAAATACCTTCCTGAACGATGAACTAATGACCCCATGAAATCGTGCCCTTACACCATAGCAGATTTTTGAAGTACGGCTGGTAAAAGCACGTGTGGATTCAAATGTAAGAAAAATCACAGTAAAGCATGCTCGATTAATGAGGAAGCCCCCTTTCAGAAACCATGGGGTCAGCCTCGCCTGGACGGGAGTATCCAGAGGACAGAAGGAACGTCATGAACTTCCTAAGGCGGCGTCTGTTGGAAACGATCGGTTACACGGACGAGGAAAACTTAGTTCCGAAGTTTGGGTTTGCGTTTGTTAGTCATGCATTATAGGACTTACCTCCCAGGGCAGACCTTTACTTTCAGAAAGTGCTGAGATGCATTACTGCACCCGTTACCAAGTCTTTGGCAGAAATACCATTTATCCTTGTTGTGGTATTGAACAGATTTGTAACATTCTGGTGTCACCATTCCTGAAAAAGCACGTTCATTTGAATGTTTCTTCCACCAACCCAGGGAAATATTTCATGAAGGCACATTGGTGCGGCCTACTAGGGAGAGCTATTGCTGCTGAATGACAGAGTGTCTGGTGGATTTACATGAAACCCCAAGTGCTCGTATGAGAATAGGTTAGGTTTAGATTGACGAGCAAATGTGTAACCAGACTTCTGGCTGACAAATGGCAGAACTATGCCAGCGCATTAGCTGCCCTGGAGAGAGACCAAAAGTAAGGCGGGGGGATCAAGTTCATTCCATAAAGGACATTCGAACCTAATGGATGGCAGGGTGGCTGGGACGTGGAGCACGCATAGATTGTGATACCCCAAAATAGTACCGGGCAAGTTTAGAGTTGAGCTGGCACCAATGACCCAACTCCCATCAAATTTTCGTATATCGTGTTGGGTTGTTTATATTTACATTCTTTCAAAAGGATCCTGGTGTTTTCAGGAGAAGTCTAGCTTATTGGTGGGTCTGGCTTAAAGTCACTAGCCTCTGAAAGTGGCTTGTTTGGTTAAACTGGAAAATGAAAATAAAAACTAAGGAGATTAGTATGAAAGATGGTGCCAAACACTAAATGGTCCAAATTGGATTTGATTTGTTCCAGTTGGGCACAGCTGAGAAGAGACGTCCGTACAGCTTTTGGGAAGAAGGATGAAGTGTTTGGACCACACTCTTCTGAGGTCGAGGCCAAGAGTGCAGGGCTTTGGGGCCGCCTTCAAGGAGGTCATATGACAGATGACTGGTGCTGTTCACTGGGCCGCCGTGGTGTTCCAGTGCCATCTCAGCCCTGGAGATGTTTTATCTTTTCATTCTTACCACCGCAGTGTGGCCTGGGTTGGTGGCCTTGCTTTAGAGATTCGTTGACTTGCCCAAGGTCACATGCTGGTAAGTGACAGATTTAAACCTCAGTCTGACTCCAAAGCAGTTTCCCTCGTGCCCCAGCGCCTCTTGAGCGTCTGAAGAACAGTACTGGCGGCAGTGTGGCAGCTCACAAGCCATGTGGTACTTGAGTGCTCTGGAAGCAAGGGCAACAGAGAGCCAGGGCCCCTGGGTCTGAGTCCTCGCTCTATTGTTGACTGGATACTTGATCTCAGAAAAATTCCTAAGGTCTCTGAGCTGACTCCTTGTCTATAAAGAACGTGTCCTGTGTATGGTGGCTTCTTAGAAGATTTTTAAACCACCTTTCATTTCTAACCTCTATGATACCCTGGAACCTTCAAGGGGGCTTACATTCCTTTTGCTCACTAAGTAAACTCCTACGTGAGGAAACACTTCGATCTGGAATTCAAGAACTGACTTAATTTCTGCCACAGAGATATTATTCCTTCTCTGCAAAATTCATTTCCTCTGTGGGTTGCCCCAGCACTGACTATCTTCTGTTTCCTGAGGGGACCGACTCCACTGTGTGCTGTGTGGTGCTCTGCTCACCGTGAGCCATAAGACAGGCCTGTAGGACATGCTAGAAATACATGATGGTATTTTGTAACATTGTCACTAAGAATACTGCTAAAGTTGGCAATAAATATAATTTCCAGGGAATTAAAGAACCAAATATCCACATAGTTGCCTACTTTGGATGCTTTGTTCTATTTCTGTAAATAAATGAGGGTTCTATTGATTGTATTCCCTCTCCTTATGCAAAATTCACTATGATGCGCTGACAAGTTTTCTCTGGAAAGTGCTGTCTACCATTAAAGTGTGCCATCCATTCCTTCTTTGGCTTGTACCCACTCTCACGTTGGTGACAACGTATGCTTGGGCTTCCCTGCCGCGGGTATCCATCTCCTGCTGCTCTGGGGCTCTGCACAGCATTCTTGAGGATCAGATGACATGGGCTGGGCTGTATGTGGGGAGCAACATTTCAAAATTCCTTTGATGTTGTGCCTTGTGATACTCAATGGCTAAATCCAAGCTTTTGCTATTTGACCAAATGCCAAATGTACTAGTTCCTGAATATCTATGATCTTACAGAGAGCTGGATGGAAAAATAAGAAGAAACCACTGGGAAAAAATATTTTAAAACTATTTTATAGGGCCAATTAAGGTAAAGCTTTGATTAATTGGAAAGTTAGTTGAGCAGAGTGTTAATTTCTTAATTAGGAGCTAAGGTTTAGCACTTTAAAAAATTCATTTCATATATCCTGAGTGTCATATATGTACAAGGTGTTAGGAATACAAAGAGGGTCAAAAGTTCATATAGTCCTTTGGTCCAAAGCGCCTTCTGACATTCTTCTACCCATTACTGTTGACAGTTCTGCTTTTTTCTTTCTGGTTCTTTTTAATGCTTATGGTTTTTTTTGTTACAATGATGTGATCATACAGAATGTGTATTTTTTTAAAAGCTTTATTGATTTCTTCATGCGAGACACAGAGAAAGAGGCAGAGACATAGGCAAGAGGGAGATGCAGGCTCCTGCATCCTGCAGCCTGATGTGGAACTCGATCCCAGGACCCTAGGATCATGACCCGGTCACCCAGGTGCCTGAAGAATGTGTTTTTTGTTTTTTGGTTTTTTTTTGCAGAATGTGTATTTTTAATCCATTTTTTATTCATTTAACATTGTAAGAATTTAATCTAAGCATCGCCTAAGCCTGTAATGCTGTGCTTAAACATTCCTTTATTTACTTAAAGTTTACGCTGTTTCCATGACAGGAAATGCTGTAAAGAAAACCTTTACACAAAGAGGTTGCCCTTCATCATCATCATCATCATCATTATTAGTGTTTGTATTTCCTGTAACAAACTCTCATATGCCTAATTATTGGATCAAAGAAGACAATTTTGTATGTACATTTAAATACTGAGTTCAAATACTTAATGCAATATGCCAGTTTCCATAGGAATTATACCAACATATATTTGCACTACCATTGCTTGACTATAAATTTCTCCCTACTGTCTCTACCCTTATTGGACTTTGATTGTGTACATTTTTTCTTATTAAACAGGCAAAATACTTTTGAATCAAAAAACAAATTTAACATCCATCCATTGATTTTTTTAAAATAATTTCTTTTTTAAAATTTTTTATTTATTTATTCATGAAAGAGAGAGAGAGAGAGGCAGAGACACAGGCAGAGGGAGAAGCAGGCTCAATGCAGGGAGCCTGACTTGGGACTTGATGCTGGGACCCCAGAATCACACCCTGGGCTGAAGGCAGGTGCTAAACCACTGAGCCACCTGGGCTGCCACCATCCATTGAATTCATACAATAACCTTGCCAAGTCAACAGTTTACAGGTGCATAGATACTGGGAAAGATGAAGTGACTTGCCCAAGTCTGTCCAATTCTTATCAGAGCGGGGACTTGATCGCCCTTCCTGAGTCCAGGCCTGTGTGCTGTATCCTTCCACAGCTGCCCCTAAAAACCTGGAGGTTTTCAGGTGACTGGAGAGGCTAGTCTCCTAGACTCTCATTCTACGTGAATGAGGGTCTGAGATGAGCCCGGCGAGGCTCCACGGTTGGTGTGCATGAAGATGGAAGTGAGCAGGACTGTCCAAATGGCCTTGTTCCTTTAAAAGTCAAGCATCTCCTCAAACTGAGTGAATTTTTGGTTAATTTACACATGCTGTTTCACCTTCCCACATGCACATTATAAAGCCTTTTTTCTTTTTTTTTTTTTTAAGAGGAATGTTATTTAATAGTGACCAAGTGTTGGAGTGTTTTAACTAAACTCAGATATACATGAGTAACTTCAGTGGAAGCTGTCCATGCATATCTGAAGCAGAATGTGGACTTTTGACTTTAGCCTATTAAACACAAGGAAATTCATAGTTAAAATTCCACTCTTCGCTCCCCAGCCAAGAGGGGAATCGCCCAGGCCACAAAACATGACAGACAAACCTGCCGCAAGGCCCAGTAATCTGCTGGCATTATTGAGTGGGGCTGGCAAGCTTCAGTAAATCAAGGCCTCACCTTCATTTTTCAAAAAGCCAAAATGGGTCGAAGTGAGTGCTTCGGTCCTTACAGTGGAGAGGGGGGGGTTGCAGGAGGGCAGTGTGCACAGTAAACGACAGGTGTCTCTCAGCGGGAGGGCCTTTGGATGCCCCAGGTCTCCATTTGGAAGGTCATCACAGAAAAATGATTGGAGCCACGTGGCCTTCTTCTTCTGTGCAGGGGAAGAGAAAGGAAACCCAGTTTGGAGGTCATGGTCCAGCCCAGGCGGCCGCCAGCCCCGGCTCCACAGTGTGGTTCGGCAGCGGGTCCAGGCTGCAGAAGGGCCCCTGGAAACCCAGCAGGTGCTGAATGACCAAGTTAACAAAACCCAGAGAGAGGCCCATCTCCCCGGATCCCGGATCCCGGTAACCGCTGATGGGACCATATTTAATGGACGTTAAGAACCAAACAACAAATCACCAATATTTATTTCACAAAGATCGCCTCTGAATGCGGAGAGCAGAAGGGATGTCTTGCTAAGGTCACTCAGTGACTCCGTAGAGATCATGGCAAAGAGGGCTGGATTTCTCAGGCCTTCAGATAATTTCCTCGAGAGGCTTCTATAGGGAGATGAAACTGCTTCAGTGTGTCCTTGGGTGCTGAGAAGGTGATTTGGGTTCACTCGGCTTTAGGAGACCAGCTGGAGGGACACCTGGGTGGCTCCTGCCTTTGGCTCAGGGCCTGATCCTAGGTCTGGGGATCGAGTCCCACGTCGGGCTCTGCCTAGGTCTCTGCCTCTTTCTGTGTCTCTCGTGAATAAATAAATAAAATCTTAAAAAAAAAAAAAAAGAGAAAAACTGGAAGCAGCGGGATGGGTTTGTAGAGATGTAGACAAGTGAACGCCTCTCCAGGTCGCTCGTTTTGTAGCTAGATTTTGATTTTAATCAGTGAGGAATCCTGAAAAACAGTAACAGAAAACAGCTTGGAGGGCAGCCCGGGTGGCCCAGCAGTTTAGCACCGCCTTTGGCACAGGGCCTGATCCTGGGGACCCGGGATTGAGTCCTACGTCGGTCTCCCTGCTTGGAGCCTGCTTCACCCTCTGCCTGTGTCTCTCTATGTCTTTCATGAATAAATAAATAAGATCTTTAAATAAAAAAGTAAAAAAAAAAAAGGAAGACAGCTTGGAAGTGGCTTTGATTTCACCCTCTCACCGTGGTGTCTTGGCTCCGCCGGTGCAGCTTCACTGCCTGTCGCCAAAAGGCCACCTACACCTGCGCGTCCTGCCGAGCTCTGCCCAGAGCCCAGTCCTGGTTTTGCTGGACGCGTTAGAGAGGAGACTGCTGAGCGGATGCCGGCGGCTTCCCCCTCTCTCCTGTTCTCGGAGACGCACCAGAGTGTCTTCTGAACCCCCCAAACAGTACATCCTGTGACGAGGCTGGTTCCCAAGGCCCACACCCGCTGGGACCCTCCGGGGTCCACTAAGGTGCAAGCAGCTGGAGCCAGCGGCGCTGGGAAGGGAGCTGGGAGGCCTCACCCTCATCCTGCCTGTTGTTTTTGGAAGGATTTCACTTAGGGTTTTACTACTGGGTGGTCCCTGGGGCCTCCCACTATATTCCAGATATTTCCCAAACTCTCTGAAAGGTAGTGGCTCAGCCAAAGGAGCTACCGCCCCAGCTCATGTGGAAAGCTGTAGGCACTGGCTGTCCCTCTGTCACACATTCTTTCATGTTCCCCACCCCCCTTTGTTTTCTTTAAAATGGTTCCAACAAAATAGAATTGGGAATCTGAGGTTCTAAGATTCTGGAAACAGTCGTGTGTTTTTGTTTTCGTGTTTTGCTTTCTGGCCCCTTATGCTTAGTGGTCTCCAAGCTGTCGGATGGTTCACCACAATCAATCAAAGATTTTAAGCAGAGTCTCCCAATACTTGTTATTTATTCATAAATATACATATACAGTTGAACTCATATGTTAGTGCAAAACCCACAGAGAGAACATTTTAAAAGATGAAAGAACATTAAGCTCTTTATTTTCTCCCGGGTACAAAAAATAACCAAATGACCTTTTTGCTCTTACTATGCTATTAGTGTCATATGCTCATTTTATATTTACATGTGACTGAGCTGGACATGCTCCACTTGAAAAGCTTGCTTCACCACTTTGGGATAAGGATTCAGAAGTCTGATTCGAAGTGCAGTTTATTTTAATACTTGGTTTTGGTGACTAGCATGGCTCAAAAACAATGCTACAAAGATAATGCGAGAAGCACATTGTCGTCTATAGTTACTCCATCATGACTCAGGTTATCAGCCACAACCACCAGCCAATGAAAGTTGGTTTTTTAAAAGATTTTATTTGTCTATTCATGAGAGACACACAGAGAGGCGGAGACACAGGCAGAGGGAGGAGAAGCAGGCTCCATGCAGGGAGCCCGATGCGGGACTCGATCCCAGGACCCTGGGATCATGACCTGAGCCAAAAGCAAGACGCTCAACCGCTGAGCCCCCCAGGTGCCCCTGTTGAAAGTTTACTAATAAATTTCCATCTTCCTTGGCATCAATCAACTGCTCTTATAATCTAATTCAAAGTGCTTCCCGTTGACCAAACCCAGAAAAAGTTTGAAGGCAAGAGAGCGTAGCTGATGCACATCTTTATAGACGGATAGATGATAGATTAGCTAGCTAGCTAGATGTGCTTGAAGCTCTCTGAAACTACACATTTGAAAGATTTTTAAATAATTTAGAAAAATCCCACTTCCCAGTTTTAAAAATGCGTTCATACTAGAATTTTTTTTTCACAGAGAAAACATTGTTTTCAGAAACAAACATATACGATGGTGGAAACCATTCTAAATTGCCAAGTGTTCTCTCCAAGGCATGAGTTTTTCGAAACAGTCACTTTCGTAACTCACCGGTAGAGTCAGCCAGTCAGCTTCACCGGTTGCACAGACCCGTGTCTTTTATTTTTGCAAGGCCCACTGCTGGGCTGCATATTCCAACAGCTTCTTGTCACCATAGGAGTTTCAGAAAAATGGGTTTGTTTTTGTTTTTGCTTTTGTTTTACAAAGTACAGTTGCAGAGGGTCCCTCTCACCTCACCCAGCGACCCTGTGAACTGCTCTGGGGTGTTTCGGGGAGGTAGGATCACATTTTAGAAAGGACTCAGGCAAACTGTGGGGGACACAAGTGGGTGGGTGGAAGTTCCTGCTAGGGACTCCTGGGGTGCCCTCTAACGGGGCAATTGAGGAGAGGGAAACCAGCCGTGAGGGGCAGCAAGAGCAGGGAGCCCTTGCTTCCTTCCCCTGCACTTGGGTCCACACCTGGGAGAGGCCTGTGTTTCTAGGAGAGGGAGCGCGCCTGCACCTGTGATTCCGTAGAGGGACTGGGTAAGTTTGCTCTGAATGACCTAACACAGTACCATGGCTGGGGGGCCGAAACAACAAATTTATTTTCTCATTCTAGAGGCTAAAAGTCCAAGCTCAGGTGCTGGCAAGCGTTGGTTTCTTCTGGAGCTGCTCTCTTTGGCTTGCAAATGGCTTTCTCCCTGTGTCTTTGCATAGCTTTCCCTTTATGCACAAGTCTGCGTTCAGATTTCCTCTTCTTAGGACCACCGACACCGGTCACATTGGATTAGGGCCCACCAAATTACCCCATTTTAACTTAATCACTTCCTTAAAATCCCTGCCTCCACATACAGTCACATGCTGAGGTTCTGGGGACCTGTAATTCAACATATGAATTAAGGGGGGGGGCAAATTCAACCATGATGGGGACAGTTCCAATCTGTGGCCCACGGGGGAGGAAGCCAGGGCAATAAGCCTCACTGGATCGTCCCTCCAGCCCCCCAGCTCTCTGCAGCTCTTTGCACTGGCCGAACCCAGAGGAAAGCCAGAGGCCAGGGAGCCTGCTGGGTGCTGCCCCCAAAGTCAGCCTCCTAGGACATTAGAAAGTTAAAAAGAGCAAATTGGAGGAACAAACCAAATATCCAGCTCACAAAGTCACTGTGCTGAGCTTAGAAAACAGAAAGGTCATTGGCCTATAGGGTTATAAATAATTTAACATAGAAGGAAAGAAGTAATGGGCACAGAGGCCAGGGCGTTCAGCTGGGGGGTAGCACGGGAATGCTAGTTTCAGGAACTGCTGCTACGGGGCTTGGCTTTGCGGAAACAGTTAGGAAGTCTGCACAGCGCTTGTCCTTGTGAGACTCAGAAGAAGGCATCCGTGGTGGGCGGCCAAAGCAGAGAAAGGCTCCCATGGACCCCGCAGGCCTTTCCATGCGCAGCTTTCGGCCGCTCCCCATTCGCCCTCCACAGCCAGACACACCCTGCATGACCCTGTGCGGCCGCCCTTACCCCGGGCTCAGTCCCCTTCTCCCAGACCCCACCGGGGACAACTGGAAGGACACGTGGATTTGTGTCTGCTATGGTCTCCAAACTGGCAGTCCCTCTGGTTCCATATGGGAAAAAGTCATTAGGCTACGGCAACGTCCCCACCTACCACCGGCTGCTTCGTCAGTCAAGCAACCCCCCCCCCCCCACCATCCTGTACAAGATTTTATTTATTCATGAGAGACACAGAGACACAGGCAGAGGGAGAACCTGATGCGGACTCCATCCCAGGACCCCGGGGGTCATGACCAGACCCCAAGGCAGCGGCTCAACCACACGGGGGGCCCAGTCAACCCCTTGACTGGCAGTTGCTGGTTGATCTGAACCTAACTATTGGGGGGATCTCCCCCCTGAAGGGAGCAATTCACCTTCTCGTAGACGATTGTTCCTTGTTGGCACCTGTTGGTGACCCCACTTGAAGAGTTTGGGGTTACTGGCGAACATGAGATTGGAGTATAAGCATGGACCCATCAGACGGACAGACGGCTGGTTCCGGGGAAAAGAGCTGGGGGGGGGGCACGCTCACACAGGGGGGGCCCAGGTGTCTGGTTGTTCTGACAACGTCCCAGCAGGTGGCAGTATGGGGTTCTCAGGCCTGCGCAGGCAGAGGACTGAGAGAAGGGACCTCCTCTGGCCCCAGGTTCCGCCAAGCTGCTCTGGGGGCAAGTGGCCGGTTGGGTGCCCTGGGTGTGAGGGGCCCTGCTAGGCTCAGCAGTGGGGCTGGGGAGAGGCGAGGACCCAGTGGGGACCAGACGCGGTCCCAACTTCCCCCTACCATGGGGAGATGGACAGAGGCCCCCCGAGCTTCAGCCTCCGAGTAGGGCCCAGATGTACCACCCTCTCCGGCCCGCTCTCGAGGTCTGGATGAGGGCGCAAGGTCCCAAGAAGAGCTTCCACGTCCCTCCCAGGTGGCAGCAACACTAGGCCGCTCGGGCATTCTCTGGGTTCAAGAGGTCGAGCCCGTGGGGGACCACGACGGCTCAGCGGGGTGAGGCCCGGAGCACGGATCCACTGGGCCAGGGGTGGGAGCCGGTGGGGCTGGGGCCTGGTGGGGAGGACCTGCGCGGCCCCACCGTGGAAGCCCCCGTGGAAGCCGCCGTGGAAGCCGCCGTGGAAGCCACTGAGCGACGTCCGAGGCCCAGAGCATCCCACCGTGAACTGCAGCTTGCTTGGCACAGCCCGGTTCCTTCTTCTCAGGAGAAAGAGGCTCTTCTCCAGCAGCCACGGCGGGAAGCCCTTGCCCCTGCCTTCCCCGTCCTGTGAAGCCTGGGCCCCCTGGCCTGTGGCTCCTCACCCCGCTTCTGATCCCGGCCAGTGCTCAACAGCTCTTTGCGTCCCCCAAACTCCAAGGCCTGTATCTCCGACTTGAGGATTCGCTCGAGGGTGGGGAGATGGTTGGGCGCGGACAGGAGCGCCGCTGCTCTAGGCTGGGCCGCGCTGGGAAAGCCCTGGGGAACGGGGCTCCCGGGCGCCCCGGCTTCTGCAGGATGGTGCATCCTCGGGGATGGCAGCTCATGTTCCCTGAATTTCCCCGTGAGCACACGGGGAGGCGGAGAGCGGGTCGGAGCCCGCCTGCCGGGCAGCCGTCGGGGCGGCTTGGGGACTGGTGGCAGCCAGCAGCTCACCCCCTCTTCCCTCCTGCACTGGGGCGACCGGACATGTGCTTCCCCGCCAGCCCCCCCTCCCAAGCCCCTCTTTCCCACTCCCCTTCCTTCTCTTCTCCCCGACATCCTCTCGTGTCTTTGCATCTCCTCGCTGGCTCTTCCCCGTCCACACGGTTCCTGCACTTCGGATCCCCGGGCCAGCCTCCTACCCCATCCCCCTGGCGGTGAGAGGTAAGCAGGCTTCGCGGGGCAAATTTATGGCATCACACAAGGCCCCCTTCTGGGGGAGCCCCTGCCCCGTGACGGCAGAGCGACACCTGCCCCTGGACGTCCGGTGCCTGCGTCCTTCTGGGCAGAGTTGGAGGAGAACCAGCTTCACCTGGCGCAGCCTGGGCACCAGGAGGGTGACCTGTCAGAGCTGCGAGGCTGGTCATACGCAGGGGGACAGGCCAGGCGGGTAAATGTATCCGGGAGACCAGGAGCCAGGTTGTCTGCCGTCAGAGAATCCCAAATACAGGAAGGGAAAGTAAACCCCGAGGCGTTGGATTGGAATGTTTATCCATGTTTATGGATAATGTAGAAAATACGATGTAAATGTAGACACGTGCACACCCGCCCCCGCGTGCACAGCCCCTAACCCCGCCCACGGACACCTTGGAAGCCTGCACCTCCAGGGCAGAGTGCACCCCCCAACCCCCACCCCCGGCCCGGCCTCACCTCATCAGGACCCTCATTACCACTCTCCACCCAAGGGGACCAGGACCCTTTGGAGAAATGGCAGAAGCCAGAGCTGGGCCCGGGAAGGAACCAGATGTGCGCGGGCCCCTGCTGGTACCAGAGGGCAAGGGAAGGCTCAGAGCCTGAGGGACCCAGAGGCGGGCATGCAGGGCTCCCACTGACCAAGTTAGGGACCCTTTGAGCATCAAAAAGGATAATGGTTGTAACAGATTAGAACCAGTGGACACAGTAGGAAACCCCGAGGCCACACTCATATAAAGAAGCAAATGAATAAATTCAGTGTTTGAGGAAGGCCAGGGCAGGACGGGTTCCAGGCCGTTGCCCACCGAGCGCTCACTGACGGCCAAGCGGCCTCTACGGCGGCGACAGCGGCCAGAGAGCCCCTGGTGAAGCCACCCCGGGGAGTGACACCGGTAACGGGGCAAGCGGAAACCGTGCACCCCCTGAGGGGCGCAGCGAGGGGCACACGGCTTCGCTTTGGAGATGGTCCTGCCAAAGGGGCAAGACCACGTGGAACCCTCGGACAGCCTCGAGCCTGGGGCTCCCCCGCACAGGAACTGGCCCTCAGCCTTTGCCTGGGCCAGGGTCGTGCGAGTCCAACAGAAACTGAGGAGCTAAGTCAGGCCGAAGGAGACTAAACGCACGAGCGTTAAATGCATGATTTTGAGCTGGATCTTTTGATTACAGGGACAGGACTAGGGTCGCTGGTGTTGGCTTAGCTTTGCCCTCCTTAGTTTTGTGGTCGTGTCCCGGTCCGGGGAGAATGCCCTGGTTTGCGGGCCGCGGTGCTGCGTGGGTAACCTGCTCTCCCACCACCCAGGCTACAGCTTCTTTGTAGTGCACTTGCCACTTCTGTGTTTCGAAGCTAAAAAAAAAAATTACTAAATAAATAAAATGGCACAATCCTTTTGGGGAAAAAGGGAAAGATAGGGGAACGTAAGATTCCCATTAAGTGAGGAGGAAACATGAAAATTGCTGTGTTTATGGTGGGCCCTGGCGGACTGTGCCTCAACATCCCCGGGGGGGCCTACGCCTTCCTCCTCGGCAATCGGGGACCTTCTGGCAGAAAAACCCAGAAGCGTTACTACTGAGAGCCCTTGGAAGGCTGCAGGGTTAGGTATGGGAAGCACCAGGATTCTTGACCCCAGGCCGCCGCAGGTGGAAGGGCCGCCCCGCGGGTGGTGGGCCGCGCTGGCCGCCTCATGTGGGAGGCTCACTGTGGAGGGGAGGAGCATCTGCGGTGCCCCTGCTGCTGCAGGACGCCCCGAGCTTCTGAGTCGGCCGAGCGGGCCCAGTGGCAGGGATGCACACGCCAGGACATCTGGGAAGACACTTAACTGAGAAGCTTTACCACAAGCCTTCCAGGGCCACTTTCATGGACCGGTGCTTTGGTGCCGTGCCCTTGGCTTTCATGGAGGGGCCCTACCTGCAACCACCTTGGGGACTCGTCACTGTTTTGGCAGAGGAAGAGGGTGGACACTGCCCAGTGCCTCCTGTGGGGGTCTCCAAACAAAGCTAATAATACCGTCTTTTTCCAGAGGATTTGTCAACACACTGACAAGTGTTACAGGTGTGTGTACCCTTTTCCCTTTTCACCTCGGCTGCTAGGAAACTCAAAATGGAGCTTCGACTATAGGGTTGGTGGAGGCCTTTTGGCCTTGCAGGGTTACCTTCTGTGCTCTCCTTCTCTCTTCACTGTTAACCTCCCAAGCCCTGATTTTAAATGTTTTGTTGTGTCTCCTATAAATTGCTTCCAACTTTTGTAAATGAAAAGTTTATAAACCAAATAAAAAGGATCACTGGAAGAGCAAGAGTTGAGGGAAACAGAACCTCTTCCCTCTAAGAACTAAACATTGGGGAAAAAACTATAAAGCAAGAATGAAAGATGTTCCTTCACTATTTCTCAAGTAGGAAACTAAGAGGCAAGAGGGCCAGGGACAATGTTCCTGCTGTCAGGCATGGGTCAAAGCACAGTGTGTGACAATGCGGATTTAATGGGATTCCTGCGGAGACTTCTGAGGAGAAAGTCATAAATATACGAGTTCTCAAGATATAGTCGGTGGTGGGGGTGGGGGGCTGTTCAGAAAACTACGCAGGTGTCTGCAAATCCACAATCTGGCATGTGCAGAACATGTGACCGAGGGTAGACAGGCCGCATGACGCTATTTATTTATTAAAAGATTTTATTAATTTATTCATGAGAGACACAGAGAGAGGGAGAAGCAGGCTCCATGCAGGGAGCCCGACGTGGGACTCGATTCCTGGTCTCCAGGATCACGCCCTGAGCCGAAGGCCGCTGAGCCACCGGGGCTGCCCACGCATGATGCTATTTAAAAAGTACCCAGCCTGGGGATCCCCAGGTGACCCAGTGGCTTAGTGCCGCCCTCAGCCCGGGGTGTGATCCTGGGGTCTCAGGATCAAGGCCCAAGTCGGGTTCCCTGCATGGAGCCTGCTTTTCCTTGTGCCTGTGTCTCTGCCTCTCTCTCTCATGGATAAATAAAATCTTAAAAAAAAAAAAAAAAGACTGTATAATATTCCATTACATGTTTTTATTGCAATTATTGTGACCAAAAAAAAAAAAAAAAAAAAAAACCAACAACATTTCAATTAGCTACAAGCTTTTAGAGCTGCAGTGTGTCTGAGAAGTCAACCTGGAAACCATTTCACCTGTAGGTATTCAGATAGGGCCAACGAGGGGAGACAGGGGAGGCCCTGCTACTCCCCCGGTCACCTGTGGGGCATATGGAGGCAGCTGAAGGTGGGCAGCTAGAGCTCCAAGGAGCGCTCGACCCACAGAATCACGGAGCCAGCACTTTTCCACACCTGAAGAATGACCGACTTGTCGCATTTTTTTTTAAGATTTCATTTTACAGGTGGACACACATTAAAAGGCCTTTATTTGGGTGTGTGTGTGTGTGTACAGTTCTGTGAATTTTAGCACATTGATTCCTGTGACCACCACAATCAGGATATAGAAGAGCTTCAAGGCCCCTTGTGCTCCCCTTATGGTCACTGTCCCGTCCTCCGGAGTCCGCAGTCCTCGCTCCTGCCCCGTCCACACACTGTGTCTTTTCAGGAGTGGGAATGACTGGCCTAGGCCGCGGCACGTCGGGGGCACAGCCAGGGCTCACGCGAAGAAATCGCACGGCTGCAACCGGCCCCTTGCAGCCAGGGTGACAGCTGGTGCAGACAGACCCGGGAAGCCGGTGAGGTGGGAAGGGCCTCGTCACTGGGGGTGCAAGCGGGGAGCGTGGGGTCGGGGGCCCTGGGCGGCAGGAGGTCCCCGCCGTCCCCTTATGACCCGCAGCTCCTGCAAACGAGCAATGCAACAGCGCAGATCAAGGCACGAAGAGGGGCTTTCACGTTTGCACGTAATCCAAAGCCACCTGTTTGCAATTCTGAGCAGCCGCGGACCTGCCCCGCTTTCCCGCTGCCCCGCGGAGGAGTCACGGTGTCGGGCCGGCTCCCCCCCCCGGCCCCCCGCGCCCCAGCAGTTACTCCCCGGGGCCTGGGCTCACGTCTCGGTGCCTCGCAGCCCGGGCCCCAGGTGCCCGCCGCGCAGGCGGGGTGTCGGGCGGGGCCGGCGTCCCCCGAGTGGGGGCTCAAGCTGCAACCCCGGGCCCACCGAGAGTAGGAGCAGCTGCAGGGCGCGGGCTCCGTGGGCGGCCGGAGGAGCTGCAGGGCGCGGGCTCCGTGCTGCTTGCCTCATCACGCTGCCATTTGAGGGCACAAAGTGCGCAGCCTTTCTTGGGCAGGGGCTGGGGGTGACAGTGCCAAGCCCCCCAAGGCGGCGGGACCCCTCGGCTCCTCCAGAGGAAGGGAGCTGTCGGCCACACCCGAGCCGGCTCGGAGCCCCGCAGGCCGCAGGCCGGCAGGCGCCGCCCCCCTACCGCCAACGTCAAGTCCGTGTTTGTGGACCCGCAGGTGGAACGAGGCCGTGGGCCCCCTGGCGTGGCCGCCAGCCTCCGCCCGCCTCCGGCCAACCTCCGCCCAGCCTCCGCCCGGCCTGCCTCCACCAGCCTCTGCCCGGCCAGCCTCCGCCCAGCCTCCACCCAGCCTCCGCCGGGCCTGCCTCCACCAGCCTCCGCCCAGCCTCTGCCCGGCCTGCCTCCACCAGCCTCCACCAGCCTCCACCAGCCTCCACCCAGCCCCCGCCCGGCCTCCACCCAGCCTCCGCCCAGCCTCTGCCCGGCCTGCTTCCACCAGCCTCCACCAGCCTCCACCCAGCCCCCGCCCGGCCTCCACCCAGCCTCCGCCCAGCCTCTGCCCGGCCTGCCTCCACCAGCCTCCACCAGCCTCCACCCAGCCCCCGCCCGGCCTCCACCCAGCCTCCGCCCAGCCTCTGCCCGGCCTGCCTCCACCAGCCTCCACCAGCCTCCACCCAGCCCCCGCCCGGCCTCCGCCCAGCCTCTGCCCGGCCTGCCTCCACCAGCCTTCACCAGCCTCCACCCAGCCCCCGCCCGGCCTCCACCCAGCCTCCGCCCAGCCTCTGCCCGGCCTGCCTCCACCAGCCTCCACCCAGCCCCCGCCCGGCCTCCACCCAGCCTCCGCCCAGCCTCTGCCCGGCCTGCCTCCACCAGCCTCCACCAGCCTCCACCCAGCCCCCGCCCAGCCTCCGCCCAGCCTCTGCCCGGCCTGCCTCCACCCAGCCTCTGCCCGGCCTGCCTCCACCAGCCTTCACCAGCCTCCGCCCGCCAGCCTCCACCCAGCCGGTGCAGCGGGGCCCGCGCTCGCCAGCTGCCACGGCGTCGGCCCCCTCCGCCCCGAGAGCCGGGCTCCCGAGGGACCCAGCCCCCCCCCCCCCCCGCCCCTCGCGCGGCCGCGGCCCTTTGCGGCAGGTGCTCTCGGGTGTGACCCGGGGCGTGAAGGCCGCGGCTGTCCCCGGCCTCAGCTGCCTGCGGCGAGGAGCGTCTCTATCTGCCCGGGGGCCGCCACCCAGCGCCACCCAGCACCACCCAGCTCGCGGTGCGGGCCAGGCCACCCGCTGCCGACACCCTCCTCCCTGGAGGGGCCTGGTACCTTCCCGGCCGCAGCCCCGCCCCTTCCCCGTGGCCCGGGGTCGTGTACAGGGGCGGCAGCGTCCCCCCCACCCCCCATCACGAGCCTGGTTCTCTGGGTTTGCAGAACAGACCAGCGGTGGGCTTTGGCCAAGATGAGGTGCCGGCAGCTGACGGTCTCTGCTGCCTATACATGGCCTTAACCAAAAAAAGGAGGAGGTGGGAAGGTTTTTCCAAATCTTTTCAAGGAAATGTATTTTGAATACAGGGTGAATCTGAAATGATTTTCAAGTCACTTTCAAACCCGCTGACTGAGCTGAAGAAAGAGATCAGAAATGAAATGCATGAAATTCTGATATACATTTAACCTACTTAAAAAAAAAAAAGATGACAGGAAAAAATAAAATTTCAGATGTTTTTTATTCAAAGGTTTTCAAAAGAAATAAAACAGAAAAAGCTAACAATCTGATCAAATGTACAGTTCAAAAATGTCTTTTGGCGTTTAACAACAAGTCCTAGGAAGGAAACTACAGAGTTTATCTTGAACCGGACAAATAAGTTACCACTGGCAAGTTTGTGGCACTAGTAAAACAAAAATAAAAAATTAACTCTCTTGATCATATAGATATCTCTATGAAAATCTTTTTTTTCAATCTGTACAAAAGGTCTTTCTTCATAAATTAATTTTTTTTTATAATTTAATGGCTGTCTACTATGTGATGTTTAACTGATTTTTTTTTTTTTTTTTGTATGTACAGAGGTTATGTTTCCCAAATCTTACCCAGACGAGTATGGCACTTAGTTCAGACATATCTAGCAGCAGATTTCCCCTCCCTTCTAACCGAGCTATCAAATTTCTGTCTTAACTAATGCAAAAATATCAAGTAGTGAGAGACCCAGGTTTATAAATGTACTAGGTACAAGGAGGGCGCTGCGTTCAGTCTGGACTTTCACAAAGCAGTTAATATTCCAGGGAGCATAGAACCAATAATACCACAACTTTAAAAAAGGAAACAAAAACAAAAAACAAAACACATTTCTCTTATGACTATGTAATTTTTCACTAGAATCTACACTTCTCAGAGCAGCAAGGACTTTTGAAACTATGAAATGTCACTGACATCTATAATCAAATACAAGCATAAAATTTAAGAACTAAAAAATACTCGAAAGAAATAACTGCTTAGCCCTAGCTCCTGAGCTAGGAGGATTTGGTCTGTGGAAACAGGGAGGGCCAGCAACCTGTCCCAGCACAAAAGAAAACAGACTCTGAGGTAGATAACTGATCACACACAGTTGACCAGACAAGTACACAGTTTTGGAAGACAACTTAATTTACCATTGCTTTTCAAACGTATGCAATTGTCTTAATAAAAGAGCTTTAATAACAGTGAATTATCTTATATGTACTAAAGTAGAAATAACTGTGTATTTATGAATCAGGAATTTCATAGTTTCAAAATTGGTTTCTCTTTACACTTAACACTTGTAGTGATGATGTAAAGTGTGGCACTGCTTGGATCCAAATCTTCCTTCATGCTTTTTTGTTTGTTTGTGTGTGTCCATACATCAATTAAAATGATAAAACCTAAATGCAAAGGTACAAAAAAAGGCACATTCTCCTAACCGCAAACTGGTCCGGCAAAAATAAAGAGCACAGAAGATAGGATGCTGAGACAAGGTGGAGCTACTGGTTACTGGCTCTTCGGTCTTTGGTGAAGTTACCTTTAAAAGTGCCAAGGAATTTTTATTTCTCAAATTTATGTAATAGAGAGAGCTAGTAGCCAATCGTTTCGCTTCTATTCATATCTCAGCTTATGTTTGAAGATAAAATCCTTACTTTTAGCTTTTGCCATTTAGTTGCAATAGCAACGTTTTTCCGTTTGCCAGATCTCAGGCATAATTCTCATTCTAAAGCACTATCATTAGTATAAAGGAAGGACAAAACATTCGGTGACTCCCCGCCCCCGCCCCCCGCCCCCAGCCCCAACGCTACCTACACTAAATCTAGAACATCGAGTTAGTTTTTTTTTTTCCTGAAAAAAGGCAAAAAAGACTTTACATTGCATCATACAGCAGATATCCTAAATCAGTCAAACTATCAGAGGAAACTGTTGGCGTACAGCCTTACAAACAATTTACCCTATTAAAAGTTCCCCAGTCAGAAAATGTGTTTCACACAAAACATTTTTCCCTTCTTGCATTTCACTACCTTACACATTATGTGAAAAATCATTAAAAACACCTACTACATATTTAAAAAAGCCAAAATTTCAGCAACTTTTATTGACTACCTTTTAAAAGCCCTATGCTGCTGTTTTTACAAGGCATAATAGACCAGCTCATTTGGTCAAAGCGTTCTACATCATTAGTTTGAACTAACTTTTACTGAAACAGCTACAGCATCAAAGGAGTTAAGGCAAATTGGAATTCATAGAAAAGGAGAAGACACTTCACACTACGTTGAAAGAAAAACGGGAGAGCTAAGAAGAGAGACGCGGAGGGCAACACTGAGTACAGCGACACTCACACTGCAAGCACAGAACACCATGGGGGACGTCGGACTACTTAAACGTCAGAGCCCATTTCATACAGCTGAAGAAAACGCAAATTAAACACAAAATGGACAAAACCACAAAAATCCGGTCATGCACTTGGATAAGTCTTCATGGTCTTTGTGCATACCCAGAAAATTGAAGTTTTCTTTTTCTTTTCTTTTTTTCTTACTTTTTTTTTCTTTTTTCCTTTTTTTTTCTTTTTTTTTGCATCATAATATTTGATAAAAATCTTGTTTTGTTTTTGTTTTTTGTTTTTTGTTTTTTTTTTACTAAAATAAACCTGTTCGGGGGGAACAGCTACTAGATGAATTTAAGGGTTTTATGCACCTTATAGAACTTATAGCAAAAATAGTTTTAGTTGATTTCATTATAAATAACGTTTTCAAGAACCTGTGCAAAACTGTCAATAATTTCCTAAAGCACAATTGATCAGAAAAATCCATGATTGTTCAGCCTTCACACCCTTCTTCATGTAAGAACACCCTTCTGTACATCTGGAAGAGAAAAATAAAAGATAAATGCTTTTGTAACATTTGGTATAATACAGCACAGAATTTTGTGACCTCTTAATTGTTTTAAAGGTAATACATGCTTGAGAAAGGCAAGGTGGTGCTCCTCACTGGTGGTAAACCAATAAATATTGGAACCGAGGGCAGTTTTTATGCCCTGACTCCACCTTTCGAACCTGGGACCCGCAGCATACTTTTACCTGAGCACCAGAACTCTCCATCTAAGGATACTGACATTAAATTCATAGTCAAGGTATTGCTATACTCCTGTAATACTAGATGGAGCAAAATCTTATGCTCTATTTCCTTCAGCTTTTGAGTATTAAAAGCAATATAAATTTGGATACATGTATTGCAGGACAAATTTGATACCTGGTGTCCTGATAATGTTACAGGTTTTTAGGGTGGAAGGGGTAAGGAGGATGAGAAAGCATACACTTGACTTCAATACAACAAGGCACTGTTCGTTTGGGACAATTTGCAAATCCACAAAATCATGGATTTTAACATTTCAATAACACTGAATTCCTTGGCCATGATTCAGGTGGTGTGACCAAATCTTAGGTATTATAAGAACCATTATGATAAAAGAATCCTAGACGTTCCTTGACGTGAGCCCTACAGTTACAAAGATGTTTCCCTCATACCTCACAGTTACTTATTAGGTTGAAAGGTATATGGTGAATGGTCATTAGACGTCTCGACAGCCACCTGCTGCTGACCACTTGCTTCCTACAACAAAGCAGAGCAGATGAGACATGAGCAATGAAATCCAAACTCTGCTCCTCCTGAGTTTCACATCGTAAAAAACAAGCACTCGTTAAAAGTGATTTTCTTAGTATTATGCAGGGTTTTCAAGGTTAATTATTTCCCTAAGGAGTTAAGATGTCTTACAAACCCAAAGAACCTCCTACCCCAACTTTTATGAGTTGTTTCATGTCAAGCTATGATTTATCAAACAAATATCCTATCCCTTGGAGCCAGATGTGACTTGGAATTCACTATTTTTGGTTTTTAGAACCTGAAAAATGGCAGGCATATGCGGTCTACTACAGAACATATCCAGGGCAGACTAGGGCTAAACCTGATCACCAAACACATGACCAGGTCTACACAGATAGACAGAAATATGCACAGCAAGTGGGCTAAGATTTTGTCTTGTATCAGTTGAGATACTACTAAGGCAGTTATAAAGAGAGTTTTTATTTTCAGATTTTATTGTGTGTTCAGAATTGCAAATAAGGGAATATAGGTTCTGGCAACTGTGGCTGTCAAAAAATACACAAATTCAATTAGCAGAAAACAAAACACAACAAGAATGCCCCAAATAATCCAACCACAGTCCTAGGGCTATTTCTGCAATTGGAACCTATGGGATCTGCTTAGTGGGTAGGATTGATTGGGATGATAAATTCCTTGGAATTTTAAGGGTACTTTGCAGAAAATGCTATGCTTTCTGTCCAATCCTTTAAAAAATCTTTTTAAAAATTTAAATTCGATTTAGTTGATATATAATGTATTATAAGATATAATGTATTATTATTAACATATAATATAGAATTCAAATTAGCTAACATATAATGTTTTAGGGTAGAATTTAGTGATTCATCAGTTGCATATACACCCGGTGCTCATTACATCAAGTGCCCTCCTTAATGCCCATCACCCAGGTACCCTATCCCCCCACCACCTCCCCTCCAGCAACCCTCAGTTTGTTTCCCATAGTTTAAGAGTCTCTCATAGTTTGTCTCCCTCTCGGTTTTTACTTTTCCTTCCCTTTCCTTATGTTCATTTGCTTTTGTTTCTTAAATTCCACATATTAGTGAGATCATATGCTATTTCTCTCTCTCTGCTTTCTGTCCAAATGTAACACAAATAGTAGTCTTCTTCTACTATCATTATTATATCTGTATCTTCCATAACAAGCACTAAAAGTTACTTAGCTATCCTAACAGCCTCTATTAAAAAAGGCATGGTTTGCTTCTCATCCCTGTTACAATCCTGAAACATTGGTGTTTTTTTTTTTTTCAACTATCTTTGTGATAACTGATTTCTTCTTGTAGTTATTATTATTAACATAACCTTTGGGACTAGGATTGCAAACTCCGGCTCTATCTTAATTTGCCTGTAAGTATCCCTTTGCAGGAGATAAGATAGATTCTTGAAAGGTTTGAAATGTGCTACAAGCTTGGAAAATAGTTCTGGGAGTTTTGGGGGTTATGGCCTGGATATTGCTACACTAATCTGTATGTGAAGAATTACATTTCATAGTTGAAAATAACCCTAGCTATATATGCCCTCTAAACTCAATTCTTTATGCAAATATTTGACTTCTGATCGATTTTTCTTTGAGTTCTACCTATTTTACCCATTTCTCAAACTACTCATTGCCAGATTGGCCATCAGATGGTCTGTACCAACCTCAACAGGAACTGCCGTTGTCTGTACATGTGTGTACTGCGGCAAATAAGCTCCTTGCATAGCTGATGTCGCAGGCATGTACTGAAAAGAAGAATATGGTCAGGATGGGAAATGATAAGCCATGCAAAATTCTGAGTGCCTGGAGAATTTTGAGATGGGATGTCAAGTATTTGGAAATATCAAAAAAGAAGTTTAAACAAGCTACCTCAAAGCTTAATAAGTATGCCATATGGAAAGCAAAGTGAATATCTCCACTTTTTGAAGTTGTCCAAACTAACTCCCAACTTGCTTTGGATTTCCTAACAAATACAATCATGAAGATCACTAAGGCTTCTCATTCTCAATAACTCAGTATCGCTAAAATGTGCTATTTTAGAAGGTCTTATCTCAAAGGACCTCATTTTTTTCCAGCAGCCCCCTGAATTAGTATCTAGAATTAACTCCATAGGTGGAGACCCAAGGAGTAAATGACTTGCTAGATCTTTACTAGATCACGGCTGAAAAGGAAATGGACCCTTGCTTTCCTGATGCGGATAGTCATCCTTTTCCAAAGGCAACCAGGCTTTCTTATTGATCTCACTGGATGTGTGTGGACCTGATTGAGCCTTCACAGGAAGCTGCTGCTGGTTTTGAATGTAAGGGAGGAAAACATACTTCCCTTTGTTCTTTTCAGCCACCATTGATATGGTCTGCAATAAAAGCCTCTGGCCATCTTACCATCTAAATGTTATGTTGATAAATATCAACCCTGGAAGTTCATCCAGTACAGGCTCAATCTCAAAACCCAACCCAAGTCTCCTGGACTCTGGAGAAGTCAGTCAATCCTAAGACTGTGACACAGTGCCCCCAAATTCCATAAAAGAAGTGAGGAAAAAATTCCCTGCCTTTGCCACCACGTATCACTTTCATCTTTTGCTTCATGACACCAGGTCTGTAGTGTGAATGAATGGCATTAGAGATTAGGGCAAGGTGTGCTCGTGTGTGGTTGCCAAATTCTGGTAAAGGAGAGATACCCAAAGGATAGACATTTAGGTCATCAATTAATCATGTGGAAGGCAAAGTAAGGGGTGAGAGGGGCTCGGACATAATCTCTGACATCACAGAGCCTGTAACTGAGAGGGAAGACAAAGGCTGCATTAATTTACCCTCCTCTGTTTGCTGAGACACATGATATTAATTTGCCACCTACTGTTCCGGTGCTGCCTAGTGACAGATGACTCATCTGCTGGGCCAGAGGGCTGATCATAGATGCAGGCTGTAGTGACATGGTGTGCTCCATGGAGGGAGTTAACACGGCCCCCTAGGGAGTCGGGAGACAAGCGCAGAGTAAGATAAACTCAAGAAGGGAGTTAAGATTGTGTCATTCCTTTTGCAAAGGAAATGCCTTAGTTTGTTGAGAAATGTGAAACCAAAATAACCTCCTCTCAAACTTGCTTATGGTATCATAAACAATTTCCTAAACCTTCTAGATAATACTTCTTAAAACTTTTAAAAGAACATTCATTTCACCAAAATCCCTGCATTAAACATCCTGCCTTTCCTTTCACTCCAGTGTAAAGCAAGCTAGTCCAGCAGGAGGAGCTGTAGTAGGAAACACTATTTCCAGCTAGCTGGAGTTGCAGAAATGCTTTCTTAATTTTCAATTTTTTTAAAAGATTTTATTTACTTATTTGACAGAGAGAAAGAGAGAGAGCACACGTGCAAACACAAGCAGGGAGAAAGGGAGAAGCAACCTCCATCCCAGGACCCTGGGATCATGACCTGAGCTGAATGCAGACGCTCAACCAACTAAGCCACCCAGGCGCCCCAGCTTTCTTAATTTTTTAAAAAATAAATGACAGTTGATATTTCATGGAGCCACAAAACAATAGGCCATACTGAATATTTATAAATACAATATCTTGTTTAAAAGTGTTCTGTACAAGATAATCATTTGATTCAAGATCAAGCTGTCAGGATCAAGATCACATTCTTCATCCACTGTTTCTCAGAACTTTCAGCTATAATTTTGTGCCAAGAAAGGGAAGGAGATTCAGATATGATTAATAATCCAATTTCAGATTCTTTGATTTCATTGAAAAAAATTCTGGTCATTTAAAACAAAATTAAAATGGGGGGGTGGGGAATGGACCAAAAAAAAAAATCACCCGCAACCCAGCCTCTTCCTAATACGTGGCTGTTAGCACCATCAGGGTACTACTACTGCCCAGATTCTAGCCTTGGCATGTTTGCAGAGTTGCAACCAGGGTACATAAACAATTTCATATCCTGGGTTTTTGCTTTGAACTTAACATTCTACTATAAATATTTACCTAACTTAGTGCATAGCCATCATCATCATCATTTTTAATGACTGCATAATGGTACATTCACTGTCTAAAACTGAAATTTAATCCTATTTCTGAATTTTTGCATTTTCTCTAATTTATCCTATATAATATTCTTATGGATATTATTCCTCTCACTTTTGCAATCACGCAATTCCATGAGAGTGCAATTATTCTGACACATCCTACCAATATTAATGTTTTTGGCATGATTGCAGCCGGTATCTCCCTTCAATCCACTGTTACTGACAACCAGAACACAACTGAGGGCAGAGACTGGTGTGCAGGCACTTGAATTCTGCAGGCAGTCTCAGCTGGGTAGGGAAAAGGATCAGGCCCTCAGATGGGAACCTCTTGCACACACTACCACTGTCTCCTCGAAGATGTTAAGCTGGGACATGTACCGGCTTTGTCTCTAAAAGTTGCCCAAAAAAGACAGATGTGTGTCAGAAACTGTTTGTTGTTAATGCATTTCATAGAAAATTTCTTCTTTTTAAATTTTTCCGTGCATCATCAAGAAGTGTGTGGTAACATGGACATGATTCAGAAGCCCAGAATATGCTGAAGGAATTTCCTGCTTCTTTTTTTCATTCATCTGTAGGAGCTACTGTTCAAGATTATGCGTGTAGAGACAAATGTGTGGCAATGCTTATACAGATAGACACACACACACGTCATCAGAGAGCTCGTCCCCCGTGTTATCAACTAAGCATGTTTTATCTGCTGTGTCAAATCATCTCAGCAACTTCCTGATTAGAACGTGTCCCTAGAGCACTGTTTCATATATATAGTCTTCTATTACATGGTGTCCTCTTTAGGAGCTGTCCCAAGAGAAATTCCTGCCTTATCTTAAGGCCAACAATGGTGTGATCTGTTTTTCTCTTATTTTTTTATTTTATTTTAATTTTTTTAAAGTTTTTTATTTATGATAGTCACAGAGAGCGAGAGAGAGGTAGAGACACAGGCAGAGGGAGAAGCAGGCTCCATGCACCGGGAGCCCAATGTGGGATTCGATCCCGGGTCTCCAGGATCGCACCTTGGGCCAAAGGCAGGTGCCAAACCACTGCGCCACCCAGGGATCCCTGTTTTTCTCTTATTAAGTACTATGAACTGTTTTGCATGTTAGAATTCCCATTTTGCCTTAGTTACTAGAAATTTAGGGTCAAATGTGTGGCTTTCTCATGCTAATCATGTAGGTTACTGTGTTGGGCACTGTTAGCTTTTTATGTGATTTTGTTCTCCACCTTTATTTTTCAACTTTTAAAATGTATGCTTTGGGGGATCCCTGGGTGGCGCAGCGGTTTGGCGCCTGCCTTTGACCCAGGGCGCGATCCTGGAGACCCGGGATCGAATCCCACATCCCGGGATCGAATCCCACATCGGGCTCCCGGTGCATGGAGCCTGCTTCTCCCTCTGCCTGTGTCTCTGCCTCTCTCTCTCTCTCTATGTGACTATTATAAATAAATAAAAATTAAAAAAAAAATAAATAAAATGTATGCTTTAGCAAACTGGATCTTATGTATCTTCAAAATAAAACATTAAATACACTATTACTGTGAAGTGTAACTCAATTAAAAAATGTAATATGTGCATTAAGAATGACAAATGCTCAAGTCACTAAAGAAATCACATTCACCTAAGCAAAGCATTACTGCTTTAGTATTTATAATTACTACAGAGAGGTTAAATAACACTGGTAAAAATCTCTAGCTCACTTTTGAACATTTTATATTTGCATTAAATGGAATACATAAAAAATGTGAGCTGTTTTATACCAGCTGTTAAAAATAGAGCAATTTAAAACTTGAAATTTTAAAAATTCAATTGTGTGGCATTCTACAGAACTGGTATGGAGAAGAAGATGGTACCCTGCTTCATATATATTTTATTTTATTTTATTATTATTATTTTTTTTTATATTTTAAGTTCTTATATTGCAAACTTGATTTAATGTCAACTATCAATTTGTTTGAAGGCAAGTGTGGGAGGAGGTTTTATAATGAATTTGTACATTCTCACACTCCATGCTTAAAACTTCCCAAATCCCAGACTGTCTTTGACAAAAGGCTTTAACCCAGAGGATGTGGTCTTCTAAATGTATACACAGCTCAGCTGCAAACCATAAAGCCATTAAAATGCTGAAAAACTTACGGGGTGCTGTAGGATATACGGTTGAGGTTGCATCCAAGAAGGACTTTGCACCTGGAAAAAGGAGGATTTTGAAAGAAAAATTGATTTCTATTGGAATGCTAACTATTTCTCTAGAGCTCTTTTAATCATGTTAAAATCTACAGAAGGAAAATAAGGAAGCAATACTATCAATGATTAAAGAGATTAAGGCAGTTAGAGTTCTTGGCAAACTGGTCACTCTGAATAGGATGAAATGATTATTTAAAACCAAGTTCCACTTGCCCATTCAAGAAGTATTTACGGAGTACCAGGCATCAGAGAGAAAAAGGCAAATATGACATGGGCCCCACCCTCAAGAAATTTACTAAGAATGGAGATAGACAAGTAAACACCTCAAATAGTGAAAAGTATGATAGTCAAGGTAGGAACTAGGCACTTCAGGAATACAGATGAATGAGAATTAATTCCAGCACATCTCGTTATTACAAACTAATCCTTAAAGTATGTGCTTACTTAAAAAGAATAACGAAATTCAATCCCTCTTTGATACTCAGGATGTTAGGTTTCAGAAATCTTGTCTGGTGGTCAACAATTTCTAGTTAATGTGGAAAATAAAAAATCTGAGAATCAGATTTAGAAAATTAAACTTTAGTAACTAGATCGTGACATGTATAGTCAATAGGGCACCTGCACAGAAGACCCTCTGAGGGCTCACACATGAGAGTCAGGTTCCGTGGCAGGAAAGCAAGCCTGTGCAGTCTGCCGCTCAAGAGAAAAAATATCAGTCCAGTTCTCGATGCCCAGAGCTTTCCTGAGACTATATAATTTTTAAAAAATAAGTTTCAGTCTCTAACTCTTTAACAACAATAAAACCCTCCTGTCTCTTATCCCCCACTGTTAACTTCAGAGGTTCTACAGAAAGGATATGGGGAAAAGTCATGGGGAAGAATGTATTGTGATTTACCTTGATAGCAGAGCCCCGATACTTGTTTTCTCTGGTTTCCTTTGCCACCTAAGGCAGACCAAAGTTAAGTGCTTCTGCCTTGTTAACATTTCAGTTATCTGGACTGCAGCCTTTCCCCATTGGGGTACTGGAGGTTTCTTGCAGATGCCAATTTCTCAAATCCAATTGTATAATAAGCATATGGTGGTTTAGTGGCGAAGGGCCCACTCCAACATGAGTGCAAGGCCTTCACTGAATAAATCATGGGGAGGAGAGCAGCTCCCTGTGGACCCCAAGTGGGGCCAGATGCTCTCAGTTTTTGTATGCTTTCAAGTGGTCTTAATAATCTAATAGCTTAGAGCATTGTGGGGTTAGGGAGCTAGAACATCTAATCCAATTTTCTTTCTTCAGCAACAAATCAGCTGCTGTCAATTTCTATTCCTCAATTTTCCCTAACTATAAAATGGGAATAATAATCTCTGTTCTGTGAATTCTTTACCATTGGTTCTCTACCCTCCTTTGGGTCATGGGTCCCTCTGAAAACCTGATGAAAGAAATAGAGCTTCCCTCCACCCCCCCAGCTAACTGCATTCACAAAAGCAACATTTTGCAAACAATGGAAGAGAATCTTGAGACCACTTAAAGCTCATCTGCTGACCCTAAGAACCTCAGTCTTACAGGATACAGCACTGAGTGTTGGACAAATGGAATGAAATTATACATGTATTTTAGGGACACACAGAATGCCAAGAGAAGAAGTGAGGCCTTGGGAATGAAATGTTTCCAGTTAGGTTTATTAAATCTACCAATACTAGCCTCCCAATTTTTCTCATGCTATGAAAACAATTCTGTGGCCAAAATGCTCAATGCCTGACAGTAAAGAAGGGCAGAAAGAGGTGGTGGGGAGGTGCACTGATAGCTGTAAGAGCGACAGCAGCACACATCCAAATTAATATGCACAATTATCTGCCTGAGGATAAGCTTACTTGTTCCTCTTTTTAGTGATCTACATAAATGGCAGACGTTTCCAAGTTCAAAAAGTTAAAAAAGACTACCATTCATTAAGGAATTGTTAATTAGGGAAGGTGTGCTAGAGAGATCTCACAGAGTCTCATTCAGTCAGGGAAAATATAGGAATTTTAAGTCCACAATAACGAAAGAAGCATTAAATGAGTGAATACTATGGCCCCCAGAATGAAGTGCCAGCCCAAGTAACATAAAAACCCAGAGAGATAAAAGAAAAAATGAGGGACAACTCAGGGAAAGACAGAGGAAAGACTTAAAACCCAAGGGAGGCCACAAATGCTCCTGCACAACTTTTCATGTGTTTCCCACCATGAAGCTACTTTATTCTTTATCATTCGAAGCTACTTTTAAGTTCTCGGACAGAACCACCTTCATGATATTGCGTAAGCTGACCAATTCCTTATTTAAAAGGTATAATGAATATACTCTCATCAGCCTGCTAGTCCTGCATATATATTAATGATGATGATAACGATCACAGCTGACATTTACTGACTGCTAATGATAAAGCAGGGTACTGTGCTGAGCGCTTTACACAGAGTCTCAGTTTGTTTTTATAACAGGCCTATGAGAAAGAAGACTATTATTATCCCCATTTTAAAGATGAGGAAACTGAGGCTTACGGAAGCAAAATAACACCAGTATTAGGTATTGTAGTCCCCTAACCCCAGAAATCAGGGCTACAACATCTAATTCAATTGTTTTAAAAACAAGAATACACAAGAATTTAGTCACACAGGATCTCAACAGTCAACAAAAGAGAACTCTATTCCCACGTGTCTGTGATTGAACTCTGTTATTATGTTTCTGTCTGGGCGAGGCCGTAACCCTGGCAGAGGTACTCTGACACAGGAGGAGAGATGTGTATATGCACACACTGTACACCACTGGGTTCCTGGGGAAGAGGAGCTAACCCTGCAATAAAACCAAATCCAGATTATAACACGGTGCTTAATGAGATCTTGGTTCTAAGTTGGGAATTTATTTTAAGATAAAGCCTCCTCAAAATAACCTGTTTAAACAGGGAGTCACCTCCTTTTTTTTTTTTTTGCCTCAAGTCTCACTGGATTGCACATTTAATGTTACCTGATAGAGACACATCTTTATTTATTAGCATGTTTACTTGCTCTTTTCTTACTCCTTGCTCATGAAAAAACAAAGGCAACGGTGCACACCTCTTCTGTTTTTACCTAATGTTACTTCTTTTTTAGGTTTCAACTTCTGGGACACATGGTGTCCAACAGCAGAGCCCGCTGTGGAGGAAGCATTTGGGTTCATCCTAAATTCTAAACTGCTGTGATTTCAAGGACTGACAACTGATAACCATTTTCCCTTGTTTTATATTCTCCTATACATAAAAGCAAATCACTCTGTCAAATAAAAAGTAGCTTCTTTTAAATTGGGTATCCAAGCTGCGTAACATTTGACTTAAATTTCATTATAAATGTTCAAAATTTTAAGACACATAAAAATGGAGCAGCGATTCACGGCCGACAAGTTGTCATACTCTTGAATCCTAAAGGTACAAACCTGGTAGGCAGATACAGGAGATGCAATATAGGGTGTAAGAGAAGTTTGAGTGATCATTCGGTTTGTAGCAATACTGTATGGTGAAGGATAAAATCTAGAACAAACACAAAAGCCTTTATTAAGTCATCCTTTAAAAAGAATAATTCCCGGGACAAATGTCTGATATTTTCCACCTTCACATTTTCCCTCAAGCCATTATGCATTTATCTTAATGACATACCCGTTCTGTATAGCAGCTGTGGTTGGGTCATAAGTAAGTGTCATTCCAGCCTATGGGAAAGCAAAGAAATAGAATCACTTACCCGCAAGGGCATGGTTTAAAAATTCCATTTCTTAGAGTCATGGCAATATAAAATAGAGATAGTTTGGTAGCATTTGATAAAATTGAAAGTTTCCTTTGGAACAAACATAAAGTCAATATTGAGAATGAGCTCTACGTCTGCTCTGTCCTGTTTGGTAGTCATTAGCTGTGGGTAGCTCTTTAAAATTAAAGGCAACATGGAGTCCCTCCAGCACGCTGGCTTTATCTCAAGTGCTCAAATAACCACATGTGACTCGTGGTTATCACTGGACAGTGCAGACTCTAGAACATTTCCACTGGATGGCACTTTACCCTCGACATTCTTGAATCAGGATGTTACTTACGCCCTTTTACTTTATATGCAGTTAGCTGGTGATCACAGCTCTCTACCCACCATCTATCTGTCCATCTGGGAGGGCGTCACTCTCTTAGCACCACATCCATTGGGAAGAGCTTTAAAGTGACCTTATCTGGATTTTAAAGTCTGAATCTGGCACCTATTTCAGAAGTGTGGCAGCCAGGATGCCACAGGGGTACCGAGTCACACACGCTCTCGCGACCATACACCCACGCTGAAGTCTCAAGAAGGGACTTACAAGTCTCACCTCTCCTTCTCTATGCCATGGTCTTCCATTGGGGATGTATTTGTTTGGGTTTTGTCTCTTCTTCTGTCCTCCATCCGCAAACTTACACAATAAAGGTTCTGTAGGAGCTGAGTCAATGGGGACAAATGATATAAAATCAGAATTACATGTGTATGGATGACAAAGTGTAACTGAATCTCTTTGTCAACAGCTGCTGTGCAGGGCTGTCAGGAAAGAGACACTTCAAAGCAAACGTCTTCTCAGACCCTTATAAGATTATCTACTGGTGAAGACTGTACAGAAAATATATTAGTTATTATTTTCAAACAAGAGTTTAATGAACACATTTAAAGAGCTATTCTGAGGAACCAAAGGAATCTTCAGATTCACTTTTGTGCTTCTTTATGTGTGGACACTTATTTAATTTATTTACTTAATTTATAGATTTTATTTATTCATGAGCGACACAGACAGAGAGAGGCAGAGACACAGGCAGAGGGAGAAGCAGGCTCCATGCAGGGAGCCCCATGTGGGACTCGATCCCAAGACTCTGGGGTCACGTCCTGAGCTGAAGGCAGACACTTAACTGCTGAGCCACCCAGGTGTCCTGGACACATTTGTTTTTAATTCTGCTGATAAATCTCCAAATGTAAATAAGATTGTGTCATCCTTCCCTCCCCCACCTTAAAAATGCTCCTTTAGCTTCCCAGCATAATTCTTCCAAGAGGGCTTTACTTCCCCCAGGAGAACACAAATTCTCTTTATACTGCTCACACTGTATTAAAAAAATTTTAAAAAAAAATTTTTTTTTTTTGTATTTTGTTCACAGCAGTGAGAACTACTTGGAGGTGCAGTGATTTGTTTGGTCCGTTTCCCCTCTGGCGTGTAAGCTCCACGGGGGCAGTGACGCTTGCTTCTTTCATCCCTGCATCCCCAAGGTCAAAGCGTCTGGCATGTTGTAGGTGCTCACTGCATTTCGGTCGAATCAATGAATGAATACACATAGGTTTCATCTGTTTATCTGTGGAGCACAGCCTTGAAGATAGCTGTACATTGTAAGAAAGGCAAAACACCCACCCACACTGTTTAAAGTTTTTTTCTGTGCCTTTAATCATCCCTCTTGGGGTTGCCTTACTATATATATCCGCATCATAAAATGATCCGAAGAACTCAAAAAACTAACAGAAAAGCAAAAGATGCAGAAACTCTCATACAATACATACTCATTAGTTAAGAAAAGAGGGGAGGATGGGGAGGGGGAGGAGGTGGCATGGTAGTCCACCCATGACTTTTCATTTTCTTTGCTTTCCATAATGGAAATAGTATATTCCTGAAGGTTGTGCAAATTTCTGTACATTTCCAGTTAACGTAATAAAGGCAATCACACCTTCCTGTCTGGTTCTCACATTCTGTCCTTTGTCTACTGTACAACTGTGATTACTACTTTCAAGTTCTGTTTCGAAGTTAAATAACCAGGAAGAGAAAAATATTACTTGTGGAAAATTTACTCCTTTCTCCTTTGCCTCTTATTATCCTAATTCATCTCTTATTTTATATCACTATTACCCACCCACTAATGACAGGGTGGAAGCAATAGTGCCTCTCAACACTTCTCTGCCAAAAAACAAAACACAACAAAAAACCCAACTGTAATTCCTTCTCGGCGAGCCGTCTAGGCTGTTGTTTGGCATGCCTTCCTCCTCTCCCTGGTGTGAAGCAGTCCAGAGGGACAGGATGGAATGTGAGCTCACTTCTGGAAGGCAGCTACTACGGGAACCAGAAGGTGAGAGCAAAAATGTCAGGAGTCTGGTGAGAATACCAGTGAACCTTGGCCCAGCCTGTTTACCTTCTGACTCCAATACCCCTCCCCCCCGGCCGGCCCCCAGACCTCAGGCCTTTCTGAACAGGAAACTTTTGGTTAAGGCGAATGGGTGGGAAGGAAGATAGACTAGGGCCAAATCCTGGACTGAAGATGAATTACCCTGTTTGTCTTTTCAAAAAAAGACTTGGAAATTCCTGCAGCCACCAACAATCTCCAAAGGTAAAGTAAATGGATGCAATGAAGAAAGAGAGCTTTCTAATCAGTAATGATGCTTTTAAATCTACAACTGGGCTGTCTGGAACAGGTGGAAATGAGGGACAGGAGAACACAGCTTTGTAGAAGGGACAGATAAAGGGCAAACCTGCCTGAGTTAGGAGTGTCCTTCTGCCAGGCCTGAAGATATCTCACCTTGATAGCTTTTTAAAAAAATTTATAATTTATTCATGAGAGACACACAAAGAGAGGCAGAGACACAGGCAGAGGGAGAAGCAGGCTCCCCCCGGGGAGCCTGATGCGGGACTTGATCCCAGGACCCTGGGATCAAGACCTGAGCCAAAGGCAGATGCTCAACTGCTGAGCCCCCAGGCGTCCCCATCACCTTGATATCTAAGGTCAAAGAGAGAACTCAGAGAGAAGCCAGATCTCACTATTCACGAATCTAAAGGTCCTTATGGTTATCGCACAGTTTCTCCAATGACCTGTTTATACTCCCCATAATCTCACAGGGCAAAGGAATATAGTAAATTCCGTGCTGCTCCCACCGTGGGGGACTTCACTTTGAGGAGACAGTTCTACCTAGAGGCACTATAAAGACCAGCTTGCAGACTGAAATTTAACATTTCTCAAAAAAGAGTTGACTTGGCACGATGAGTAATGCAAATGGGCCATTTTCCTCCATTAGCATCACTGCTTCCAGAGAAAGAAGGCAACCAGGTTGGACACTTTCCGTAAGTTCACTACAGGCTGCCGCGCCGGGGAGCTGTGAACAAAAGCATTTAGGCAGCGATCCCTGGGAGCATAAAGCTCCACATATGCTCAAAGGCCACATGCCCTGTGTGTGGTAAGGTGCTGCCAATACATTATCATTTTTCTAGACTACGTGCTGTCAAAAAAAAAAAAAAAGAAAGAAAGAAAAAAAGCCATTTCGTGTAACAATAAAGCCTGCTAAAAACATAGAATGATGCAGTAAATATCAAGTGAGCAATGACATGTTTGCAAATAGATTATTCAAAATGAAACAAATGGAAAAGGATGTAGCTGAATCTTTCAAGAACTACATTTACTCCATGCTGTCATTAAGATATTTTTCTCCCTCTGAAAGCAAAAAGGTAAGTACTTAAAACAATTTGATATTGGCAGGTATCCATATCTTAGGAAAACAAATTTCTTTTTTTAAAAATAATTATCACCAGGGGTGCCTGGGTGGTGCAAGGAGGTTAGGCATCCAACTTATGGTTTCAGCTCAGGTTGTGGTCTCTCAGGGTAGTGGGATCAAGCCCCACGTCAGGCTCTGTGCTAAGTGCAGAGCCTGCTTGAGATTTTCTCTCCTTCTTCCTCTGCCCGTCCCACTGATGCTTGGTCTCTCAGATAAAGAAATAAATCTTAAAAAAATATAAAAAGGATTACAACCATTAGAAATGAAGAGTTTTTTTTTTTTACATAGTCATTGGCTCCTTATTTTAGGGAAATGGGAGTGCCCCAGTACTCCACGTGAGGCAAAATAAAATTCTAAAAGCTTCTTTCCTCTGTTAAAATTCTCTCTGGTCTATTTAGCAGTTTCAACTCAACAGTTTATTGAGTGCCTACTGTGTGCAAGGTATAGTGTTAAGAACTAGGGATATGGTCATGGATAAAATAGGGTCTTATTTCATTTTGCAAACTAATGGGAGGGAAAAATCTTACGAAAGCCCATTTAGCTATTTATGAGACAGAGCACTGTTTTGAGAGATGCCTGTTGTTAATAAAAATGCCACCCAGAAGTGAAATACTTCTGATATTGAAAGGGCTGCATTTCTTTTACAGGGTACCTGGTACTTCATGTACCTGGATGACATTATGTGACGTTCATCACTGTAAGTTCTTGATATCTGATTTAGTACACGAGGTGTACCATGTGCTCCAGGAAACAGCTATGTGAAGACTTCTTTAAGATTATCTATGTTACCATCAAGCTGAGCAAGGGTTAGAGGATTTCAGATTTCTGAATTGAAAACAAACAAATACACCCAGATCTGTGTCATGGCTCACTTATTTTTAAGTATGTTGGAGATTGCTTGTTTGATTAGCATATCCTGTGGCTTATTCCAAACCAGACCAAAAGTCTCTAAGAGTTTGTGTTTTGAAGCCTAACACACAGGGTCCAGGTTGAAGACTGGGAGATGCATGGGATGCCAGCTTGTTCTACACATCAGATCCTTCAGCTGGCCGCCTTGGCTGTTCTTTTTAGAAGGGAGATGATGAAGAAGGCTGACATGCAGAAAAAGAAGTGCCATAAATACTAGTAGTCAGGACTCTGATCAAGTAAATTTGGGTGTATTAACTTCAAAAAAACAACATGTATCAGTCAACCCTTATCTCCTATATGGTCAATTTTCTATACTAGCAATTCTTTTTTAAATTTTTTTTTCAAGATTCCATTTATATATTCATGAGAGACACATAGAGAGAGGCAGAGACAAAGGCAGAGGGAGAAGCAGGCTCCATGCAGAGCGCTCGACGTGGGACTCGATCCCGGGACTCCAGGTTCATGCCCTGGGCCAAAGGCAGGCACCAAACTGCTGAGCCACCCAGGGATCCCCTACACCAGCAATTCATTACCTTATTGTGCAAAACTAGTAATTGCTGAGTCCCAACAAATGACTTGTGACTCAAGATATATTCTTATACTTAGGTGATATAAAAATTCTAATTACCCACAATCAATTGATTTTGCCATCTATCCAGAGCATTCTCAGTTGAATCTCCCCTTAATTAATCACCACCTTTTGGGGTTCTAAACGGTGTGCCTCAAATGTCTTGTGAGATCTCTCAGGTTATATTCTCTTCCTTATTCCTCAAGACAGAAAAGTTACTTTCTTGTTCATCAGATCCAACAGGAACATGTAATTCCAAAAGCTTAACTACTGTAGTGTAATCTTCAGCAGACAATGCCACAAATGCAAACATTGATCTGATATTTTTTGGCACCACTTGAGAGCCATCTGAAGTAATTGCACTGTCGGATTCTCCAACGTGCCCTCAACAGGGCTTTGTGAGTGGGATGATCTTTCGCAATGCCTGATTTTGTGGCACTAACAATCCCTTGTTACGGACTATAAGCTTATATGGGTGATGCCTGTGCTGATTCACTTCACATCTCGACCAAACAGCTTGCTGACCTATCTTCTAAAGCTCAAACTCTGTCATTATTTAGGCTCGAATGTCTTCCCTTGCTATCCACACTCAGAATCACTTCTAGATATGCCTGCTCTAAACACTGTAGCTCATAATTTGACCTCTTGGAAGTGTTCCTTGCCATCTAATCAAATGGCTCTGAGGACTAGAGTTCTCTGTAGTTTGTGAGAGTGGACCTTTTCCTGTGTTCTAACAGCTGGAGAAACTGCTACTTCCAAACTCCCATTTTTCTAGTTAAGCAGTATTTATCCTAATCAACATTCTGTAAAACGTGAACTGCCCTCGATAGAAGCTTTTCCATCAGTTGTGGAAAACCAGCCCACTCAGCAACTGTAATTAGCTTTCTTTCTGATAATGTTGCCTACTTTCAAAATTCCTCAACTAGCAACATGCATGGAACTATCTGGGGCTCTTCCTTTAAGAATTTCGTTGTAGGGATCCAATACATTTCATCCATTTTGTGTGTGCACGACACCACTTCCTTTTAGCATCCTCTTTGTTTCTAATCCTGCTGCCCTGTCCAACCACCACACAGAGCTACAGCTTTTCTTCACAGGCGTTATGTCCTCTCCAACTTTCCTGATCCTTATACAGTGGCTCCACCTCCTACTCAGCTTTACCTACCAGTATAAAAATGATTTAACATTAAAATCAAGTTAAATAAGAAAGCAAAAATATCCTTCCTCAACACTCCAACTTAGATGTTTTAATGTTCTATATTTACTGCTTTTCTCAGTCTACGTTTTTCATATCTGCAATGATAGGTCTTTCCCCCCCCCCCCCACTGTTTACATTGTGGACTTTCCCTATTTTGGTATAGAATCATTTTTTTAGGGATCCCTGGATGGCGCAGTGGTTTGGCGCTTGCCTTTGGCCCAGGGCGCGATCCTGGAGACCCGGGATCGAATCCCACGTCGGGCTCCCGGTGCATGGAGCCTGTTTCTCCCTCTGCCTGTGTCTCTGCCTCTCTCTCTGTCTCTCTGTGACTATCATAAATAAATAAAAATTAAAAAAATAAATAAAAAAAAAAGAATCATTTTTTAAAAAGTGGTTACATAAGGTTCTTCTTCTTCTTTTTTTTTTTTTTTAAAGATTTTATTTATCTGAGAGACCAAGAGAACAGGGGGAGGGGCAGAGGGAGAGAGAAGCAGCCTCGCCACTGAGCAGGGAGCACGAGGTGGGGCTCGATCCCAGAGTCCCGATCCAGGGTCCGGAATCATGACCTGAGCCGAAGGCAGACACTCAATTCACTGAGCCATTCAGGCGCCCCAGTTACATAAGGTTCTATTTGAAATGGGATTATGTATAGTTTCTTTGTTATTATAACTAACACTGTATGAACATCTGTGTGTATATCTTATTTATCTTTTTAATCCCAGTGCCAACTGCTAAATTGGTGGTCAGATTGTATGGTAATTAGAACACTGGCTCTAGACTAGTCTCCCTGGTTTGAAATTTGGCTTTGCCATTTATTACTTTGTGACTCCAGGCAAGTTATTCAATGTCTGGGGTTTCATAATCTGTGGAATGGGGATAGTAGTTGTACTTATTTCAGAGGGCTGTTGCAATTAACATATATAAAGTGTTCAGAACAGCTCAATGCACATTAGCTATTGTTATACTATGATAACAGGAGGAACTCAAATTTTTGAATTATGGTTCTTCCTCTTGCCTTTGAATTATTAAGATAAATTCTCAGGAGAGGAACTTCTGGTTTATAAAAGTTATAAACAGTTTTAGAGACTGGCCTGTTTTTCATGGAATTTGATTTTGTGAGATTTTAACAAGCTGGCTAGGGCTGCCGCCTTGGCTTCACATACAGTGAAGAAATGTGCAAGTTGTAGTTAAGGGTGAAGTTACTGGCAACTGCCTTTCAGAAAACAGTTTCATGGTACACTTACATCTCCCACACAAGGTCCTTATGCTTTAATAAAATTTTACTCTGCTATTTATTGTTCCTTCCTGGCAGAACCTGATAGTGAAAAGGTGAAAAACTGATTCGAGGAAACTGCTATAGGCTGGGTGTGAGCGACGGTGATAACACCTGCCCAAAGGCAGCCCCAGCATAAGGTGGGCAAGGCGCTCCAAGCATCTCAGGCTAAAACGTGGCATATTTCTAGTTGTGATCCCTCGTTACTTTTTAAATAGTAGACTTACCATCCTTGGTCGAGAATGAGTTTGAGTTTTAGATCTGTAAGACAGCCCTTTCCCCACTGGCCACCCAAAAAGGTTTGAGCAGTTTTGCTCTCATGGCTGCTTTCAGTGCAGCCCTTGGAGCATCCATCTCAACAGGACTCCCATTTAGACTCTGCTCTATGTACATACTGGGCAAGGGAGACAGGAACACATCACAATTCAAAGGTGTGATCACATCATCCTAAAGGTACCAGGAGCATCACACATGTCTTCAAGCATTTCTTTTATCATAGAGCTGCCAAATATTTTTTATAGAGTAATAGTGCTGAAGACAAACGCTCAGGGAACAAGAGAGACAATAAACACCCTTGCAAGATTCCCAGCCTTTTTGCTAGAGTCAGTTTTTCCTCTAAATGTTACCGTTTCTGCCTCCTGGCATAGGACAATGCCCTAATATCACCACCTATAGACAGAGTTATAAAAAGTGTGTAAGAGCAGTTTTCAAGCCCTGCTGGGCATACACCCAGTCTGAAAAGTCAGAGTAACACAGAAAACAGATGTAAAACAAGCTAAGGTCTTTGGACAGAGTTGGCTAGCAGTCATGCACTTCACTGGAGCTCCTCCGTGACAGACGAAGCTTTGGGCTGGGGTGGAATGATACTAACACAATACCAAGAATCTAATGGCTCACAGATCCAATGATTAGATACATTTTCTTTTTAAAAACTCTGCTTTTAGCACATAGGAACTTATTCAGTCCATTAATGTCACGGAGAGGTCCAGAAACAAAGATGGATAATCACACTGCCTCCTGTAATACTGAACACACATGTGAACTTTGTCCACAATGTGTGTGCGTGTGTGTACACGTGAGCGTGCACACAGGTGCCTGCCTCCCACATAGGCAAAGAGAGCAAGCAGCTCTAGGATAGTTCCAGCTAACATGCCAATGTGCATTAATTAGTTTTTTTAAGAGATTGTACTCTTTTAGGCAGGTATAGGAAAAGCATTTTTTAGAAAAAACCCTGAATAATAACCATGAGTGACTGTTTTTTTTTGTTTTGTTTTTTTTTTTTGCCTTGGGCAAGTCTCATATTTTGGACATCTGTTCTATATAAAACTTCCCATCCCTTGTTTCAAACATTCACTGTGTGGGAAATCACCACCCTACTATTTCTCCATGATAGAATTTTTATCAAGCAAATACTATTATTTTAAACCTCTATGGAATTCACCTAGATTGTTTTACAAAGTAGTCATTGGTTCTTTTACCCTGATTGGGGACCTTCCAAGCAAATCTGATTTACTGCAAACCAGCTAGCACTCAAAAGCAAGATAAAAACCAAGATAAATCCAAATAAAGCATAATGCTTCAACATTTTCAGGGGAAAATGAGACTGGATGGGAAAGGACAGAAGGAATGGCCTCATGAGTAATTTTTTTTCCAACACAAACCATTACGTGTATTTAAGGAAGATTCCGTCAGAAGATAAAGCCTCTCTGAAAATATGGTAACATCAGACATAAAAGCACAAGATTTTAAAAAAGCAATTTCAGAAAACAGATTGCATTAAAAACTGTGATGTGGATTTTCAGAGCTATAAACATGTATGACATTACGTACCATGCCCCAGGTCAGGGTGGAGTATGTCTGGCATGGGGGAACCCAGACATAATATTCTGGTATGAAAAGAGCATGTTGGCAGGAGGGTGGGTGGCACTCGAGAAGCGACGACTCATGTGCAGACCTGACCTCCTGCTCAGCCATTTAGAGACTTTCCTAAGACTGTTAGAGTCACTGTTCAGTTTAACTTTCATAAAGTATCTTTTGGGGAGCGTATCTAATGTGGGTTTCTTTTCTGTACTTGGCTCCAATGTCACAGGCAAATTGCCAGTCGTGCAAGAATCGGAGTACTCTGACAGAAACCATCCTGGATAATTCTGCTTATGCCAGCTAAACAACTTGCATCATTGACAAAACCATCCTCTGACTCTATTTATGAAATGTTATGTCTGCTTAGCAATGAACCTACATTATTTAAAGTAGAGGCTCATTCAATTTACCCCTGCCTGGCAATATTTTTGTTTTGCATCTGGTTCTACTGAAAGGAATATATACATTCCATGAAGAAATCTATGGTATGGCGTAGCCAGTTAGGGAATTTGAGAGAACAGCATTTAATAAACAGACTGGTATTTAAAGAATATTCTCATATTATGTGTACAAAAAAGGAGGAAAATTCAGAGAAGTTGAAAACTGTTTCAAATTCTACTGCAGTTCCCAAATCCACTTGGGACTTATTCTGGGGAAAAGTTGAGTTCCCTAGAACGGTGTGCTTCCAGGGCCCGCGCTACACATTTCAAACCCCTGCTGAAAGGCGGTTCAGACTTGTTTATATGCAAAGAGAAGTATCCAGATAAACCCTCAAAATAGCCACGATTTTTGTGATGAGCCCTACACAAAAAATGCTCTTAGAAACCACTTGGTAACCTCTGTTGTTCTAGGGCGACACAGGCTTTCTGTGCCTAGCACAAAATTAAAAATAAACCACAGCCTCCACTGCCAAAGAACCTGCAGTGTAGCTGGGAACACTAAAACATAGACAAAATCATGAAACATTAGAAAATGGTATAAAATTAAGCTCTGCTTCAGAACAAAGAGAACGGCTTGACAGCAACCCCCACCCCCGCCCCAAGCAGCGATCCTCTTGAGGCAGAAGGAATCTGTTTCTCACACGCCAGCTGACACTTGGCACGACTTGGAAGAAACTATTCTCTACTAGTTGCAAAGGTACAGAGAATCCTACAATCATTTCCATGTGGTTTGGAAATCAAGGTCTCTTTTTCCTTGAATGGGAATGACCAATAGTCTTTAAACCCACTTCAAAGAAAACAGTTAAATGATACAACCATGAAATCCTTTGGAGGAAAAAGGAGACTGTCCAACCTCGATCTGTGACACCCCGAGATCGGCCTCATTCAGGAAACTGCTAGATATTAGCTCATCTCAGGCCGATGATGGAAAATCACAACGATTACGTGCAGGGATGTTGTTCCTTCTCGAACTCTCTTTGCCGTACATATAAATAAGCTAATAGCTACAGCGGTGACTGGCGGGTGCCCGAGCCGCCCTCCCAAGGGCCTGGTACGGTGGGTCCTGACACAGATAAACGGGCAAGTACGGAGAGCACACCAGCACTCAGCTGCGTGCAGGTGTTAACCTCTGGAGGCCCCGCAGGGCAGCTTCTATCGAAAGCTCCCATGTGTTAAATTTCTCTCTTGCCTTTACTTGGTTGGAGGGTAAGAACATCGTCTTTTATTTTCTTTCAACTCAAGGGCTGTTGACAGGAGAAACAAAAATAACTTAAAAAAACAAAAAGGGAGCTCTTGCACAAAAGTTGAGTTCCTCGGGACAGTGTACTTCCAGGCCTTTTATTTGATGACCCAAACCTGTGCCTGCCGGCAGCTCAAGCTCATGTGCAGGCCTGCAAACCCTGCGCTGCCAGGTTCCCGGGCTTGGACACGGAGCGCGGTCTGAGCTATGACGCACGCTGACAGATAGAGGATCTTCTAGGAAATGAGACTCAATGGATGCAGAGAACCGAAGTAAGTCCCCAGTCGTAACCATGAGCCCTCCAGTTAGGGACACAACTCTGGAATTGCAGCAGGATAACGGCACGAGTTGCATGCGGGCAGCCCCGCGACGGGGTCCGCCGCCAGCGTGCCCGGTGGGAACTCGGGGTACAGTGTGCTCCGGGTGCGCGGTGCAGGGAAACTCAGACAAGAGTGACAGGCGTCCAGTGTCTAGGGCTGCCGTGCTCTGCTGGGTGGAGAGAGAAAGGGGGCAAAGTTCCTGCCTTCGAGGAGCTCCCGGCCTAGTGATCGCATGGGAACCCTGGGGGCTGGGGTACAGCCGGGGTCCTCGGGGTGCCTCGTGCGGGCACAGGGACCTTGCCGCGGCCTCGGGGGGGGGGGGGAGGCTGCGGGGCCAGTGCGGGCGGCACCCGAGGGCAGGCGAGGCCCTGTCACCGCTGGCCTCCCCGTCGTTCCCGGGGCCTGGGGTTTTCCTCTGCAGGAGGAGGGGGCCTTTCAGCAGGACGGGGACACAGGTCTGCCGCTTGGGGACTGGCCGCAGCCGGGAGGCAGCTGGGAGGAGGCTGGCCGGCCTCAGGCCTTGGCGGGTGAGGGAGGGCTCCCCGAGGTTACCTGGGCGGGGGAGCCCGGGGCTCGAGCCTGAGTTTCCGGCAGTCGGGGCCGCGGGGTGACGGGAGGGACGGAGGGGACGCCAGGCTGCGACGCCGGCGGCGGCCCCTCGGCCCCTCAGCCGTGGGCCAGACGGGGAACTCAGGGGGACGGCGACAGACAAACGAGGAGAGGACGCAAGAGCCAAGTCCACGAACGAGGCGGAATTAATGCAGGACATGAAGAAAATAGAGACGGCAAACAAGTCAGGGGAGGATGCGGTGCAAGGACTGGAAGGGACCAGCGGCTCCGCACAGCAGACACGCAGCATCGAGACAGGAGCCTCCACGCTGCATAACCAGCAAGTAAGAAGGGTGAATCGGGTCCCCCCAACCCCACACCAGACCAAACACCTAGAGTCCTAACCTCAGTGACTCATGAGGGCACAATAGGACCTTATTTACAAACAGGGTCTTTAAAGTTAAAAAGAGGTCATTAGGGTGGTCTCTGATGGAATGACTAGCGTCCTGGTTAAAAAAAGAAGGGGGGGGGATGTGGACATGGGAGACATGCATGGGGGAAGATGGATGTCTTCCCCCTGTTTTTTTTTGACTTACAAACAACAACACTTTATTCCTTCTTTATTCCTTGTAGTTCTTGAGGCTGAAAATCAGAGATCAGGGTATCGCACAGTAGGGGTCCAGTGAAGGCCCTCTTCTGGGTTATAGACTGCCAACTTCTGGTTAGATACTTATATGATGAAAAGAGAAATAAAGAGCTCTCTGGGGGTACGGGTCCTACTCCTGAGTGCTCCACTCTCATGACCTAATTGCCTCCCAAAGGCCCCATCTCCCAATACCATCACATTGAGGATTTCAACATAGGAATGAGGGGGGTGGAAAATACAAACATTCAGTCCATTGCAATGGTCTACAGGGGATTTGTTACAATGTTAAAAATGACTATAACTAATATATGTGAAATATTATTGGAACCCAATATTAACTAATTTATTCATTCTACTACATTTTATTTAATGATGGTTAAGTCTCCTGAGCACTATCAACAATATTGCCATGATGTAATAAAACAAACACTTGAAAGTGGAAAAAAAAAAAAAAGTGAGGGAGTGAGGGAACACAAGGAGAGGGTGCCCACTGACAAGCCAAAGATGGAGGAGCCTGGAACAGATTTTCCCTCCATCCCTGCTGACACCATCGTCTTGGAACTTGAGCATCCAGGACCGAGGCACCACATTTCTCTTGTCCAAGCCACCCAGTTCATGGTACTTTGTCATGACAGCCGAGGAGACTAATACAGTTTACCATGTGAGACACAAGGAGAAGTCAGGCTGGGGAGGGCTGAGGAGTCAACGGAAGGCAGAAAGGGAGACTACGCTTTTCATTTAAAAAGTTTACGTGAGAAGGGGCTAGAGAGGAACACAGTGCTTTCTTTTAGTTTCAAGATCACAGAGACATGAGTGATCTCAAATGCAAATACGTAGATTTTTCTAGGAAATTATTTGAAATTGAAAATGTATTGGCATAAATTAGTTCACAGTTTGGTTCACCGTATTCTGTGATTTTAAAAACGTCTATTGTAGTTACGGTCACAATTTTTGTTCCTAGAATTGTTTGTGTATTTTCTTGCATTTCTCCACCAATGAGTCATGCCAGAGATCTGTTATTAATTGAAAATAAAGGTTATGGTTTTACTGGGGGAAAAAAAAAGAATTAAAGCAATAGAAATTTGAAATTATAAGGGAGGGAGGGGATAACTGGCAGAGAAAGGTCCTGATGGGATGCAATCAAAGCAACAGCTTGGAACCCCTTGTCCTTGAGACTTTAGGGAAGAAGGAGGGCAAGAATGGGGCTGGGTGTGGTCTCCTTGTTGGGAGGAAGCAGGAAGTTGATGGTATTTCCACTGGGTGATCTCAATTTTACTCATCAAGTGAGAAGTGAAGTCATTTGCTTAGAGTTGAGAGGGGGCTAAGGGAGAACTGAGCAGGCTGGGGGAGACTACAGGCAGGGAGGGATGAGAAAGCAGAACGAGGACTGATGATGTGGAAGGTCCGGTCAAGCTGTCAACACCTTTACCTGCCTGGATGTAACAGGAGTGGAGAAGGTGGCCTGCTGCAGAATTAAATCCAAGTTTGGTATCCTGTGAAGCGTGTATGAAAAAGGTATGGGGTACAAGACAAGTGAGCATACTGCTAAAATGGAGACCAGATTTAGTGGGGATGGCAAAGAGGTAAAGGACCCCTCTGAATTTCGGATCAGCTTCAGCGGGAGCCAGAATGAGTGTGATCTGGGAATGAAAAGCTCCTGAGGTGTGGTCATGACAACATGAGGCAAGTGGTTACAATGGGATGGACAGATGGCTCATAGGGACTGAGGCCCTGTAAGGGGTACAGGGTAACATATGCTGAGATCTTCCTCAAGAAAGGCAGAAGCTGTGGTGGAGAGTACCACGGTCCTCAACGGACAAAGACTACAGGACAGAAGGTGTACTGAGGATGGTGGATGGGTGAGGGAGGTGGGGTAGAGGTTGGCCTGGTGCATCGGAGGAGGAGCTTCTGAAAGCCTTACAAGTCAGACTCACCCCTCCCACTGGGATGGCTTTGGTTCATATTTAAACACCCAATGTCTGGGAGAAGTGCATTTTCAAGTCTTATTTGTGAACCAGAGAAATGGATTTTACTTGATACATCAAGTAATAAAATTATACATATATTACATAAAAGATCACTGATAAAATTTTAGACAAACAACATACCAGAAACTCCAGGTGGTGTCTTAATGAATTTTCCATTAAAATGACCAATAACGGCTTCACACTTTTCTGTTGATTCCATCCTATTTAACCATCAAAATAAAACACATATTTAGAGATCCGTTAGTTTCAGATTTTTTGTGCATGTGAATACATTCTTACAGGCTTATTGGATACAAATGAAACCTAGCAAAAATGTGAATAAGAAAAAGTAGGTTTATCCTATCTTTTATCTAACTGTTTTATGTGTACTTCTCTAATAAAATGAAAACTGATATCCACAGAGTATGCTCTGAATCATAAAAGAAATAAATTATATCCAGAGTGTTTAATATCAAACCTATCAAATGTGTGATTTTTTTTTTCTCCTTGCTGGAAAACTGGCATTCAACGCACAATAGCTCTGTTGGTCATGATATTGAATTAAAACAGAAATGCCAGTTCAAAATACTAGTTTACTTACTGCTGCTAGAATATGGGTCACTTTCAAGATGGTCTTTCTTTTTACATATTCACAAAAGGACAGGTTCAAAAGTCCTGATAAGAAGAACTGAAAATCACAAGACACTCCTTTTGTGGTTTTTACATTAGCTTTAGGTATAAAATTAAGTTAGTGAAGTCAGTTATGTTACCTTCTTTGTCATCCTGGCTTCAGAGGAGTAATTAAAGGATTGAGCCCAACTTTACAATTTATTTTACATCTGCAGGTAGCTAAAATCCTTTGAGAAACATTTCAGGGGAATTACATTATTTTTACTTTTTTTTTTTTTTTTTTTATTGGAAGAAACATTGAATAATCTATTCAGAAGGCACCACACTTCTGGACTACCCAGAGAGTTACATCTTGGTTTTTAATGGGTAGTAATAGTTTTAAAAAGCAATAGAACTTAATTGGGTTCCATCTCTGGATACAAAACTGAAACTACTTGATCTGCTTTCAGAACACCCACAGAGGCAATGATTTTTAGATGGTGCTGAGCTTTTCATTGTTTTCCCTGGATTCTTTTAAACAATGAAGTGTACACTGGAAATGCAAGTTCTGGTGATTTTCCACCTGTAGAAATTTTAGTTTTATTTTAAAATTATCTGGCCTAACAGAAAGAAAAATCAACTAAAAGCCAGAAGAACCAAGTACTAGACTTTGCTCCATTACTTGGCAGTCTGGTAACAATGGAAACATCTCTTCTTTGACTCCATTTTCTTATACCTAAAACAGTGAACAATGCTGCCTTTGTTGATTTCACAGGTCTGTGGGAGATGTGATTGTCATCAAAGAGGATGTTGTATAGGAGAATAAAATACCAGCAATTTTTTGTCCAAAATCAAAGTCAACACTTTAAAACATATAGACATTACCTCCACGGTATTAACAGGTTCTTAAATAATGGAAAATCAGTTTTTGTATACGGGCTTTCAGATTAGAACCATGTCAAAAATCAAAGCTCCTTTTGTTTGAGATTTTTCTTTTAGAAACAAAATTAACCATTACACTGAATAAAGTATCTTTTCCAGAGAGGAAAGGATAAAAATAAGTTGCAAGCAGTGAGGGCACTTTAGATAGATCTGTGACATTTTATTTCTTAAAAAATAAATAAATAAATAAATAAAATCTGAGGCAAAATGATAAAATGTTACAACTGGTATAATAATTGTGGTCAGATATGTGTCCTACCATTGTTGTACTCTCTGAATGTTTGAAATAATCTTATTCACTGACTTTATTTTTGATGAATCAAGTTTCCATCTAACGAGAAAAAAGCCATACAGATTTATTTATGAAATTCAAAAGCCTGTGGTTGTTATTTTTAAGAAGTTACAGGCATCCTGATCTAATTAATCAAAACATTAAAGGCAGATATTCTCAAAACTATAGCTCATGTGATATTTCCTTGGCCCAAGTCACCAAGTATTTAGTGCCCTCAGGTTCAAGAACCCCAATGAACTTCTTCCAAAAGATCTGAAAAAAATACATGTCGATATTTACACATTTAAATTCATGGTGCAACTGGCTCCCATAACTCTGGCTTAAATTCTCTCTTCTTGTTCAACTTTTCTTTTGCAGGAAACTTAGCAGAGCTATTGTCACTGATATAAGATAGAGAGGAGTGTGCTTACCTAGCAAAGCCAACACCACGACTTGTACCACTGGAATCACGTAGTATCCTTGTAGAAATAACTTGTCCAAATGGTTTGAGCATATTTTCAAGTTCTTGCTCATCCATGGACAGTGGCAAATTAGAAATATATAGGTTAGTAGGATCTTGTTCCTGTTGCTAAAACAGAACAGAGAATTCTCCATTAATTTCCAGTTGAAGTTGAAATACTGATGTTAACACATCTACTTTTACTGAGTCACTCACTCCACTCACTCTCTTTGCTCAGGTCCTTTCAGAGTGTTACCTAGGGTGAATGTGGGAGCTACAGAACACCCAAGTTGCTTTGCAAATGTGAAAACAGTGTCTGAAGCTTGGATGGTCTGTGCAGGTCAGACATGATTCCGCTGAGCCATTCTCAGCAGATTTGGAAGTGGAACCGCTGGCACGCGCTGTGGAGCTGGAAGAGGATGCCCTCACGGAACCACACTCTCAGCTGTTTGCAGCGCTCCCAAAATAACCAACCTCTCCTCCACTACTATTTTTAGGAGTCCATTTCAGGCACACTATTGCACAGAAGACTATTACTGTCAATAATTCAACCCAGAGACACACAACGGATTCCGGACCATGCCATTTAGAGCCCAGTGGGACTTTGTCCCAGGTTCCCTCCTCTGCTCCATGGCAGGGTCCCTACTACTTACTTTTGAGCTGTGATCACCAATGGGGAAAGGACAGCCCAGAAATTAACAAAAACAAGTAAATTCAAAGTCATATAAAACGATAAACTCTAGGCGGAGCAAACTTTAGAATCTGCGTAAAGGTGAACCCAGGAGTAGGTAGGGGAAGGGAGCTTTGCTGAATCCTTGCTACTCAAAACACGATCCAGGGCCAGCAGTGATGGAATTACCTGCAAGCCCCTCCCAGACCAACTGGAATCAGAAGCTGCATTTTTAACAGGATTTCCAGGTAATTTATTTGCATATGAAAGCTCAAGAAGCAGTAATTAGATCATTCCCCACTCACCTTTCCTTTGCTGAGACAGAATCAGCTGAAACCAAAGATATACAACTGAATTTTCTGAGAAGATGTATCTGCTACGTGTATTTATTAAAAGTATGGTGTAAAATCATCAGAGAGAAAGCTATTTATATGACAACTGGAATATTTTCTGGCCAAGTCAAAATTCACTTCTGCAACTGTAAGATTAGAATACTCTTAATTCATTTTGTATCAGGCTTTCCTTTGATCTTACTAACCAACTGTATCTTTACATATTGAACTATGTCGGCTTATGATTTTTCTTTAATAAGCACTATTAGTGAAGTCATTAATTGATGTTTTAGTGTTAAGCAACAAAACAGCACACTCATTCTAGTTCAGATTTCCAAAATGCACAGTACTTTAAAAATATATGTAAAGCATATGCATATTTGAATTATACAAAGTCTCTACTTTCAAATTTATCCTGCCATTAATTAAACCTTAAGCGAAATCTGTCCTTTTATATAATCTGCAAGTAAAAGTGCATATTGACCTTTTATACTATACTTACCTGGTAAGATTTTAAAAAAGCAATCTGGTATCCTAGAAAATGACAAATGCCTTGGTATTCCAAAGCATTCAAGTTATCAAATCCAGAGAAACTATGGGCAAAAGGTATTGTCCCTTTGACCTCACACTTCTGACAGAGGGCAGCAGTAGTAATAACCCAGCCAGTCCCAAAGGGGTGCAGCAGAAGCTCCAGGCCAGGGTGTCCCTGGGGCTGGGGCATGGCAGTGGGAACAGATCCGAGAAAAAAATTAAAATTTTTCAAACGCTCAACAGTAAGCCAAATGCTTAACCTCATTAACCCTTCACAGACTGAACAAAAGTCTCTTTGCTTTTAGCTGAAATTAGATCAGTTCAACATGGAATGGCTGATTATCTTATGCTGAACAAAATCTATCTTTATATCTTCAATGCATAAATATTAGAAAGTGATCTAACAAATGCAAAACAGTAACAGATAAGGTATTTGAAAATACAAGGAAAAGCAAAACTATCTTAGTATTAAACTTTTCAAGTGCTTCTGAGGTAGAGAGAGGTAAAATCTCTCCTTATCTACATTTCACTCACTACCTCTGCCAAATTGACCCAATTAAGCCCACAGCTCTTTTGATTAGTCATCTCTACCCACTCAAGTCCCTGAAAGTTTCCTGTGGTGCAGAGACTATTTGTTCCTCTGGAAGTCTGGTCCTTAACTGGCCAGTGCACATGGAATCCTTTCTCTCTGAAGGTGGGTGCCGATGGGCCCTGTAGCCTCATGCACTCAAATGGCACTTACAGGGCATCTCATACATTCCCAGACTTGCATAAAATAGCCTTGACTCCAGTCCTTTCCTCCAGCTGCTTACAGTTAAGTAGGAGACATAGAAGCACATGAATTAAGTGCTAGGAGAGAGGTGGGAGGATGGATGGGGCAGCTTGTGTTGGGAAGGCAGGGAAGAGTTTTCACAGGGTGTGGCACTGAGTCAAGACTTGAGAAACAAACAGCTGAGGCTGAAACCACATTGTGAAAGGATATCTAAGGAGTTTGATTGTATTTTGTCAGTCACTGCTGCTGAAACTTTTCCACTTAAGTGTTGCTAACAGCAAGGACTATGTATACTGAGGAGTCAGCAGGCCAAGGCCAAGGTAGCCTTGCCAGAGTGCACATTTTTTGAAAGCCTTGTGCTCTATCTCAAAAAACAAAAAAAAAGTCATGTCACTTTCACAATCTACTCTCTATTTCGATGTTTTAATATAGAAATGATATTTCTGACCTCATACTTCCAAGTAATACTGATACTTCAGGGAGAGAAGCCAGGCTTATCCCGTGATTTCATGTTCTCTGATGGGGTGGGGGGGGTAGGAGGGGGGAGGAACTGTAGTTAGAAAGCCACAGTCTGACAAATGAGGGGAGCTTTCGGAGGCATGGAAGCAAGGAAATGATATCATTAAACCTATCTTACGAGAAAAATCTCTGAATCATGCTTAGTCAGATTCAGAATAGAGCTGGGAACTCCCTAATTAAAAAGCATTAAAACCCTCCTTGGACAAAGATATGGCATAAAAAATGTTATGTTAAGAAACATATACCATAAATATTGCGGGGCTTTCTTTTTAAGTCACAATTGTAACTATTAAATGACTAATATTTAAGAATGTTCAGAGGAGAATTTGTCATATGTGAAGTATTTTTAAAAGGGTTAACTATGTAGGTACAAAATACTTTCCAAATCTATGTTTTGGTTGCTTCTATGATTAAAATATTAATAAAATATTACATTCTTCAAAGTCTTGATTCAACTTGAAAGTTTACCAATGAAGAAAAAAATAACTACAAAAATCAGAATCCAGAAAGAAATTGAGCTTTCAACCCATTCTTCAATAAAGAGTGAGCTAAAGTAGACTAAATACAAGTAAATATTTCCTATGATTTTAATGCATTTTTTTCCCCTAACAACACCTCAGTCATTTAGGGCTTTTCATTTGGGATGACCTTTAAAGCTAATGTTATTTATTCTTCTTATTAAAGGGTCAACTTATCCTGCAAATGTTGACTACAAAGTTGCAATAATTAAAAAGAAAAGGAAAGAAAAAAGAAAAAAAGAAAAGAAAAGAAAGCAAGAAAGCAAGAAAGAAAGAAGTAAAAAAAAAAAATAAAAAAAAAAAAAAGAAGAAACTCCAAGCTGACAGCACTGGCCACAAAAATATCTAATCCCCAAAGTGTCCATGTATTCTAATTACCATACATTCATAGTGAATGGAATATATAATACTTGTAGTAACTAGGGGGTGGTTCTTGAATGTGGGTAATTTAGTTTCTTTAAAATCAGTGACAACCATAACTCTGTTTTATTACATACAATGTTATGTCTCAAAAAACAATTATTCTGTAAATTATGGGTGGCCAAACATAAAATGGGGCCAACAGGCCTCTTTATATCCATCCTTAGGCATGGAAAAGGTTCAATGGCTTCTCTAACAAGTAGAAAACTAGCTCCCACATTGGCCGTGAGAGGGATAAATGGCCGCTAATGTTCACTTGAGTAGAAAAGCAGGGCCCAGAGGTCCCGCGTGGTGTAAAGCACTCAGTCATCATCTGAAAGAAATTAACAAAAACCTCCCTGTGCATGTGGAATGGTTCCTAAAATGCAAGAAAGGGACTTGGCAGGAAGACCAGACATCTGTTTTCTCTTGTACTGAATAGGTTCACCAACCAGCCGATAGCTGCTTACATGCATGTGAATGCACACTGCCTGAAGCGCAGTAGACTCCATGTGGAAGGGGGATTAAATTCCTGCTCCTTTGATTACCTATTTACTGAAAAGAAATGTGCTAGCTTACCACCAGGCAAGTAACATATGATGATCTGGTGACTCCCAGCAGGCCTTAAGAGGCATCGCTGAAAGGCCTATAGAAGTCATTCTATTAACAGGTATTACCAATGCTGATTTGAGTTTTAAGTCCTTTTAGCTTGGTATCTGAGTTTTGTTCTCTTTACAGATTGAGTCTTCTGTTCTACAAACAAACATGTCAGAAACAAGGCCAAGTTTAACATAAATAGGAATGGCCTGGAGCCTTTGGGTAAACCTTTTGGTTAAGATTCATCAGGGTGCTCCATGGACAGAGCTCAATAAATATAATTTTTAAATATCCCATTCTTAATTCTCAATATCTGCTCAAGTTAGGAAGAAAGTTTTTCTCTCAGTTAGTTGGCTTCTTTGGTCATCAACAAAACAAACATTTAGTATTTACTCTATGCTAGGTACCAAGAAAGGTACTGAAAGTTAACATACGAATAAGAAACAATTACTTCTGCTGAATGCTCTCCACTTGCAATTTTTCAATCCAGTTTGGGTATCTGTGGAGTCCTTTTTCAATCCAGGCAGTCAACGTGTCAAACAATATTATATTCTCCTTCACCCCAAACCCGAATCCATGCCCCCACCATCCTGCTGACTGCCCTAGTAGCATGCTCCTTAATTTTTTTCTAATTACATGAGAAAGCAAGCCTTTAATATGTTATGTGAATTTTCAAAACTTTATGTAGTATCCTGGTTAATTCCCTAACAAAAAGTGGATGGCAATGGGTCCCTTATCACTCAATGTGCGAGACACACCTAAACTTCTTTTAAAAACTGTCTCCACAGAAGGTGTGTGCCAGGTGCTTCTTTATCTGGATGGCATAAAGGGGTTAAGTCAATTCCAGATTCTCAAATCCATGGTGCCATGGTACAGAACAATGGACCCTCTAGCATTTGAAATATCTTTTGTAACTTTAATGATATTATAAAAAAGAAATCAGGTCCGGGAAACTCACTCGTTCTACAGAGACCTAAAGAAATTCACAAAATGCAGGAGATTGGCCCACTGCCAGCATCTCTGAACCTGTGTACCGTTCCTTCCCTACAGATGAAGTAGAAAGAGATCATTTTTCCTAGCCAATTTACAGTACCAAGTCTCCTAAGGAGGCCTCTGAACAGTGCTCATTATCAATCCACAGGAAAGTGGCATTCAGAGTGCAGTGTTGACACGTCGGATGGGCCAATCTATACCCAGTCCAGTTTTGACTAAATGCAGTGTAGTCTTCAAAAACGGTGGATATTTCATAGACTATGCTGCTTAATATCAACGGCACTGAGCCGATGTCTAGGTAAGTGCTCTTAGGGCTGCTTTAAATAAGGCCTCTGCATTTGTAACAGGTTGTTAAAATAGGCCTCTTTCTAACCTTGTTTCAGCAGAAGCCACAAAACAATGGTTGGCACTCCCACATTCCAGAGTGAGAAACCAGACCACCTAAAGAGAGCCGGCTGAGAACTGGTTTGGGATGCTTAGCTGACCACCCACCTCCGCTGTCTTTGAGAGACTGGAGAGGCTGAGAGTGCACATGTATGTGGAGAGAAATGCTGATGTGTTCTGAGGCTCACCATGTGGGTTGCTCCCCTATCATTGCCAGTCAAGCCAGAGGTGCTTGAACACACTACTCAGGAGGCTTGCTCTGTGTTCCATGGAGCTCAGTGGATACAATGGATGGATGTCTGATTTTAGCCTGAGGAATCTAACAGGTCAAAGGCTGGCTGAAGGGGACTCTAAGTGTGGGTGGTAAGCACCTGCTCACCCATAGACAGTTGCCAAACATAGATCATGTGTGGGCCATGCAAGGTAGAATTAGCACAGGGTTGTGTTAAATCCTTCCAAGAAGGCTGCTTGGAAGGGCAAGGAGGTCCCAGAAGAAAAGGGCTGAAGACAGACCCTTAAGTTTTCAGGAAATGAGGTATATATTCCTGTGGTTTCAAGGAGCCACAGGAGAAAGATCATTTAGGGGTGGTGGTGGTGTAAGAGATCTCTGAAAAATCTCTGAAGAATTCCATGAAGGAAAGCAGCAACCCTCTGGCCAGAGAAATCAATACTAGATTACACCACTGTCAGGTCAAGAAACTTTCCAATCCTATACCAGTGTTCCAAGGGGGGAGCGGTTAGAAATCACAGCTATTCAGCTGATGGAAAAGCAAGAAAAACATTTGGGAAAGAGCAAAGAAACTGATGAAGCTCCCATCCCACTGTAGGCTTATTATGACTTAGAGCAGACCTAAGCTGGAAGAAGGGGGAAGCTTCAATGTGATATTCAAAATGTCATAAAAAACCGGGGTGCCTGGGTAGGTCACTAGGGTTAAGCAGCTGACTCCTGACTTTGGCTCAGGTCATTAACTCTGGGTCCTGGGATCAAGCCCCACATCTAGCTTCACACTCAGCAGGGAGTCTGCTTGAGATTCTCTCTCTCCCTCTGTCTCTCCCCACACACTCCCTCTCTCAAATAAATCAATCTTAAAAAAATTTTTTTCACCAAAAACAAACAAAAAAAAACTATCAGGACTGGATGTTTAAATTACAGGCATCACATATGTAACATCAGTAACTGTTGGGCTGGCAGGATCAAGGGGGATCGGGAGGCACCAAAAAAATGGCGGTGGACCCTCCACCTTGTGGCCCCCACCTCAGAACTTTCCCATCACCAGCAGACCGCCTGAGGACATGTCATCAGGGAGAGACTGGACCTATGCAGGAAACTGTACTTTACCCAGACCCCATATAAGGGCATGGCAATTATTGCCCCAGGCTGATTCTACCAGTAATATGCCTAATACCTATCACCCCCTGCACAGACATCCAACCCTTTCCTCCTCCCCTCTTAAAAAGCCCACTTGTCCTCCCCTTCATGGACTTCCCCAGCCTGAGACTTCCCCGCTCTCTCCCTTCCCTGTGGGCCGTGGAACCTCACCTGAGAGCACGTCCCATTAAAAGCCTGTTTGGACCAACTTTTGCCTGGCCTCTCTATTCTATTTCACTACCGATCGGATTAAATCTGATAGTAATGTGTTCTTAAAAATGAGACATCCAGCATCAAAATGTTAACCAGGATCCTATTCCACATTATTTCAAATACGAAAAAAGCATAATGTATTACACATTAATCACCACCACCAATTTCCTAAAACGTAATTAAATACTTATTTTCTTGCAATTTCCTACAATGTGACTTGTTTTATTGGGATATAAAGTTTTAAAACATTGCTTCCCGATCACCAACTAATCAATATGGTTGTTAGCAGACAACTGCTGTGTAAGCTGTGGTTTCTTTCAGCACCAGTGACATCCAAGTCACATACCCCTCTTCCTGACTCTCAGCAGTTTTTAAAACCTCTACATGTGATTCTGACATTTTACAAACTGTATTTAGAATGTAACTTGAGACTCCCTATATAACATCTTGTTTAAAATCCTGCATTGAGGTTGGTATGAGTACATATAGAAATGGCTGAAAATGTGTTGAAAGATAATTACATTCCATGAAGTGTGGATATGAAAAATCAAGAGGCATTTCACTGAAAAAAAAAAAAATTAATCAGAAAGACCGGAAAGGAAGGGACTTTTTAAGATAATGACAGTGGCCAGCAAAGTCATGGGACCCGCCTTGGATTTTATCCATGAGAGGAGGAAGCAGGAACTTCACAGAATACAGGAAATAGACAAAGTAGAGGGAAAAAATAGAGCTGTTTTCTGATTGTACCTTGAAAGTCCTGCTGGTAAAATGTATGGTGACCCACTGTTTACAGAGGCAGATTAAACATGCTGTAAATCATTACACAAGTAAAGTACAGTCACAATTAAATATATTTAAAACCTTCATGATCCCAGTCTTCCAACAATGCCACAGGGAATTACTCTATATAATGGACAGATAATCTGAAAATCGTGGTGCTTAATATTTCTAAAATAGTTTCTATTTATTTTAACTTCTTATTCTGGAGTTTAAGAAAAATCTCAAATATGTCCAACTCAGTTCAAAGCTTTGAAAATATCAAAAGTCAAAGACTACTTGAGAAAACTGATCCTTTTCACTAATTCCCGAAATCTTTATGTATGTTGATTCTTTGAGTCAAGGTAAATTTCTATTGTGGTAGCTACACACACGTCCTACAGGAGCCTCAAGGTCTTAGCAGGTAACTTATCTCTTTAGCAGAGTCCTTTAATTTCCATAAATCCATAAATCCTCTTTCCTTAAGGAAATGTGAATGCTCCTGAGGGAATGATCACATGCTACTATTCAGAAGTAGCAGAGGTGACAAAATTACTTTCCTTTGTGCTTCAAGAAGACAGAGAATATAAAATTATTGATCTTTTGAAAAGAATACAACAAAATATCAAACTCTTGAGTATCAGGCTTCGAAATATTTTCCATAGCAATTCGAGAACCACAAATGGGAAAAAAAATGCACATAATTATATGAGTATCTTAGGAAGTGACCATGGGTACTAGGGGTAACGTAACCTGAGTTTACATTTGGGCAGTAAAAAGACCAGGGCATAAACCCTGCTTCAACACCATTCTTCTTATAGAATGCTAAAAGTTCATCAGAAACAAGCCCAGAATAAAGCCATTGTAGAACTACTAAAGACTACATTTATATCCCATAAATAGCCAGTGTCTAAAAATGTCTGACTTTTGTAGAGATTCAAAATAGCATCTGTAGCTTCCACCTGTCCTAAAACTATTACTGAGGATGGAGAGGCCCAGTATAGGGGTCTAGAAGTAACCAAGGTTGGCTTCGATGGAGAGGTAATGCCAATGCTGACAGGCAAAGCACCATCCCAGGCTTCAGAACCGATGCCAGGGACCAGGGAAGTGACTACTGGCTCTCGACTCACCTTTGCCATTTGAGCTTGAACCCCACTAGCCTTCAGGGCAGACACAGCTTTCTGAGCGGCTGCAGGACTGTCAAAGTCGACAAAGCCATAACCTGAAATGTAAAACATACTTTGTTATTAAGCCATTATTTTGTGATAATGTAAAGAGCAAACGAATGACTGGTTCACCAGTGTGTGTAGCAGAAACGAAAACCCTGATGTCCTGACAGGTGTCTGGCATTACCAGTTGCATTGCAGCCTCCTTCTCAGGCTGTCTGTCCCTGTCATCTCTCCTGAGCTAGATAGATTTCCCTTCAAAGTAAAAAACAACCCCCACCCCCAACCCCAGTTTTCCCTTCCTCTCAGGTGTCATACTGGGAAAAAAAAAAAAAAAAAAAAAGACATCTAAGATAACCAAAGTTAAAAAAAAAAAGGAAAATATCTACTTCAGAGAAATAGCATTTTTAATGATTTGATGAGAAAGATGGAGCAATCATATGGAACTTATCAAATAACGGAAAAAAATATTTAATCCACAGACTAAAATTTATTTTTCAAATAAATTAAGTATAACCATTAACTACAACAAATATAATTGCAGTTTTAGTACTTGATTAAAAATATGATTATTTATTTACTTAAAATATACCTCGTGATCCTCCTTCAAATAAAGGAGTTAAAATGCCTCTAGATAGCCAAAAGAGCTGTTTCAGCAGTTCATGCCCTAATGTCTAAAAACAAAACATAAAAACAAATAAATAACCTCCAAAAGAGGCTCTGGTTTTATTTATTCATAGCTTCATAAACATTTTTAACAAGCTGGTCAGGTAATCTCTGGCCACAATAAGTCAAAAGCAGGAAACTAAAGGAAAAAAGGTGTCAGGGTAAGGGCAGGGCTGCTACAAGACACCTAGCAGCAAAATCAGCAGCAAAAACTAGCAACGAGCAATGAAAGAGGAAAATTATACAAAGAACAGGACTTTAGCAGCATAAAAGCAACAGGCCCATGAATTTCACACAATCCAGGGAGTATCACTGTATTAAAAATGGGCAATCGCTGATTTTTCACTGTGATCACTCTTAAGCTATTGAGAAAAGGTTAAATTATATTTAACATACTGTTTAAAAGATCAGGGTACCAGGCAAAAATACCAACAGAGATGTTATTGGAACTCAAACCTATTATAAAATAAGCTTTAAATAAATAAGAATATTTTGGAAAACAAAAGCACTGTTTGAAGCCTGCACAGAAGGGTTAGTCCTATCATTTATTTCTAGATACTGTAAAGGTAGAGTACTTTCGACAGTAAAGTATTAGTGTTAAACCAGACAAGCATACACATCAACAAGGCCAAACACAGAGCTTGGAAAAGGTTCAAAGGTCAGTTTGCAGTATTAGTACCAAAAATATGGTCTGGTAACAAAACATGTTGTAATGAAACAGAATAACCATCAATTATGGAAACAGATTCAGTAGAGATGAGTTACAGCTGAAAGAAGCAGCAGCTTCCTTTTCTTACTTGGAATTGAACTGAAACAAAGCTTAATTTGATTTAGACAGTGGAGAAATAGCTAGATTGGAAAGAAAAAGAAGAGCTGGCTCAGGTAAAAGCAGAGAATGCTGCTCAACTGACACATCAGAAATTAGGTTAAACATATTTTGGGTGTTTCAGAAACCTGTAAGTTAATGCTAATTACGCCTCCCTCTACGGGGGTACACACGCGCACAAACGCACATGCACACTCCCTCTCCCTTTCTCTCTCTCTCTACTTATTTTATCACCACATACAGCTTAGCAGGCCATAAATGGATACCCAACTACAATAAAATGATGTCACTCCCACTGATGGATAATTGAGTGTGCCCCCCCCCAATTCTGTTGCTGTCAATAAATTATAAGAAACAGAAAATCGCGATTTTGATGTAATTGTGGTTGAAATTATTTCCAGTTACTATTAGTATTCCTTCTGTTATTTTCATATTAGGGAAAATCTATAATGGTTGCATTTTAGTTGTTTACATCCTTTTCTGGCCTTTTCTAACCATACAGCTGTATCATAAATATTTGGTGGAAACAAATATACAGGCATACAACCGTGTGCTCTTTTGTTTTCTCTATTATATTACTTTCTTTTTTTTTTTAAGATTTTATTTACCTTAAACACACACACACACACACACACAGAGAAAGAGAGAGAGAGACAGGCAGAGACACAGGCAGAGGGAGAAGCAGGCTCCACGCAGGGAGCCCGACGTGGGACTCGATCCCGGGACTCCAGGATCACGCCCTGGGCCAAAGGCAGGCACTAAACCGCTGAGCCACCCAGGGATGCCCCTATTATATTACTCTCAAGTAAATATAAGAATATATAAATTTGAGTTACAGGCTCTACAGGTTTCATTATATAAATATGTATAAAGATATTTTTGAAGGTGGGATTCACTAAGTAAAACTGCATCTTCTCACTGCATCCACAGGAGGACACTCCTCAGGTCTCAGGACCAGGTATAATAACAGCACTCCTGCTTCTTGGATTTTCCTCTACATTGTCATGACTAAACCACAGGGATAGCTATGTTTTTTATGTTTGCTTTGGCCATTAGGAAGACAGGCCATTTCTGTAGTAACCTGAGGTGTCCTGCTCTTACTTCTATCGTGCCATTTTTCAGATTTATCCTCACCCGTTTTAACTCCGCACGAGTGTATGTGCATGTGTCATATTGCGTGCATGTGTTCTAGTCTTGTATGTAACTCCGTAAGCAATAATAAATTAATCAATCAGTGTCACAACTGAACTGCCATGTATACCAGTGTTAGAAAGCATTTAAATACCTTAAGTTGGCTGACACCTGACAAAAATTGAAATGCAGAAAAGCAACTGACTTGCGAATTTTCAAATTTAATAACTAAGGTACATGTTATTCACAGCAATGTTTCCTTCAGTATAATTTTCTTTCTTGAATAGAGGCTCCAAAATATGCTTTGTGACAAAAAATGTTCTGTGACCTCTAAGGTCTCTAATTTTCAGGAATAAAAATCTTTGATATGGTCAGCCCCCCAAAATTAGTATTTAACACAAGAACTTTGTTTACGTGAATACCCTATAATCTCATGCATTATCTATATTCATCCATCCATTCACCTATCTATCTTCTCAAGTTATCAATGACTAACATGTTGTCTTTAGTATGAGGTATGCTGTGTTATTTCTTCTCATTTGTCTTAAAATTACCTTCTTTGAGGAGCTCTCTCATTCTGCTTCCGGGGTTTTACAAACCCATTTTACTCACTTGGCCCCCTCACTCACCCACCCACCCACTCACCACATATGCTGACGCCTGTCTATTCCTGAGAGCCTCTGTGAGACGAAGAGCCCTTACAAGGTTCCTATCGTCGCCCTCACACAAGGCAACATCTGCTGGGACTCACTTTAAGAGAGAGTCTCCAGGAGATGTGCTGTATGGAAAATCAGTTCTGAATTATTCCTCACCTTATTTTGAAAGCCCCACAAATGTCTCCTCGTATCTTTGAACACTCTCCAACCTTTAAGGCTTTGTATTATAATATGTCTGACTTAGCAGGAGTAGTTTTTACTTACACCTTTTCTACACTGTGTTGGGCATTTTGTGGAATTTTAGTTTCTAGGGAAGAGGCTCTCATTGGAGCAGAGTATATGACAGGGAGGAGTATTCAGTGCAGGGGTGTCCTGAGGAATTCAGCTAGGAGTCCTCTGAGTCCTCTTCCTCACTCAACTGGGGCAGCTTTGCTAATTTTTAACCCACTGATCCGCTCTGTAAAATTCTTTTCTGCTGGGGGCGGGGTGGGAGGAAAGGTTGGGTAAAGCCATAAAACCACTTGTCTACTGTGATTTCTCTCTCAGTTTGAAACAAATGTTTGAGATCAGCTTCCTGTTTTATGCCTGCAAGAGTCCATTTTTCTTTATAAAACTGAGAGATTTTTTGTGTGTGTGTCCCTGCTTTCCTGAATCATTTACAAATATGTGAAATAACACTAACCTTGGCAACTAAATATAAACATTTCAGTCTACAATTTGACTCTCTCTCATTTAATTCATTTAAAATATTTATCGAGTCCCTCTCTACATAAAGCACTGCTTTATTCCCTGTCCCAAGGCAAAACTGTCTTAATGTACCACGTTGCTCAAACAGGGGCTTAGATATTGGCCACAATAGCTCCTTTAAATATAGGAGCTTTGAAGAAGACACAAATACAATGAACCACTTCAAGTCTAGATTAAAGGAAATGGCTGGCTTCTAAGGCAAGGCCTTGCCATACGGTTCATTTACATTCTTTGCCTTTCTCAGACTGTGCTAAGCCAAAGCCATCACCACTACTTGAAAAAGTGGGGTCTAATTAATGAGGAGATTTGCCTTCTCTGCCTATTCCTGTCAACCTTATTTCAATTCATGGGGTCAGTAGTTAGATTCAAAGTCAGCTGACTCCATTCTTCCCCTTTCCTAGAAATCACATGCCCATTGTTAAGATGCTGGATCATTAAAAGTCAGAACCAGGGAGCATCAGTGATGCCTACAGTAGACGCCTCCTCTTCCAGCTCATGGAGCTGGATTAGCTCATCCTAATTACATGGAAAACTGAAGGTCAGTGCATCAAATTAATGCAGCAGCATATTTCAAAGGGGCGTATGACCTCCCCTCCCTATTACAATTTGGTCAGTGAAAATGGTTCTCTCCTCCCCGCTGCCAATATTGTCAACAGGCATTCAGCACAGAACAATTGGGAGTATTGAAACATGTAATTAAGTACTGCTTAAAACTACTCTATTCTAATTAATAGAGCCAATTTGCACAATATGAAATCTTTTCAGTTCTTTGGTACAGTCCAATGGTCTTCAGTAAGCAGCTCTAATCTCCTCAGGCTCAGGAAAGAAAAGCTATTTTCTAACTCTACTTCCCTCGTAAAGTAGGGGCTAAATGCCAACCGGTATCCTGCATGTTAGCTCCACTGGCGTCAGAGCCGCGATTCTGGCAAACTGTTAGCTGCTGTAGGGTTTTCAGCCAAAACTCGACCAGGGACAAACGTAAAGGGATATGCTGACATTGTGCAAGCAGAAACTAGGTGACATGGAAGACTTGGTTTTTCATAAAATAGAAGTAGCGGTTTTGAAACCAAAGATCAGGTTTACAGTTCCATCATTTTCCTAAAGATAGGATTTAGTCAATTATTATCCAAGGGAATATACCTTTGCATTTGTTTGTTGTCTTATCCAAAATTGCCTTCGTGGAGACTATTTTCCCATATCTAAAAGATAAAAAGAATACAACAGGAGAAGTTAGAATCAAGGAACCCTATTAACCCCTAGGTCCAGAGAATACACATACTTTTCAAGTACCTGCAAACTTTAAAGTACAAAATTCTACACTTAGGGGACAGAAAATGTGAATTCTACACTCTAAGCTAAAAGAAAGGGGGAATTGCTAGGCTTCCTATTTGAATCTTTGGATGACAGTCTGATGTTGAACTTTGAGGAATCAGGTACTTACCTGACAATCTTGGGACCAAAAAAAAAAAAAAAAAAACCAACACAACTTTTTTTTAAAAAGGAATATGAGCTCTAGAAGAAGTTCCTACTAGTAACATTATAAGAATACAAAACCAAGTGCAAGGCTACAAAATTATTAAAGTATTATGATCCACACAGTGTCTATAAACTGGTAAGAGAGGAAAAGCTGTCTGCATTGTATCTATTCATCTTGGTTGTACAGAAAGCCCTGCATGGCTCCAGATCATCACAGGAGGGTGTGTGCCTGTGCACGTACATGTTTAATAAGTCTGATGGTATATTTAGAACAGGTTTTTTTTTTTTAACCTAAAATTCTGAGGACTATGTAAATAAATACATAAAAACATATAATTAATACCTCTTTCAACTCAGTAATAATAGCTATACAGTACATACACTAATGTGTGTGTGCATGCGTGTGCAATGACATTAACAATTAAGAATATAAAACCATGAACCAGGGATTAAGCTTTAATTCTATGAGGGTCTATATAAGTGTGTTTCAATTCCTTAAGGTACAACAGACGTTGGGTGAAGAAAGGAAAAAAAATCCAGAATATTAAACTTAAAGCACTACTACTAAGTGTCAGTACAGCTTAAATACACGTCCTAGTCCCTACACCCTTTCACAGTGACCACACCACAATGTGAAGCATTGCTATCTATGTTTGTCTTCAAAAAACTAGGAAAAAACCTATAAAAAAGTTTTTAAAAATCATTGGGACTTTGAGAAATGCACATAACTTATATCACATATCTGCGGCCTATGTCCTCATTTATACAGTCAATTTCCCAATTTTACTTTCCTACGTATTATTTTAAATTTCATGTTTTCTTTAATATTACTTTCTCATGATTGATCTTGAGGGCTAAAGAAGTCTTAAAAGTTTAGGAAATGAAAACATTTGTGCAGCATTTTAAACCATTTTGAATATTGTAGGTTTCTGGTTTATGCGTTGAGCAAGCCGAAATATATTTATCTAGAAGAAACAAATGGCTTGAACCACCTCTTTCCCCCCTGTTAATTTTCACTCTGTATAATCACGTAATCAGGCGATCACTAACCAGGCATGAAAGTAAAGATAATTTAAGGTTCAAATGACAATTATATCCAAGAGGCATAATGCTGCACAAACACCTTCAATTCCCTGTGAGATTCAAGTATTTATAACAACATTAACACAGGCCACTATGCTTACCCAAGAAAGGGTAGTGATTTTTGAAAATCTGAAAACCAGAGAAATTAGTGATTTAAAGACCACCTTTTTTAGGAGGCATTTCTCTATGTAGTTATTTACAGGCTTGGTATTTACCAGCACTCTCTCCTCTGCAAAAGTACTGGCTGAAAATGCTTTTCGACTGCATTCCTGTGTCATACCTTTCCCAAAGTACAGAAGAAAGTTAGTATGACTCCAATTTAGGATAAGGGGATTGAGAGTCACAGAGATTAAGAGCCTTGGCTTGAGGTCATGGAGTTCAGCATCTTTTGTAAACCTAATAGAAGAAAGGAAACTTAGGGAAGGTCAGGGGCTGGCCTTCTACCCTTTTGGTCTTGCTCACCACACTAATGATGGGAGAGGAAGGCAGATGTGGGAAGCAGGAAGAGAGGAAGGGCTCCTGGAAGCACTGGTATGCATTCTGTGCCACTGTCCTCGGGTTTCTGTTCTCTCTGGTCTCTCCGCTGCTTTGACATTACTCCTCACCTCCACGCCTATGTAACCCACGCCGCCTCCGCTCTGAACTTGCTCCCCAGATCTCATTATAGCTTTCTGGGCACTCTTTCCTGGCTTCTGTGCCCAGTCAGCCTCCTCTTCTCCCTCCTTCAAGTACTCTGTCTCAACCCTTCCTTTTCCTAGGACATCTGTCCAGTGCTATGGGGTTATTTAAAGCATCTTCTCCGATGGTGCCTGTTTCTCCTTCCTGAGTTGGTTTTGTTGCTTTGTTATTCCCCCTTCCCCACCAAACTTCAGTTTTTGTCTCTTTCCAACTTAAATATCTTCGTATGTTATTAAGGTACTCAAATATCTCATTCTATGTCACCGCATGCCCACTATTTTCTAAATCCCACCCCCAAAGAACCCCAAACGCATCATCACCGCCTTTTCTTCCTTCAGGAGCAGTGTTCACTCCTGACCCCTCACCTGGCTGGAGGGGCTCAAGATACCATCAGCTACCTCTTCTGGGCAGTCTCTGCCATGGTTCTAATGTTCACCCTTCCCCTTCACTATGTCTAGATCCAAGCAAAAGCTACATACTAGTTCTTGCCTCGTCTCCAGCTTCTGGTGCTCCCAACCCTGTGTGATGCTTTAATTTACCTTAACCATCACTTTAAACACGTCTCTCCTCCCATCATTATTCCATTCTACCCATGCTTGAACTTGAAGAACTTGTTCAAACATTATCTCTTCTATGAAACCATCCCTAATCTCCTCATCCAAATCCATTGTGATTTTATAAGAGACCAAAAAAGGGATTATATTTACTCAGTTCCTACTTATGTTCTAGGCACTGCGCCAGGGACTTTGTATGCATGATCTTATTTAATTAACTTTGCAACAATTTTAGGAGGTAGGTGCTATTATTCCCATTTTTGCAAACGGGAAAGTGAAAGCTCGTATAAATTGTAAGCCTAAGATCTCTCCTAAAACCCTAAAGCTTACACCATTCTGTCTAAATTCTCCCTGCAATTTATTCATGAAATAATTCTGAGAAACAATGTTTCCTTTATACACTGAGGGTATGAAAGGGAAAGAACCAAGTGGGAGACCTCTTCTTAACAAGGTAGGGGAGTAGACTGACTTTTCAAGCCAAAGCAAAGGGTTTGTTTGTATTAAACACAAGACATAAACATGTGGTTCCTGGCTGAAAGAGGTCTGGGGGGTGCGTGGGAGAAGAGAGATTTCTGAAATTTATCAGTTTTACTTTCTATTGCGGTTTTCATCATGATTTGTGGGTTAAACCTGAAAGACCGTGACTTCTCAGAAAGGCAGAAAGCAGTTTCCACTCACTCTGTGGAGCTCTTCTGTATCGGCCTCCCTGTCCTCCAGTGGGTCAGGAGGATGCCTATAAAGAGATAGCTGAGGGGGACTGAAGGGCTTACCTCTCGTCAACATCCTTATTTCTGGGCTGTCTACTCAGTGACCCCTCCCATAGCACCAGAGGTTTATTATTAAAATAACTGAACTGGGGTGCCCGGGTGGCTCAGTCAATTAAAAGGCTGCCTTTGGCTCAGGTCATGATCTCAGGTCCTGGGACTGAACGCAGCAGCTTCGGGTTCTCTGTTCAGCAGGGAGTCTGCTTCTCACTCACTCTCTCTCTCTCTCTCCCTCCGGCTTGTGCTCTCTCTCTCTCAAATAAATAAATAAAATCTTTAAGAAAAAATAACTGAACTGGAAGATGTCCTACTTTCAATCCCTCAGGCCCTGGCTACGGTAGCTTCTCAGTGGGGGTTTCGGTCACCATGTGTGGGAGTGGAGTAAAGAACAAGCAGTTCTGATGACACAAGAAAAGATCTACAACATGGAGAGGAGCTGTCTATCAAATGGCACCTCAAGGAACAGGCAAAGACGCAGCAGCCTTCAGAGTAGTCACCATTTCCCACTCCTAGTTCTATTTACAGTAAGATTTGATATAATATGGAGGAGCAAGGGGGTGGAGGGTAGAGGGCATCACAGATGAGTAACATTTAGTCTGGTTCTACTGATGATCATCAGTACCTGCAAGAGTAACAGACATCTGAGTAAAAATTCATAAAGCAAAACCAGATACTCATCACCCCTTATTCCAATACGCAGTTTAATTTGTTCTAAATAATCATTAAGTAACAGGGGCATGGTTGGGAAAAACAGGCCTCCTACTGACAGAATTTACACTCTACCAACACCGAAGAGAAGAGAGCAAGCCACAGAATTTTATGGGAAAAAAATGTGAGTATGAAGATTCCTTGGGTTTTCCAGCTTCAAAGTTAACAAGGCTCAGACCATAGGCCTGGCTGCCCAGAATACAATATTCTTTGCTAAGATAGATAATCCACTCCAGACGAAGCAAAAGGATAAAGAGTAATTAAGAGATGTGACTACAGAATCACTAGAATTTCAAAGGGAGAGGATAACAAGTAAAGTCTCACATTTAACTACTGGCCCAAGTGAACTTGCCTGATAAAACCTTCTGCTTAGAATCTAACAAAATTTCTTCTGTTTATATCATAGTTTTATTCATTTCTCCCCCATTTCCACTTAGATTTCTTTCATCTTCTGAAATATAAAATCTAAGTAAATTTTAGTCTGTAGGTAGTAAATAAAACTTAATTTTCTTCCCCGGCCCCATCACATCATCCCTCTTAAACTCTACCTTATTAATTTACCTTAATTACAAAAGAGATGTGCACTTGTAATTAGAAGACACAGAAAAGTAAGTTGAAATATTAAAATCACCTGAAATTTCGGATATGAATGTTAAGACACGATGGTGCCTATCCTTAGACTTTGTCAATGTGCATATACACACTGAACACACACGTGTGCAACCTATGTATGTGCATGCAGAAGCGCGCATGCGTGCACACACACGCATATGCTCCCGTACCAGCCAACTTAGAGCTTTTGACCATTCCCAGTTAGAAGCCCAGGAAAGTGAAGTCCAATCCACCCACCACCAACAGATGGCGACAATGGTTGATAAGTTATTTTAGCATTGGTCATTCCAGTAGTAAATTCATTTAAGCACCATGGGATAATTTGCAGTGTTTGTGTTAGTTTTGAAAGATTTTATGAACATTATTAAACCTGAAAAAGCAACGTGTGTGTGGAAAACAACAGTAAGAAAAAGCATATACTTACAATGTAAACAAAAAAAAGATTTTACGTTTGACAGAGGGCAGGATATTGCTCATGCATATAAGATGACTGGTTTTGTTTGTTTTAATTGCTGAGCTGCCTGTGAAGGACAACTAGGGACTCATGACATGTCCTCTGAGATTCTGTGCTTGTGCAGAGGACAATCATCAGCGAGAAGCAAGGAGGAGGGACAGGGAACTGAAATGACTTCTGGATATATCAATACTGGACAATATGAGCTAGTGACTTAATTCAGGAGAATAATAAAAGTAATAGTTTACATCTATATAGCTTTTATTTTATGCCAGGCCCTATTCTAAGTGATTTAGGTCAATTATTTTCATCATAGCCACCACCTTTGGAGTAGGTAAGATATTATTCCCACTTTGGAGATGTGAAACGTGGTGGTGGTGGTGGTGGTGGTGGTGGTGGTGGTGGTGGGGATCTAGTAAAGGCTGCACAGCCAGTAAGTGGCAAAGATGGGAGGCAGGAAGTCTGCTTTGGACAACCGTGCTGATAGCTGCAGAAACTGGTCACCAACCACAGGCTCAAAGCAATTGCTACTAGAATCTGCACGCGCCAAGTGAGTGAGGGGATGAGGGCAGACTCTATTTGCAAAGGTCTCCAGGACAGATGCTAATAACATCCAGAAGGGAGTTACTGAACTTCCTGGGTAGAGACAACATGGTTCTATTTGGAAATAGATGTCCAAAAGAGCATGCATATGTATAATATATACATACATAATCTATATAAATATATAATTAACTGGGGAGGAGGCACGGCTGGCTTTAAAGCTTAAAAGGAGGAACTCATGTATTAGGTGGGAATGGATTTGAGGACTGTAAGCCAAAACTCCTCATTATTTTGGACTTGTGGGGAAAAGAAAAAAATGCACACACAAGCACACACATACACACACAGATGATACTGTGTATGCCATCATCCACCTTGCTCCTTTTGCTGCTTTACTTTTTCACTGGTCTCCCAGGAGAACAAAGTATTAAATTGCACTCATTTTGCTAATAGAAAAGTTTGCTGGAGAACAAAATAAAAAAAAATAGGGGTCACTTGCCCCTGTTAATTCCGAATCCTCACAACTCTGAATAATTCACCTGGGCTGGCTTTCTTTCTTTACTTGGTACAGAAAAGTGGTAGGCATTTGAAGATGAGACACACACACGTGACATTTTAAAATTAGGCAATCAATATCAAACTTTGTAAGACTTTTACCTGGTTAGCACAGATTTTAAATGTTTCTCTAAGACTCTTCTAAGATATAAAAATATGAAAGGTATAGAAAGCTACTCCACATTTTAGCTGTTTTCAGCTTAACTCCTAGCATTTGTTAACAGTCTGTTCCTTCTACTTGTGTGCTGTGGCTGGGTGTGCCCTTGTGAAGAAATGATTTCTGGTACATGGGATAGAATGGAAAGGCTTCTCTAATGCAGCTGAAATTAGAGCCGAGGTTTGAAGGAGGCAAAATGCTTGGCAGGAAAAGCTGCACAGCCCTTAAGGTCAAGAACAAACCTAGGGGGAAGGTGAATGGAGCAAAGGAAAGACAAGTTAACAGTTGAGAAGGAGATCAGACCAAGAAATCAAAGCACAAATATTTACAGCATGTCTTTGGCATGCCCTTCACCACACCAGGCCTAAGAAAAACATACATGATGTCATTCCTGTCATCAAAGGAGGGGGAGAGATAATCTTTGGGGGGGAACGTAAAGAATTTTTAATCTTAAAAAATAAGAATACTGAGGCCTGACCTGATGAATGCTAAATAAAGGAGACATAAACATAGGATGAAGGTCAAGTTCAGCAGGACAGACAGAAATTAGGTGGGCTATGGAGGACAATAAACAGAAAGACCTGTCTCACACAACCTGTGTTGGGGAATAAAGGAAGTTGAGTTTGAAAAAGTCTGATAGGGTGTTGAGTTCCAGGAAAAGGAGTCAGGGAACAGAACGTGGCTGGAGGTTTTGCAACTGCACACAGTGATATGATGAAAACAAGATTTTGGCAACATTAATGAGAACCTTGCACAGCTAGGAGTAGCAGAGAGAGAGGGGCTACATTTTATTTTACTGGATTTATTTATTTTTTGCTCTTGGTACTCAAGCAGTAATAGTCAAGTTCAAGAAATTAAAACGGAGGGAAGAGGACAGTTAGGAGATGCCTGGGAAAGTTCTCAAGGACAGAAAAGTTTGAAGACAGAGGACTTCTTAGAATTAGCCTTAAACGCTTAACTTGGCATCTGAGAAAAAATATCCATGGTGTTGGAGCTATGGAAAGCCAGTGGCTTACTCCTGTGAATGCAGAGAAGATGGAGAAAAGGAGCCACGCCAGCTCCCTTTCCTGCAGGGAGTTTCAGCCCCAGTCCCAGACCTAGAGCCTGAGGATGAGAGATGATTTAGCAGAAGCTTAGGCCATGCTCAAGGAGTCTATCCTGCCCACTGGACTGGTTCTCCCACAGCATGTAAACTGATGGAGAATAAATTACAGAATCTTTGGGACAATGCATCACACTTTTCAAGAGAAAAGAGGTACTTCGACATATCTGATTTTTCGTAACACTGGGATTTTAAGATAAACACGCCCTTTCAAACTACAAATAAAATCAGTCATTTGCACCCAGATTTTGAGATTTATATCCTCTTCTGACTAAATTTAGAGCCATGCTTGCTAATCTGCCCTCTCAACATTCCTGGGTGGCACAGCTAATCTATTATAATTGCTATACAAAAGTAACAATTGATGCTATTTATTGCATATATAGCTTGAACTAAATAATTCATAGAGAATGAACATAAAACTACCTCATTAGAAATGGCTAAGATGCATTTTTGCCATATTCTATGAAAAAATTATACCTCTCTTCTAAATAAAAAGCACACAATAAAGCATTTGATTTATTACACAGATTTGCTATTGCAGTTTAGTATCGAGTCTATTATGATGTGCAATCGAGGTAAAGTAGCTTTACACTATTTTATGGTCTTTTAAGAGCACATAGCACACAAAGAGCCATTTACATTATCTTATGACAATGTTTTTTGCCACAAGTCACTGTACTACAGCACTTAGGGATGCAGTCACAGATGGCCAGACCCAGATTAGTGATCCCAAGTACTAATAAGTCAGAGGAAAATAATACTCGCTGAAATTGGAACCCAGAATTTTGCAAGCAAAACATAGATTGTCTATCATAAAAAAGAATCCCTAAAAGTCACGAACAGTGATTAATGTCTAACTTTTAAAACAAAGGTACCTTGATTATAGAAAGTGGTGTCTTATTTCTGAATTGAATTTATGAACTGAGAAGTGATAGAGCAATTTTAAAATTCTCTTCTTTCCCCACCAAAACTGTATTTTCTTCTCTTTGACAATCTCACCTTCATGTTTACATAGCATTTCACTTTACCTGTGTCATAGGAAGACAATGTTATACTAGCAAGAAGACAGAGTTGCAACCAGAGAGGCCTATGCTCAAGCATTCCTTTGGCCAATGACCAGTTCTGCAACTCTGGTATAGTAGTTGTCTGGCCTTGATATCTCCATCACGAAGTGGCATGACCTAACCTCACAGGATCACTGTCAAGGGGCTGGCACACTGTTCAACACATAACAGATACTCAGTAACTAATAAATGTTATCATTTTCTCCCAAGCCCTCCAAATCATGATACTCCTAATTCTTACCACCTGAGAGCACTAAGCTAAACTATCTCTTTACCTTAATTTTGACAAGGTCCTAAGGTGTAGACCTACCATTTTTATGGTTACTTTTCAGCACGGTTATTTGCATAATGTAACCACTCAATATACAATTGGCTGAATGAATGAAATATAAACACGTAATATTTTTTCTCCCTTGCAATGTTTGGTGTGGGGATTGGAGGGAGGTTGGCAGTAGTAGGGAGAAGGGAAATACTACATTTTGCCTTGGAAAATGAACATGGCCTTGTATTTTATCCCAATTTGGCTTATAAAAACACCAAGGAGGGAACCCAGGTAATTTAACAGTTTAACATGGAAGTAAAAAATTAGTACCAGAAAGAAAACTGTAAAAGATTAGGGAGGAAAACCCCAAAAACCTAACACAATTTTTGTTCTTAGACTGTTCCACATGTATCTCTAAATCTGTTGCTCTTTTTAAAAGAAATCAAAAGTAGAAATCTTTTAAACACACACACACACACACACAATGTATCAAACAAGTATGTTAGAGTCTATAGAAACTGAGTGCATTAAACTCCAACACTGAAAACCATTAATGACTGCTTCTTTCAAAATAAGAACAGCGTGACAGAGAGTAAAAGTAAACATGCTCTCTGAAGCAAAACAGAGTTATCTGAAACTATTAAAACAGAGTGCACTAGTTACCTAGAAATTTCTTTTGATTCTGACACACGCAAAAAAAAGGCAGAAGTCAAATTGGACATTTCCTAGAATGAACACTAATATTGGCTTTGATCCAAAACACAGCACCAGTGTATTGATTTTCATATGTAGTCAGTCCCTCCTTCTCTAACGTAATAAATCCTAACTGCCCCATGACCTTGAAAAGCCAGTCTGAGGAACAGACTGAAAAGGAAAATGGTATCTCTTTTACTCATTTTAGTTCTCAGAAATCTGTGGATACAATATAAGTGCATCACTAGTAAAAAAAAAACAAATGATAATAATAATACTCTTGGACAATATAAGCAAGAGAATGCTAACATAGCGTGCCAGCACAGTTGATGTTTCTAAACTTAGATATTTCATTCAAGTGTCACTTGTGACCAAGGTCAGAGCTCTAAGAGTGGATCTGATGGAAAAGGCACATTGGTTTCTTCCACACTGGTTTTCCTATTGGTTTGCTTCTGAACAAGACTGTCCTGAGATCCTACAGATGAAGATAAGCAATCATTCCAGAGACAGAGTAGTATGGTTCTCAAAGTTTATAATCTCAAAATTTAAGAAAATCAGAGGGGGATCATCTGTATGTGAAAGAATGGAGCTAAAGAGAACCCAAAGCTGTAAGTTATTTTAGTATCAGTTTCACAAAATTACCATATCCCCAAACGAAGGTAATATACCCTCACTCTCAAGAGAGCTGGAATTCACTGCATTTTCTAGAAGATGTTCTTTCTCATTCTCCTTTGCAAGCAAGGGGGCTGTGAATGAAGACTGGGACTGTTTACATCACTTCATAAGAATTTTCCAATCTTGGTTTTTTTGAGAAATCTTGCACAAAGGGAGAGGTGCTAATGGAAAGGGAAAATGTCATTCACCTTCTCTAAAAGAACAAAAAACTAGATTCAAGAAATGAAGGCTAATGCTTATCCGAAGCAAAATTCCAGAGTGGATTAGTAAACAGAAGGTTAGAGCGACTCGTGAAAAGAACAAGTGCCAGGAAAGTCCTAGAGCAAGTCATGCACATTAACGTTTTGTTCTTTCTATTTCGGGGGGTGCCAAGAAAGATAGGGTTACTTGGGAATGCTACACAGTATATTTTGATTTGAGCTAAATGCAAGTCATTATTTGCTCATGGACTACATGAGGACATCTGGGAAGAGAAATTCAGTTTGGATGAGTGGGTAGCTGGTTAAACAAGTGTCTGAGCTGACGTCTGTTGGTCAATGATCACAGCACTTAGGGAAGGCTCTAGTGTTGTGCCACAAAACTCTGTTCTTAGTGGCACTTTTTCAGTACTTAAACAACTGCACAAATCAGGTACCTAACAGCACACATATTACACATGTACATGTTCCAAAACTAGAAGGCAGGGCGAGGGGGGCTGTGGTTGTAAGATGTCAAAATTTGTATTATGAAATTGTTTCAGGGGCGCCTGTGTGGCTCATTTGAGTGAGCATCCACCTTCAGCTCAGGTCATGACTGCAGAATTCCAGGATCTCCAGGATCCAGCTCTGCATCACAGTCCCTGCTCAGTGGGGAGTCTGCTTCTTTCTCTCCCTCTGACCACCCCCCAGCCCCTGCCATGTTGTCTCTCACTCAAATAAATAAATAAAATCTAAAAGAAAGAGAAAGAGAGAACGAAAGAACGAAAGAAAGAAAAGAAAAGAAAAGAAAAGAAAAGAAAGAAAGAAAGAAAGAAAGAAAGAAAGAAAGAAAGAAAGGGAAACTGTTTCAGTAGGCTAGAATGAATTCTTGGCAAAGCCAATACTATAATATTTAACAGGGAAAAATAAGTCATATCTAAGTTCCAAGGTGGGGAAAATCAACTGTAGAAATTTAGGTAAAGTTTCAGCTTATTCACATGAAAATATCCTTTTTTTCGTTTTGTTTTTAAAATTAGGAACAAATTCAAGTTCTCTGAATAAAACAGACTTAGGTTGCACTAAGAAAAACACATGATCTGATCATAGTAAGAAATTATGGTTTTGGGCCTCTTTGGTTGCCATTTCCCAGCAACTACCATTATGGGTTGAACTGTGTCCCTCCAAAAGATGTCAAAGTCCTAAACTCCAGTACCTGTGAATGTGCTCTTATTTGGAAACAAGGTCTTTGCAGATATAATTAAGTCAAGAGGAAGTCATTATTAGGGCAGGCCCTCATCCAATGTGACAGGTGTCTACATCTACATCTACAGACACAGAAAGGATGCTGTATGGTGACGTGAGGGACACAGCTACAAGCCAGAACACTAAGGTTTGGTGGCAAGCCACCAGAAGCTAGGAAAAGGCAGGGAGGGAATCTTCCCTACAGGTTTCAGAGAGACCATGGCTCTGCTGACACCTTAATTTTGGACTTTTAGCTTCTAAATCTGAAATAATAATTTTGTTATTATCAGCCACCCAAGGGGCACCTGGGTGGCTCAGTCCGTCAAACATGCAGCTCCCAGTTTGAGCTCAGGTCACGGGATGGAGCCCCCACAAGGGTCTCTGCGCTTGGTGGGGAGTCTGCCTGAGGTTCTCCCTCTTATTCTCCCTTTGCCCCTCCCCCAACTCCTGGGCTCATGCTCTCTCTTTCTCACAAATAAATAAATCTTAAAAAAAAAAAAAAAAAAAGGCCACCCAGTTTGTGGTCCTTTTGTAACAGCAGCCCAAGCAAACTCCTAGAACTCCAGCTTGCCTATCCCTATACAAGTCCCTGTGCCCGCTCTGCTCCATCTCAAGTTCCTGACCCTTAAGATATTACTTCGCTTGGGACATTCAGTGTCATTCTGCAAGACTCAGTTTAACGGTGCTCTCCAGCAGCAAGCCTCTCTGACCTTCCTCAGGAAGCTGATGCTGCGTCTGCACTGCGTCCACGGCAGTGTGCCCTTATTGCGTCTCGGAGTGGCAGTCAGCACACTGCTGCATCATCTGTGTCCCCATTAGATGTGTGCCTCTGGGACTGCTTTCCTTTCCAGGCCCCAGAATTGTCAAGAGTCAAAATTCAGGAGAAAGGAGTAGGGAAATAAATAAACGAGTAAAAATGCGTGCTTTCATTGAGTGCTTTCTCCATTGAATGTATTTGTTCTAAACATCTCCTTTTACCTAGTCTGAGCACTTTCAGAGTGAGAGCACTGTAGACAAATGTCCAGAAATCACATCTTCCAAGACAGGAATAGTGGAAGGCCTTACAGATGCTTACCGGGAAAGGGAAACTATATATAAAGAAGGCCTTTCTAAAAATGAATGTGGAGAGCCTGCCACCACTGGCAGTGTTTAAGCAGAGCTAGGGGACAGCCTGGGTCAGGGATGCTGTTGCAAAGGAAGATTTCACAAAAACCGATCTAGGAAGAGACGATCACCAGCGGTAAATAGAAAAATAAATGCAGTGAGTTTTTGCAAAATTAAATGTATTCTAAAATTATGTACTTCTCACATTTTTAAATTGGCCTTTTTTATGAAATAGTAATGAAAAGTGGTGGTTGTTTCAGTTTGTGTCCATTTTGACAAAATAAAATCTTAACTCTATACTGGATCTCTAATTCTAATTATTATTGTTTAGTATATTGGCCCTTAAAATCCAAAAATGTAGGGAACCACTAAAACATGGTGGGTTGGTGAGTGGGAGGCTGGTATCCCTGCTTTGAAAAGGGAATCAGTATGGATGACTCATAAGATTAATGTCAATAAAGGACATCTGGGTGGCTTGGTCAGTTAAGCATCTGCCTCTGGCTCAGGTCATGATCCCAGGGTCCTGGGTCAAGCTCCCTGCTCAGTGGGGAGTCTGCTTCTCCCTCTCCCTCTGCCCCTCCCCTCACCCTGCTCTTGCTTGCTTTTTCTCTCAAATAAATAACTAAATAACTAAAAGTTTAAAAAAAGATAAGTGTCAGTAAGAATAATGGTACGTGGATAGAATTGTTGGGTAAAAGAATAATGGCAAAAACATCTTTTAAAAACCTCACACTTCACAGCATTCCATTTATTTTAAGTTATAAACTGGGGCAAAAAGTGCCCAATAAAATTCTGTAAAATTGTGCATGAATTGACTATGCCCTCAATAAAAACATACCTGAGGAAAAAATGAGACAACAGGGAGAAAGGCTGGGGTTAGCTTTGCTCCCTCCCGTTCTCTCCAGGACTCAGCTGAAATGAGTGCCATTACCAGCAATGATGCCTCCTAGTTGTTCCTGAACTATCCTGCTGAATCAGCAGAGCACAACCCTCAGCTTCCCTGACTTCCTGCTCCAGGCAGGGCTCACTTAACCTTGAATGTGTAAACCATCAAGGTAAAACAGGTCCCCAATATGAATGCTGTATTTTACACTTTATCTTTAGAAAGGCCCTGTACAATCTGCAAGGAGGGGATGCGCAAAAGAGAGCCCAGATCCTAATAATATTAGAAACTCACCGATAACAGGGTGTTGAAGGAAGTAACCAGGAAGTCTCACTACATAACGCAGTGTCATATATATAAACACACACACACACACAGACACACACACTGTTCTTATTAGGTGAATATAAAGTTCATTCTTCCCAGAAGCAATCCCAGGCCCTTGTGGGTGGAAATGGGGGTGGAGGTAGGATAGGTAGTGGGCTTTCTCTGAGCTTGAGTAGAAAGTGAAAAGTAAGGATATGACATAATTATCTCTCCTGTGTTTTTTTTTTTTAATCTCTCCTGTGTTTATATGAAAAATACATATTACATATAATCCACATACGAGCCTAATACTATTAATTCCCACCCACTTGTAAGGAACACGGGATCTGTTTTAGAATGTAGGTAAAATAAAATACCAAGTCTTAAGTAAAAGTTAAATACCCGTTCTTACTACCTAACTATTCAGAGCTCAGCTTATCAAAATATTTGTTTTTCTTTTACCTGGGTCAGGCCCCACCAGGCCAGTGCCCATTCCAAACTGTATCTGAGGAAGGTCATAATCGTCGCTAATTGCTCCATGCCCCTGATGGTTTCTACTACAAACATTCTAAAACTCCTGGAAAAATCAGAGAATGGCTTTAAGCTGCAGCTCACTTCCTAGACCTGACTAAAAAGCCCTTCGCTGCATTTTCAGAAGCAACGGGACAGAAATGAAGGGCAAGTGAAGTAGGGGGCGAGTGGTGAGAAGGAAACAAGCACTCTTCAGTCCAGTAAATGAAAAATTAGGTTTCCTTCTAGTGGCTGGGCATATGATGCAAGAAATAGCCAATTACAGAAAAGTTGCAATGGAATTTCAGAAGATAATGACAAACCAATGTCTTTTACCACCAACAAATACTTCGGAGACATGTGGAACCATGCAACTCTTGTGCATGAACCGTGAAGGGCGAACCTTAGAGAAAAACTGAGACAGATGAGAACTTGAGCGGTACAGCACCTAGTCTAGTACCATATGTAATGAGATACCCACATCTGTAAATCCATCCTGGCAATGGTCATAATTTTCAGCATTCAGTTCTATAAATATTTTCAACCTTCTCAATTGAGAACTACTACTCTGAATTACTTACTCATATTTATCTATAGTACCTGAAAATTTCCATTTCTCTGACACTGTATTTACTTAGGAAGATTCTGCAGAAAAAGATGTGGCAATACCCTTTAGGGCCTCGACAAATTACTCTTGAGTAAACAAAAGCACCAATAAATGGGGAATCTCTATGTCTACCGAGTGTATGGTGAAGAAGCTGGCAGTTGGGAACTGGGAGAGAAGTGACAACAAGAGTTTGATTTCTGTGATAAACTCAGTAAAGAACTGTCACATGGGATATGCTATAAGGACTTTCACACACGTCTTATCCAAGCCTCGTGACAACCTGGCAAAGGAGATCAGTTTCATTCTGCAGAGGAAAGGAAGCAAGGCTGGGGAGGTGAGGGGAGTCATCCTTCCACTGCACTGCAATAGAAAGAAACTGGAAAAGGAAGTCAGGTCATTTGGTAGGCACTCAGTAAGAAGAATGAGTCTGAATCAGGTTCTTCCTGAAGCTCATTGAATAGCCACTTCCAGTGACAATGTGCTTGAAGGAAACTGTTGGTTAAATGGGAAGAGATCGTCACTACAGCCAAGATTGGACCTGGGCCATGAAGAGTGTGTTAGGCCAAGGAAAAAACGTAATACAACCCTCTTCTTTAGGAAAATGAAACCAAAACATTTAAAGCCAAAAGTCCATCTCTTTAAAAGTCACCATTTTAGGCTAAGTTTAAAGCACAAGTTTTAAGTTTATACTGCTAAAAGTAGAGACTGAAGACAGTTTGGAAGGAAACAAAAAAAGGCTCTAGTGTATACCTAAGACTTTATCCTGAAATAGGGGGATAAAGAAAAAAAGGCCAAAGCCCTTCAGCTAATCACATAACAGCAAAATGATGAAGATTAAAATTTATCATAACCCACTGTGCAGAAGACAAAAAGAGAAAGACGTTGAGAATCAAAGGAGTATGTTTTATACATATGTGTCTATTCTCAGCCAAGAAAAATAAATGGTTTCTGGAGAAATGGCATGTGACCTACCTATCAACTGAAAGGGGGATGATAGAAATGCAAAGGACATTATATTGGGGGAAAATATTTTTTAATTGTATTTTTTAAAATTACCAAACCAATCAAGAAGTGAAAACATGCAAAGGCATAAGGATTTGCAGTACCATCAAGCTCTGCTCAGAACACGGAGGAGCAGAGAGAATGAAGGTGGCACCAATGCCCAGGAACATCCAGTCCCGCAACCGGCTGAATCTCTCATTGTTACCACTGCACAGCAAACCTGAGACAGGACAATTTCAGGACAGCAACCTCCTATGGATGGAGCTGTGCAAACTGCTGTGTGTGAAAAATGTTAATGTGCTCGAGACAACAGTGCCGGTCAATGTCTTGACATAAACCAGTTCCTACTCTTGCTAAACGAAGAGAAGGAAAGCGAAAAGGGTGTTCGGTGTTTCTTTTCATTTGTCCTCCTCAACTGCAGAGGACACAGAAGAGATTTTCATAAACTCCGGCTAATTGGACTTGCAATCCTGATGTAACTGTATCCCACGTAGCCATGCCAATTAAAAACTTCCCACTCGAGAAGGACTCTTCTCCCCAGGATCTTCATTATGTACTTCTAAAAACTACATGTAATGTTAACAGTTCTTGGCTTCTTTTCATTCCTAGGGCACATGTATGCATTGGTTCCCATAAGATTCATCCCACAGGTGTTCCCTGTATTGTAAATTATTTATTTCTTAGGGTCTTTGTTGCTGGCAAAGAGGACCAAACATTCATTAAAAATATAATTTGGAATGGTCTAGTGATGTACTTCTGTATAGACTACCAATTAATTCAAATCTCTATCCCAAGTGGGTTTAGATAAGCTGCCCATCATTCTGTCCTCTTATTTAACACTTAGCAGCTTGTGTCAGAGAATTAACACATACATACACATTATCAAATTGGCAAAGATGGTGACAACAACAAAGTGAAGATCCTCAAGCTGCAGAGGAAATGGCAAAAGAGGTGCCCCCTTCTGTAAAAGCAAACTGGCCCCACTCAGAGGGCAATTGGTAATTTGGAGCAAAAGCTTAAAACCACTGCTCCTAAGGAGAAGATTAACATTGCATATGAAAATTCTGTGGCAAGGATTATATAGAAATATTATTATAAATAATCTAAGTGTTAAGCAAGCTGCAGAACAGTCATGGGATGGAAAAACCACATCATCAATGATACTGTACAACCTCGTTGTAGTAAGGAGATAGCCCAACGCCCCCACAAAAAGGGAACAAGACACTGTACTTTGTGAGATACGGATTATAAAGAAATCATAGACAAATCTCCCTCCCTTGTTTTCTCTTGAAATACCTAAATCAGCTCTGTCCAACAGAAATAGAAGTCAAACCACAAATGTGACCCACATATGTAATTTTAAATTTTGTAGTCACCGCATCAAAAAGAGAAACATGAAATTAATGTTAATATTTTATTAAACCCAACATATCAAAAGTATTACCTTCAACATGTAATCTATATTAAAAATCAGAATGAGATCGCTAACCTTTTTCCTTTTTTTTTTTTTTTTTTTTTGCTAACCTTTTTCCTAAGTCTGAAATCCAGGGTCCATTTCACACCTCCAGCACATCACAATTTGGACTAGCTACGTTTCAAGCACTCGATAGCCGCATGTGGCTGGTGGCTATCTTGTTGTTTGCACAGATCCAGATATTTATGGGTTGTTGCCTCTTCTGGAGTTCAACATTTCCCTTGCCTTGGGAAATAATAGCCTAACACTGTTTCATCATGGCTACAACAGTTGGCAACTACTACTTTAGGTTGCTTATGGTAGTTGCTTAGAGTAAGCAGAAATTAGGGCAATAATCCAACTTCTGCACTTTGAAGTGATTTTTCTAATCTTGGCTATAAGGGAGATAATAATCATTCACCTCTGGGGGCTAATCTTTGGGAATGTCTGAACAACAAGGCATACTTGAAAAGTCCTGACAACATTTTTCTCTTATTTGGTAAGATCTTATGGTTATGCTCACAGTATAAATTATGTCTTGTGGTACATATATAGCAGAACATTCTAGAATTCTTCCTTCACCATCTCCAACTCTTGGGGCTTTGGATGAGCTTTAATTACATACTTTAAATGGAATGAATAACACGAAACAGGATTGCATGTCAGAATGATACATTTATTTGAGGAGCCTCATTTTAAAAAAAAATGGGGCAACCACATGTTGAATCATTGTCTAAAAACAAGGAACTGACTAAATCTGAAGCCAACTGGCCTTGCAGATCTAAGACCTGTATTTGCTCCAGGTATCATATTTTAACTCTAAGCTACCACATGATGTTAGAAGAATAACCAGGGCAGAGATAACCTCTAAAGCACCTTCTTTACAAATAAAATTTTTAAAAAAAGTATCCTCTATTGGAGAAGGAAATCCCTTAGGCACTAGAGTTGGTGACTGAGTGAGAGATGGCGCTCAGCCCACATACACCTGGGGCCAGCCATTAGTTACATAGGTGACAATTTCCCCAACTGTACATAAGGTCCTGGGAACAACATCCCAGTTGGCGTACAACAGAAACATGGCAAGCTCCGCACACAGCAACGAACTGAAATATGTAGGTTTTGTACTTCCTCCAGGCATATCAATACCAAGAATGCCATCTTTATTGCAAAATGGTCATAACCCTTCCTTAAGGACAGGTGAGGCTGAAGATATGCAGAGTAAAATGGCTGATAAACATTTATGTTGGAAATTAAAGTTTCTAAAGTTAAGGGAGTTCTTGGTATGGATAAAATACATAAAAATGTTTTCTATAAATCTTTTTAAGGCACTTAATAAATGATTCTGAAAAAGTCCATCTAATTATATAACTGGGAATGTTGATCACATGTGTTTTCATTCTTCCTTTGCTAAAATAATTTGACTGTAATGGAATATAGAATATTCAATTTAATTTTACATGTGCTATAAAAAAAAGACTATATTCTATGGTCCATCTAAATGGGGTTTAAATGAAAATGCACACCAACTTCAAGCCAAACTCATCATCTCCCAACCAGACCCAACAGTCCACCTAACATAGGAAAAGCAGGCATCACATCTTGCTATCTATCTACTGATCCAACTTTTTTCTCTCATGTGTATTGTAATCTTTTTAAAGACAAGAACCATGCCTAATTCACTGACATGTCCTGTATCTACCACAGTGCCTGTCACATAACAGGTGCTCAATAAATAGGCTGAGTTCATGTAAAAAACATTAAACTGTGAAAAGGTTAGGTAGTGGCCATAAGGCATAGGCAACAGGATGAACATAGAGAACTAGCCAGTAACCCTCAACAGTTCGAAGAGGGCAGGTGAGGGAAAGCAAAGAAAGAAGTCGTCCTTGTTCCATGCCCTTATCTGCATGTAGTACTGGTGGAGGAACTTTACATATGTCACTCACTCAATCCTCCCACCACTTTATGGCTGAGGACACTGAGGCCAGAGAAGAAAAGCAAAGCAACCTGCCCAGGATCATCCACCTATTATTATCACACATGGAGCCAGGACTGAACTAGGCCTGTCGATGCCAAATCCTATTCCTTTTCCCTATGCTCTCAGCTCCAGGGAAGGAGCTCTTAACGAAAAAGCCAAGAGGCCAGCTGTACAGGCTCTGGAGAAAAATTCCATGCTACATTATCCAAGTAGCTATCGCTCTCCTCTTTCCTTTCCCTGTCATACATCTCATTCTGATCTACTAAAACAAGTTTATTTTCATCATGAAAACATTACAACCTGAGCATAAATTCTAAATTAATGATCAAGTTACTCTAATAATATTCACATAAAATTCCAGGAAAATAAATTATTTTGAGCCTTTAAAGTTTATGGTAACAATGGTTTTGTTACCTATTGTCTTTCCTGTTTCTGATGTAGCTAGAAACAAAACAGTTGTCAGGGCTACGTGGATGCTCTAAAATTATTTTCGATGATCAAAAAATTCTGGGAACAGCATTCACAAATTAATTTTTCCCACAATGCTGGGAACTAAAACACAAGGATGCATTTATTATATACACTGTGGACTGTCCTAAAATAAGATTCCCAGTAAAGTGCCCAAAATAGTACAATGACTATATGTATATGAAAGAGCCTTTGTGACTAGAGTAAATTGTAATAAGGTATACTTAGTGAAGGAATAGTTCTTAGTTTGTGGGTTTTATCTTTTTATACAGATACATACTTTAAAGACATTGGTTTTACCCTCGATTTAGTGTTGTTTGGACCATGATTAGTCATCAAGTGTTTACGATATTCAGAGTGCTATGTTTAAACTTTATGTTCCTGCCCTTTAGAAGCCTGCACTGCTTAGGTTCCTGTCTCTCAACCATATTCTCTCTTTCTCCCTACCACTTCCCCATGTAAATTTGGTGCTCTGTTGTGTAGACTGTAATGAATCAGTTTAGGTCAAGTAAATATACACATTTTCAATATTAATCAGCAAACTGTGTACAGCGGTTCTTTAGCAATGAGATTACTTTGGATTCTTAGTTTCTTCAAACTTTTGTATATATGTTTTTTGGTTTTTTTTACAAGCATCTATTATTTTTGAGAAAAAATATTAAAACATGCCATTTTTACCTTTGCCATAATTTATTAATGGATCAATTTTAAGGGTTATTAGACAAAATATTAAAATAGTCATGAGACAATCGTCTGAAAACATCTTTAATTCTGCTGGACCCCACTAACGAAGTTAAGAAGGGACATCTTTGGGGTTATGTTCTTACAGTGAATGTAAGACTCTGGAACACACTGGAAGTAAGAATTTCTAAAAACATACTCCCAGGAGGCCCAACACTGGCTTCTGGGTCTCCAAGGAGTAATCTAGTAACAGCAGAAACACACCAGCTGACCTAAGGGTACTTAGGAGACAAGGAGGGAAGAAAGGAAACAATGAGAAATTACAGGAGGCTGGAGAGTATGAAGAACCAACTCTCGGAAAAGATGTAAAGCAGGTGCAAATTCAACAATGAAGAAATGTAGATAACTAGAATTTTCTGATATACAAGTTTCAAAAGATGGGCCAACTGTTAATGGCCATCTAGAAACAACAACAACAACAAACCTGAAAGTCAGAGCTACAGAACTCCGTAGTATATGTCTAGCCCTTGATGAACAGGTAAATTTAATCTTTTACAATCTTTCAGAAAACTGGGATACTTATAGGTATGTCTGTGAATATACAGATCTTTTTAAAAAAATTACGATCCTAAAACACATCTATGTCTTGGAGGGATCAATACCCTCAAGCTGACTTAAACATCCAACTATAATAGAGTGTGAAATCCCAAATCATGACCCTTAATCCAAATGATTAAGAACATTAAGAACATTTTCACAGCCTACTCTCATTTTTCCTATTATTTCTCCATTTGTGAAATGTTCATTTTTTAAAGATTATAAATTTGGCAGATGCTCTTATAAAGAAATACTAATTATCCTAGTTAGAAAATTCTAGTATGTATTTGAGTAGGCAACTGCAAATTTTTTACAAAATTGGGATCATGTCGAACATGTATTAAATCTTTTTTGCTTAATGAGACTTTTTTGCATGTCATTAAATATTTTTCAAAAACAAGATCTGTAATGATTATAACATGTTTTCATGGACACACTAGGAATTCATTATTTCTGAACATTTAGTTTATTTCCAATTTTTTAATATTATAAATAGCACTGTGATAAACATCCTTTACTTCAGCCCCACAATTACTGCCCTCTGCCCAGCACTGAGCTGTGAGAATAGTGCTCTGACACTGAAGCTCATAACCCAGTACCACTGTCAAGAACAGAAAGTCTCCCTTCTGATGCCCACCAAAGGGGCAGGGGAATCCTATGTTCACCATGAGGTGGGGAGGGTTAAGAGTCTAGAAAGAAATCAGAGCTGAAAAAAACAAACCACAAATCTACTGACACTGCCACAGAAAGAGACATAATAGTTAGATAACACCTGAGAACACTCTCCCTGTCCTGGGGATACTACAAATACTACAAACGGTTATCCTTTAATGAAGAGGGGACAGGAAAGCTGAACTACAGTACCATTTGTTTTCAATTGAATCACCAGAGTACATTAAATTGTCCAAACAATTTTATCTTACACCTCAATTTCCCTCGTTCCAAATCTCATAATAAATATTTGAATGGATAAATGAATGTGAGCAAGATCTAAAGTTTAAATTTTACCTTCAATATTATAGTTGTATCTTTTCAAACACAGCTAAATTAAAATACTTAATGTGGCCCCCTAATAATATTTAGAAAACTCAATAAAAAACTTACCCGCTAAAAGAAAAGTTCAGTTAACTTGGTATGAACTTTCTTAATCCATTTGTTCTACATAGCAACAATATATACATAAAATTCACTTCACAATCTTGTGCTTCATCTCAAAACCGGGTAAAACTGCCTGTGAAATCAAGGGACAGTAATATGTTGTCCAAAGGGCTAATTAAGATGCCCCAAGTTGCGAGCGGCTGTTTTATTACTGTCATTTACAGAAATCTGTCTTAAATATCTGACCCTTTCTCCTTGAAGAAAGAGAAAACATTTCTCTTTATGTTTGGCATAGTATCGTGCCTTGCTCTTCTTTGGGAGGCAAAATCGTCTTCTGAGAGTGATTGAAAGGTACAAACTTCTAGTTTTAAGATAAATAAGTCCAGGGGGTATAATGTGCAGCAGGGTGACTAGTTAATAACATCATATTGTGTATTTGAAAGTTGCTAAGAAAGTAGATCTTAGAAATTCTCATCACAAGGAAAAAAATGAACTATGTGTGATGATGATGTTAACTAGACTTCCTGTGGTGATCATTTCATAATATATACATATATCAAA